>NC_065451.1:92872384-93185718 GCF_917563875.1 Diabrotica virgifera virgifera | reverse complement strand
CTCCCTTCCATTTCCCGCACCCCTTATTTTTAAATAGGGAATAGGGGCGTGTGCTAGCTCATTTGAAAGTATATTCAATTCTCTATCCAGTAATATTAACATTGACATAATTATCTATACAGAGTGTATTTTAGTATAGGTACTGTTGCCCCTGTCGATTTTCATTTTGAAACGACAATTTTCCAACCTTAATTTTAAGCAACCTTATACAAAATGATTTATTTAATTTAATTAAACTTAATGCACCTTTTTTACTGACTTAATTTTACAGTTATTCCAATAGATGGCAAATACAGTGAATATGTGCATATGTTTTATTTCGAATAATCATTTTAAAATAGTTTTAATTTTCTATTTTCTCTGAAAATTGTTGCAAGCTTCTTGTTCTTATACTTAAAATCATATCACTACAAATTTATACGAGACTACATATTAAGAGTATAGAAAGTATTATAATATAATATGACTTACATGCTTTTTTCCATTTATTGAAGATATTTTCACCTTATCCTGAAACAATGCAACGTGAGCAAGTGTCCTCAATTAAAAACATATATCCCACTATTTTGATATTAAATGTATAGTTTGTACTATAAACCGTATTGAAATAGATTGCAACGTGTGTGTGTGTGTGTGTGTGTGTGTGTGTGTGTGTGTGTGTGTGTGTGTGTGTGTGTGTGTGTGTGTGTGTGTGTGTGTGTGTGTGTGTGTGTGTGTGTGTGTGTGTGTGTGTGTGTGTGTGTGTGTGTGTGTGTGTGTGTGTGTGTGTGTGTGTGTGTGTGTGTGTGTGTGTGTGTGTGTGTGTGTGTGTGTGTGTGTGTGTGTGTGTGTGTGTGTGTGTGTGTGTGTGTGTGTGTGTGTGTGTGTGTGTGTGTGTGTGTGTGTGTGTGTGTGTGTGTGTGTGTGTGTGTGTGTGTGTGTGTGTGTGTGTGTGTGTGTGTGTGTGTGTGTGTGTGTGTGTGTGTGTGTGTGTGTGTGTGTGTGTGTGTGTGTGTGTGTGTGTGTGTGTGTGTGTGTGTGTGTGTGTGTGTGTGTGTGTGTGTGTGTGTGTGTGTGTGTTGTGTGTGTGTGTGTGTGTGTGTGTGTGTGTGTGTGTGTGTGTGTGTGTGTGTGTGTGTGTGTGTGTGTGTGTGTGTGTGTGTGTGTGTGTGTGTGTGTGTGTGTGTGTGTGTGTGTGTGTGTGTGTGTGTGTGTGTGTGTGTGTGTGTGTGTGTGTGTGTGTGTGTGTGTGTGTGTGTGTGTGTGTGTGTGTGTGTGTGTGTGTGTGTGTGTGTGTGTGTGTGTGTGTGTGTGTGTGTGTGTGTGTGTGTGTGTGTGTGTGTGTGTGTGTGTGTGTGTGTGTGTGTGTGTGTGTGTGTGTGTGTGTGTGTGTGTGTGTGTGTGTGTGTGTGTGTGTGTGTGTGTGTGTGTGTGTGTGTGTGTGTGTGTGTGTGTGTGTGTGTGTGTGTGTGTGTGTGTGTGTGTGTGTGTGTGTGTGTGTGTGTGTGTGTGTGTGTGTGTGTGTGTGTGTGTGTGTGTGTGTGTGTGTGTGTGTGTGTGTGTGTGTGTGTGTGTGTGTGTGTGTGTGTGTGTGTGTGTGTGTGTGTGTGTGTGTGTGTGTGTGTGTGTGTGTGTGTGTGTGTGTGTGTGTGTGTGTGTGTGTGTGTGTGTGTGTGTGTGTGTGTGTGTGTGTGTGTGTGTGTGTGTGTGTGTGTGTGTGTGTGTGTGTGTGTGTGTGTGTGTGTGTGTGTGTGTGTGTGTGTGTGTGTGTGTGTGTGTGTGTGTGTGTGTGTGTGTGTGTGTGTGTGTGTGTGTGTGTGTGTGTGTGTGTGTGTGTGTGTGTGTGTGTGTGTGTGTGTGTGTGTGTGTGTGTGTGTGTGTGTGTGTGTGTGTGTGTGTGTGTGTGTGTGTGTGTGTGTGTGTGTGTGTGTGTGTGTGTGTGTGTGTGTGTGTGTGTGTGTGTGTGTGTGTGTGTGTGTGTGTGTGTGTGTGTGTGTGTGTGTGTGTGTGTGTGTGTGTGTGTGTGTGTGTGTGTGTGTGTGTGTGTGTGTGTGTGTGTGTGTGTGTGTGTGTGTGTGTGTGTGTGTGTGTGTGTGTGTGTGTGTGTGTGTGTGTGTGTGTGTGTGTGTGTGTGTGTGTGTGTGTGTGTGTGTGTGTGTGTGTGTGTGTGTGTGTGTGTGTGTGAAGAGAAAGATTAGCAGTTATATTATTAGCAAAGTATATTTTTTAAACTTTTTACTCATTGTTTCAGAGAGGAAGTATAACATTTCTGTAAAATTTAATTCCTCACTATTATCTTCTGCACCTGTTCATAATTGAGTGTCACTGTCTGTTTGAATTGGTGTAGCTGGAGAAGTAGCGGATGTAGGTGTAGTGGACGGAATAGAAAGGCTCAGATGTATTGTATGATTGAGTGCCTGTTTGAGTATGTAGCGAATGAAGTGAATGTTACAGGTTTTATGTCTGAACACTTTGCTCTGTAGAGATTATTATTTATGTCAAATTTGGAGTTGATTTGCACCGATTTGCTGTTAAGGTTCCGCGTACTACTTTTCTTTTGTTGGCTTGAGTTATAGGCGCATGTGCATTAGTTTTAGCTACAGTTTTTGTATCTATTTTCACTTCTACGGCTATTTCAGTCAATTCATCGTGTTTTTGATTTGTTTTTTAAATCAATAAATGTAGCTCATCCCATAGCAATCCCATAATACTCGTTACTTACGTAATAGCTCAATTAAATGAGTAGTTAGTTCTTTCGACAATTTCATCGCGTAAATAACCCTACGTGAACAGAGCAAAGAAAAATCTAGCAAAATCACTTAAGAATGAACAAGGTGATATGACTCCAACGGTTGCTGCTCGCGTACTATGCCAGAGAAATGCTACAATAACATGTTTTTAGGTGTAGATCAGTCGTGGTGCGGTTTTACAACAATGTTTTATAACTTTCTTTGATGTTTACCGACATCTGTTGGATAACATAAAACATGCTATATAACCAGAAAAATGTTATGCAACACTGTGTTTGAAAACTTTTTTATTTAAAATTTTGTAACAAGTTACAAAACTTTGTTATTTAACATGTTTTGTTACATAGTCTGGATCCGGCTTAACGGTAACTTCTTATAGGTAATACACTAGTTTCTGAATATTTTTAATTTGCTTTACTTTACACCAATCTAGTATTTAGAACTCAAACTACAATAATATCATATTTAAAATATATTTTAGACAATACAATGTAGTTTACTGTAAACTTATGCAATATTAATTTTGACAATGTCAAGAAGTAATTTACATTGGAGTCCACGAATCTTTACCCGTGCGTCATCATTTCAAGCATACGAAATAAGTCGATGATTAGTCGGAAATTTAAATTTACTAAACGCAACAGCAAGTGACAGTAAGTGACTTGCTGTTGCGTTTAATTAATTTCAATTTCCGACTTATCATCGACTTATTTCGTATGCTTTAAATGATGACGCACGGGTAAAGATTCCCGGACTCAACTGTAGGTAAGTAGGTACCTAATAAATGTCAAAATCATAGCTACGGTTGTAGAAAATCATAGCTACGGTACGCACGATTGTAGAAAATAGTATATTGTACCACAAGTGAGAAAAAAGACATATTTCTCACGAGCGCAAAGTTTATTGTCACGAGCTGACTAACGAGGCGAGGGCCGCAAACCAAGCGAGGGAGAAATATGTCATTTTCTCATGTGTTGTACACTTTACTATTTCTATGGATGCGGTTTTGTCAAGAGTTCAAAATTAAATAATTTAGGTGCGCATATTATATACATAAATACAATAAATACAATACAATAATACCCCCCCTCACTGAGAGGGGTGGGGGGTAAATTTAAAATTTTAAATACAAATCCCGTGATATTTCGCAAAATAAGCATCAGATCGATAAACTGCAAAATACACTTATTCAATATTTTTGAAAAATCTATCGAATGGTACCAAATACGACCCCCCACGGAGGTGGGGTGGGGGGTTCCTTTAAAATCTTAAATAGGAACACCTATTTTTTTATTGCAGATTTGGATTCTTTGCGTAAAAATAAGCAACTTTTATTCGAAACATTTTTTCTAATTATGGATAGGTGGCGCTATAATCGGAGAAAACGGGTGTTGGAAATGGAAAATTAAATTAAAAAATGGAAAGTCCCCACTAAAATGGAAAATTTTACTTAACTTTTTTGGTTTTAGAACCTAATAATCACAACCCAATAGGTCCTCAAAGCGCTCGAGTGACTGCACATTTAGCATACTTTGCTCCCCTACTATATGTATGATAAATAATATGCGAAGTAATTATTAACCCAAACAACCATAATTCAACTTTTATTTACTAATAAAGAACTGGACGAAAGTGTCACATCAGCTTTTATGAAACAATAAAATTTATAAAACAAATTTTATTAGTTTGGGATGATATAAGATTTACATAAAAAGGTAAGTGATCTGCTTGAAATCGATATTCCCAAAATCATCTAAAAATTGTTTATACTTGAGTACTTTGAGACTCTTGTTATGAAAAGTGTATAGCTACCGAAATACGATTAGGAATCTCCATTATGTAATTTTTAAATAATACATAATTCTTAGGAAGTGAAAGGTATTATACAAACGTGTTAAAAAATACTACCTACTTAAATTTTTTGATGGCAATAAATGATGAATTGGTTTATCGAATTTATTTTTAAGTAAAATATGTCATTGGATATTTTTTTAAACTCGATAGATCCTAGGGACATTTCTTTAGATCGGTAAGATCATCACTTTTGGGCAGTGGTGCTCAGACTTATACTACATGGGATCTACCGCATAAACTACAAGCGTCCAGCGATCGACTGCGAGTAAAAAACCCATTATGGAAATAAAACTTTATTGCACATTTCTATGTGATAAAAAGTTGTAACTATAGAGAGTTGGAATTAAAGTCATATTTTTAATCTTAATTTTATTTGGATGTTGATGCATGGCACTGCATATCATCCACAAATTTTTCATATGATGGTACGTAATTACCGAGGGCCATACGTAAGCATGATGAGAGATGTTCGTCAGTTAGACGATTACGATACTTTGATTTCACTACCTTCATTTGGGAAAATACAGACTCACACAAGTACGTTGATCCAAAGAATGCTGTGAGCTGCAGAGCTACGTGCCTCAAAGATGGATATTTCTCAGACGATATGAAAGACCAAAATTTCGTATCAGTCGCTCTGGATTGAAGGTGTATATACGAAATCTTAAATAACATTCCTAACTTAAAACTTTCATTTAAATGCAAAGATAACATCAAGTCACTTTTTTCTTATAATAAAGACAGAATTAAAAAAACTTCAAAAAGTGGCATTTATAAATTGTCATGTGGTGAATGCCCTGTGACCTACGTGGGTAGAACGATGCGACCTTTGGATACTCGTATCAAAGAGCATCTGTCAAAGATCGATAAATCTAGCTTTGGTCATCATTTACATGCATCGAAACATAGCTTTAGTCCACAAAGAGATAGTAGGATCTTACACAGCATACCTAATAATAACTATACCAAAATGAATCTACTAGAAGATCTAGAAATAAATAGAGAAATGAAAAGAAACCCTCAAAACTGTGTTAACACCCAGATTCAATTAAATTGTAAATTTGATCCTATTTTTAAGAAATTTCTTTAGTAATTTTGGTTTAGTATACAGTATACCCAACAATTTATGAAAGTTTTTGAACATTACTTTTAGGTATTCTTGTGTTTTCGTTCATTGTTTACATATTTGTAAACAAGTAAATATTTGTTATTTGTCTAAATTAATCAATAAGATTTTTAATTTTTAAATAACAGCTTTCGAACTCTGAGCTTGTCAAATGATATTTCTCCTAGGTATGATTTCATCTAACTTCTTCTACACTTGGTCAAACTATAACAGTTTTGTTTTTGGAAGAATTTTGATAACTTTTAATATACATGTTAACATTTCACTTCAGTAGTAATAATAGTAATTTTTTGAAAATTTAACTTCAAAATTTAGTATCTTAACTTTAAATTCATTTAACCTATACATGGCTTTTTAGTCATTTTCAATTTTTAATTAATATTTATGAACATAGAGGTCGCATAAGATTGTAGTTCCTTCTTTATCATTTTAATAAATGACAGTCTTCCTCAGTTGATTTGCTGTTCACGTGGGCTCAAAATTTTATTATACCCTATATCTGTGGATTTTGTCCAGTATCCATGTTTTTTATTGTGTCGTTTAGCAATTGCTCTTCTATGAAGGTTTTATAAGAGGACGTAAGTTTTTCATTCATTTTTTATATAAAAAAATCTTATCTTAAATATGTCCTTTTAGGAAGCTCTGATGATGGCACGTTATGTGTTGAAAGTGCTTAGCTGATAATAAAATATTTTTTACACACTATCAAAAGTTTTTTGAAAACATACACCTGTTTGCCGTTTTGACCTATTCAGAAATGTGTACAAGTCCAGTCTTTTCCAATTTCCAATTATTAAAATGATATGTCTTACTCTTTTTCGCCGCACTCATATCGAGTTTCAAATATTAACGTATAATAAAATCTTTGACTGGTTTTTAAAAATACTTTGGTAATGAATGACTAATGATTGACTAACAGCCATACAATGTCGATACAGCACACTACCAGTTTAAGTTATCTGTGAATGCTGATATGACGAATAGACGAATCGGCATTATCGCAACTTTTGGGTGAGGAGATCGCATATTTTATTTCGCTCTTACACGTGTGGTGAGTCAGCGCATTCCCCGTCTTTTCCATTTGTATTAAATAGAAAAATAAGTAGAGGGGCTATGTATGTTCTGGCACATCCCCTAAATCGCAACCCTTAAATATTAATAAATGCCAAACGGCTTAACGTAGGATGACGTGTGACGTATCGTTGGAAAGGGGATGAAAAAGGGGGTTGAATGCAGTATGTGGCGTGCGCATCGGAATATGCCAAAAGGGCATTACGTCATATCTTCGTTTCTATTGGTCCGATCGTGGCGTAAGAGGGCTCGTCGGAACGGGGAGGGGGTAACGAATAAGTTGAGACAAAAACAAAGATGGCGCCAGTGCCAAAAGAGCATTACGTCATATCTTCTTTTCTATTGGTCCGATTTTGACGTAAGAGGGCTCGTCGGAACGGGAAGGGGGTAACGAATAAGTTGAGACAAAAACAAAGATGACGCCAGTGCCAAAAAGGCATTACGTCATATCTTCGTTTCTATTGGTCCGATTTTGACGTAAGAGGGCTCGTCGGAACGGGGAGGGGGTAACGAATAAGTTGAGACAAAAAACAAAGATGGCGGCAGTGCCAAAACGGCATTACAGCATATCTTTGTTGCTATTGGTCCGATTTTGACGTATGGGGTGTCAAATAAAAGCGGTGGTGACACAGAAGCCAACTGTCAATTCTTCTTCTTCTTTTCGTTTGTCAATTCTTCTTCTTTTCCGTGTCGTTACCGCTTTCATTTGACACCCCATACGTCAAAATCGGACAAGTCGAATGTCACGTTCTGTTAGGCACTACACGGAAAAGAAGAAGAATTGACAAACGAAAAGAAGAAGAAGAATTGACAGTTGGCTTCTGTGTCACCACCGCTTTTATTTGACACCCCATACGTCAAAATCGGACCAATAGCAACAAAGATATGCTGTAATGCCGTTTTGGCACTGCCGCCATCTTTGTTTTTTGTCTCAACTTATTCGTTACCCCCTCCCCGTTCCGACGAGCCCTCTTACGTCAAAATCGGACCAATAGAAACGAAGATATGACGTAATGCCCTTTTGGCACTGGCGTCGTCTTTGTTTTTTGTCTCAACTTATTCGTTACCCCCTCCCCGTTCCGACGAGCCCTCTTACGTCAAAATCGGACCAATAGAAAAGAAGATATGACGTAATGCCCTTTTGGCACTGGCGCCATCTTTGTTTTTTGTCTCAACTTATTCGTTACCCCCTCCCCGTTCCGACGAGCCCTCTTACGCCACGATCGGACCAATAGAAACGAAGATATGACGTAATGCCCTTTTGGCATATTCCGATGCGCACGCCACATACTGCATTCAACCCCCTTTTTCATCCCCTTTCCAACGATACGTCACACGTCATCCTACGTTAAGCCGTTTGGCATTTATTAATATTTAAGGGTTGCGATTTAGGGGATGTGCCAGAACATACATAGCCCCTCTACATACATACAATACATACAATAAAAATAAATTTAATTTTTTTTCGTGAATCGCGATCGACTTCAAAAACGTTGGCGATCGACCAGTCGATCGCGATCGACTCTTTGAGCACCGCTGCTTTTGGGAATATCCCAATCGACAACGCAATATACACCGACGCCATCTACAACGAGCGACGAATCAGAGATGCCAGATTGGGGTACTTTCGCCCATTTTTAGGGTAATTTGAAAGCGCCTGGGAAAATTTTTATAGGTTGAATTAGTTGGGGCATTTTTCGGGAGGAAAATTGAGCAAACTAAATTGAAATATAAATATATGTAACATTATAATCTATTGAGTATTTGCTTTTGATTAAAAAAAACCGAAAACAGGTTAAACCGTAAGTAAAGAAACCGGTATTACCGAAAACCGGTTTTTTGTTCAACAACCGCCATCCCTACCTTGGTTGTTGCAAATACAGTTCGTTGGAATAAGTGTTACCCCCTTATTAACTTATTTATTTTTAGCACATAAGAAAAACGCTCGAACAGGTCGATTTTTAAAATAATCATAGTATATTATAGCGTCAATGTTTCAAACTTTATGCGATCCCTCTTCAGGTGACAGGCATAACTTTGATTTTTTTTAATAGGAAAATAGGTACATCATGTAACTATTCTGTACAAGAATTCATCTGTACTCAGTAGATATATCTTAAAAACACCCTGTAATTATCTACGATAATTACTTTCAGTTATTTATGTCATCAAAACAACATTACAACCTTCATTCGATTATATAAATATTGTTAGCCAAGATCACGATTCACTAATAATTGCAGAGTCAATTATAAACACTTTTCATGGTCGATGCTGAATAGGCATTTCTGAATATATAAACAGTTAAACTATAACAAGGGAATTCTTTATTATTATATTAGACATTCGTCATTCTGTTTTGGTGATCAGACGTAATATTTCCACATTAAAGATAGTGTCTCTTTCTACACGAGATGTTCTTTGGGTGAGGTGCTACCAGCTTATACTAATGCGAGTGTAAATAAACCAACTCAACAAGTAAGCGTATCAATTATTCCACCCCTCGGATAAGGGATAACCACCCTCACCGGGAGAAGATAGCCTTAGTGCCCAGGGCTGTCATATGGCGATCCAGAACCAGGGAAGAACTCAGGACTGGTAAACAGGACAGGTATGAAGAAACACGTCAATGTTCAGGCACCTAGACCACCTTAGACAACAGTGTGGTATGTAAAATGGATGGAGACATCAGGCCGACGCGGAGCTGAAAATGGAATAGGATGGAGATGGAACATCGTGGGACAATGGAAAATGGACAATGCTATGGAACGTGCAGCGAGGACTTGTGATACGAACAAAGACGCGTAAAAGTGGTAAGTCCATATTAGCTATTTTTATGGTATTTCCTGATTAATATAAAGTATAAAGTATAAACATTATGTGCTACCTTAATTACATTAATATATGTTTCAAGTTTACCTATTTTTACTTAATTATTCTATTCTATTATCAATATTTATCAATATACAAAGATTTTTTTTTACCCTCATATTAAGTTATTATAGGACGCAATGATACAATTTTATATGATTTTTACATATTTATCAACGTATACTTTATCCTTGCTGACTTTTATTCATTTATTATTTGACTACTGATTTTTAGTACATTTTTGCAAATTTTATGATTTTAATATTTGCTATCGTAAATATACCTATCAAAATAAATATACGATATAACAAATATACGCTATATGCATAATACATTTAAATTATTATTCTAACTACTTATTTACAAGGGTTAATATAACGTTATTTATTTTTGAATTTTTATTACTACTGCAATTTTTACATATTTTTACCATATATTGACGTATTATTTTATCTCTATATTTTTTTTACTATATATCTATATACTACATATCTATATACACCGTAAGACTATCGAATTTATATTTTCGCTAAGAAGTGCAGAAGCTGGAAAAAAGAAAAAAATTATGTATAAATGAGTAGCAACAAAGTTACTTGGGAAGATTTCGTCAAAATAGTTGAGGAAATTGCACAAGAAATAGACAGGCAAAGCAGAAGAGTCTTAAAGAAAAAAGTTTCGAAATCTAAGGACATAAAGGAAGAAGTAACGACACAGCTAATTAAAGCTTATAACAAGTTCACGCAATTGACTAGGAAAAACTGGGAAGCACTTTCGGACAAACAAAGGGAATCGTGCAACAAATATTTTGGAAAAATCAGAGACAAAGTTATACGATCATTTCAAGCAGTAAATGTGAGAACAGTGGTTCCAAGTTCAATACATCAACCAATCGACAAGGAAGTTGAAGAGGAACAAAGCGATGAGGAAATAGAAGAAGGAAAAAGCGACGAGGAAGGAGAAGAAGAAATAATTAACGACGAAATAAAAGAGAAAAAAGGTGACATAAAACAAGATATAACAATATTAAACATGGCTTTGACAATCACTGAATTTTTGAATATAGCAAGCAAGATATTGCCCAACGAGTTCGATGGAAGCGCAGGGAAGTTACAACCATTTTTAGACGCATTAGAACTACTTGGAAAATTGGCAGAAGGTCATGAAGACACAGCTGTAACGCTAATAAAAACGCGACTCACCAATAAGGCTAGGAACCTAATAACCACAGAAGATACAATTCCACGGATAGCTGAAGCACTAAAGAAAGAATTAAAAGGTGATAATCCGAAGATTTTAATAGCCAAATTAGAAAAAAAAAGGCAAGGGCATAGATATGCAGCAGTGTACGCATCTGAAGTGGAAGAGTTAGCAGAACAATTAAAAGTAGCATACATAGCGGAAGGAATGCCACTTGACTTAGCAAAGAAATATACGACGGAAGCTGTAGTAACAACAATGAAACGAAACGCTAATGCAGAGAAAGCTAAGCTAATACTGGAAGCAGGTAACTTTACATCACCGCAGGAAGTAATATCTAAATTTTTGTCGATCGATACGACTGAAGAAAATGCACAAGGAAGAGTCTTAAATTATAGGACAAACTACGAGAATAGGAGAGGACAGCAGCAATACAGAAGAGGATACCATAACAAATATGACAGAGGAAGAAGAAATAACTTCGGACAACGGAACGAAGGAGAAGCAACGGACAATCAACGAAATTATTCGAACAGAGGATACAGACAATTTAACAATCAAACATACAGAGGAAACCAGAGAGGCGGACGTAACAGGAACGTAAGATTACTAGAAATAGAGGACAGTCAAGAAGAGCAAGAAAACCAGCAGTTGGGGTTTTGAATGAACAACAAGTTGGAAGCACACAGGCAGAAATAAAATATAACATTTACAACTTCGACCTAAACCTAACGAACTTTGTACGAATGAAAACAGGAATTCTTGAAAACACAAGCACTTTTATCATAGACACAGGAGCTGACATTTCAATACTAAAATGTTCACAAGATTTTATGAAGGAACAGGTGAAACCAAACACAAAGGCAAAAATAAAAGGAGTCACTAAAGGAGAGTTGCAAACAATGGGAGAAGTTGAGACAATACTCGAAGTAAAAGGAACTCGATTCGAACACATCTTTCAATTGGTAGAACCTAACTTTCCAATTCCAACAGACGGAATCATTGGGAGAGACTTTATTTCTAACTTTCAATGTATACTAGATTACGCAAACCTTAAAATGCACATTAAAGAGGACAACGATTGTTACATTAGTACGAAAATTCTGGATAATATAGACAATGACACCATAATAATACCGCCTAGATGTGAAATTTACAGAATCGTAAAAATTTTTCAAACGTTAAAGAAAGACAGGATAGTGGAACAGCAAGAAATACAACCAGGAATATTCATAGCAAGAGCAATTATTTCAAGTAATAATCCATACATCAAAATTTTGAACACAACGTACGAAACAGTAAATGTAGACGCAAGCACAATCAGGACGTTGGATATTAAACTATTCAATATATATAGGCTAGTCAACGACAGCAAAGACAGAAAAAAAGAATTACGAGAATCACTGAAATTAGACATACCAGAATACATACGAGACAACTTAGTATCGTTATGCGAGGAATATTCGGACATATTCGCCCTAAGGCATGATATGTTAACCTGTAACAATTTCTACGAACAGAAACTAAGAGTTAAAGACCAAACTCCGGTATATATCAAGAATTATAGGACACCTCATGCGCAAACAGAGGAATTAAATCGACAAGTACAAAACCTAAGAGACCAAGGAATCATAGAACCATCTACATCCGAGTACAACAGCCCAGTAGTACTGGTACCGAAAAAAGCTATAGATGGAGGAAAAGCATGGAGATTATGCATAGATTTTAGACAACTGAACAAGAAGATAGTTACAGACAAATTTCCATTACCAAGAATAGATTCGATATTAGATCAACTAGGAAGAGCAAAATGGTTTTCAGTTATAGACTTAATGTCAGGCTTTCACCAGATACCATTAGAAAAATCATCGAGAAAATACACATCGTTCAGCACAGAAAATGGAGCATTTCAATTTACCAGATTACCTTTTGGATTAAATGTAAGCCCAAATAGCTTTTCAAGAATGATGTCAATAGCATTTTCAGGATTAACACCAGACAAAGCATTTCTTTACATGGACGATATCGTAGTAATTGGAATATCCGAAAAGCATCACTTAGACAACCTGAAAAAGACATTTGAGACATGTCGAAAATTCAATTTGAAACTTAACCCAGGAAAATGTCAATTCTTTAGAAGGGAAGTAACATATTTAGGACATGATCTTTCTCAAGAGGGAGTATCACCAGACAAAGCGAAGTATGCAGCAATTGAACAATATCCGACACCTCAGACAGCGGAAGAAACAAAGAGATTTGTAGCATTTTGCAACTATTACAGACGTTTTATTAAAAATTTTGCGGAAATATGCAGACCACTCAACAAATTATCGAGGAAAGGAGTAGAATTTTCGTGGACCGAGGAGTGTGAAAAAGCATTCAAAAAGCTTAAAGCATCTCTGACGAAACCACCAATTTTAAAATATCCCGATTTCAACAAACAGTTTATCTTAACAACAGACGCATCCAATGAGAGTTGTTCAGCAATCCTAAGTCAAGATTACAACGGAATTGACCTACCTATAGCATATGCATCAAGAAGTTTTAGTAAAGGAGAATGTAATAAACCTATAATCGTTAAGGAATTACTAGCGATTCATTGGGGAATTAATTATTTTAAATGTTATCTATATGGAGCACCAACATTCAAAGTAAAAACAGACCATAAACCTTTGACACACCTATTTGCAATGAAAGAACCAACCTCAAAACTCACGAGGATCAGATTAGACCTAGAAGAATATGACTTCGAAATAGAGTATATAACAGGGAAAAGTAACTACGCAGACAGTCTTTCAAGAATAACATTGCATCAACTAAAAAACCTATACATAGACAACGCCCATATACTAGCTATAACAAGAGCTCAAGCAAAAGAAAAGGAGAAAGAAGCAAGACAAACAAAGGCTGAAAGTGAACTCGCACTACAGCCAGAAGCCACCAAACAGACAGTAAGGAAGGTACTAAATAATTTAGAGGCGCATAGACTACCAATTTTGTCCTTTGGAGCAGAACTAATCTCACCAAGACTGAGCATTAGGGCCAAAAACAAAATAAAATGCAGCAAAAGCATAGCCACAGGATTGAATCATTTCGATTTAAACCAAGCGTTGGTACAGCTTGATAAGCTGGCGGTAGAGAATGCAGTACGTAAAGTAAAAATATACGTAAATGATATTATTTTTAAAATGTGCACAATTGATGAATTTATTAAAGAAGGAAATAAAAAATTGAAGAATATAGAAATATACATATGTGAAGTACCAGAAACAATAAAAGATGACAAAGAAAAACACAGATTAATAGAAGAATACCATAATCACCCGATGTTCGGAGGACACGTAGGGAATAACAGACTAATTAAGAAGCTAAAGGCAAGATTCCGATGGAAAAATTTGGAAAAAGACGTAAGAAAATACGTAAAACAATGCCACAAATGTCAAATTAACAAACCGAAAAGAACACATGTCGAAGAGTTCGTGATATCGGACACATCTTCCAAACCATGGGACATAGTATACATAGATACAATAGGTCCATTCACGAGAAGTAATGAAGGTAATAAATACTGTATCACAATGTTGTGCGAACTGACAAAATACGCGGTCAGCATACCAGTGTGCAATAAAGAAGCAGAGACAATAGCAAGAGGAATCTTTGATCATTTCATACCAACATACGGACTCATGAAGCAAATAAGAACAGACCAAGGCACAGAGTATAAGAACGAAGTAATGCAGGAATTAACAAAGCTATTAAAAATAGAACACAACTTTTCAACGGCATACCACCCACAGTCCATTGGAAGTTGCGAAAAACTACACAGAACGTTGAACGAGTACGTAAGAGCATTCATAGACGAAGACAGAGAAAATTGGGATGTGTGTTGCAGAATGTTCACATACTGCTACAATACAACCCCTAACGCGTATCATGGATACACACCGTTCGAACTGTTATATGGCAGGAAGGTTAATCTACCGGAAGACCTTACACATGAGATTCAACCATGTTACAATATAGATGCCTACTACAATGAGTTACGATACAAACTACAAAGCGCACACGAGAGAGCCAGAACCTTCTTATTAAAACACAAGAAAGAGCGGCAAGAAAAGAATAAGCTCACAGCAACACCACAACACTTTAAAATAGGAGACCTAGTCCTTGTAAAAAGGGAAGAGAATGGTAAGTTTGATAGTCTTTATGTAGGTCCTTTCACAATAACAGAAGTAAATAACGTTAATTGTAAAATCAGAATAGAAAACAATAAAATCAAGGAAATACATAAGAATAGATTATATGCTTACAATCCGAAAACACAGTGAGTGACAAGTGTTACGAAACAATGTTAAACGAACATTTTATATTATTTATGTATTTGCGTAGGCTTAGGAAGTTTGTATATAAAATAAATTTTTTGTATTGATTACAACACAGTATGGGTTGGTAGTACGACTTGCATATTTCCCTCCCCGTAGTCGGAAAATTCCTAAAAAGGGAAGGTGTACAAGAATTCATCTGTACTCAGTAGATATATCTTAAAAACACCCTGTAATTATCTACGATAATTACTTTCAGTTATTTATGTCATCAAAACAACATTACAACCTTCATTCGATTATATAAATATTGTTAGCCAAGATCACGATTCACTAATAATTGCAGAGTCAATTATAAACACTTTTCATGGTCGATGCTGAATAGGCATTTCTGAATATATAAACAGTTAAACTATAACAAGGGAATTCTTTATTATTATATTAGACATTCGTCATTCTGTTTTGGTGATCAGACGTAATATTTCCACATTAAAGATAGTGTCTCTTTCTACACGAGATGTTCTTTGGGTGAGGTGCTACCAGCTTATACTAATGCGAGTGTAAATAAACCAACTCAACAAGTAAGCGTATCAATTATTCCACCCCTCGGATAAGGGATAACCACCCTCACCGGGAGAAGATAGCCTTAGTGCCCAGGGCTGTCATAATTCGTTTAAAAGCTTTTGAAGTACTGATTACAAAAATGTATATTATTTTAAGCCTTTCTGAGAGCATAGGCGCAAAATTTCGCTCTAATTATTTTTAAATGCGTTCATTTTTTTCGAATCCTGAGAAAACATTAATTATTTTTGAAAAATTTAAGCGCAGAAAGAAATATTACTGTATTATCCATGGTCGAAAGTCCCCGAGAACTTCTATAATATTTATTTTAATAAGTCACAGCACAGTGGGCCAGAAAATGCAAAAAGCGGTCAAAAATCTGAAAATGGGCTGAAGGGCTTTAAAATTGTAGTCTTTTAAAGGAAAAAATAATAAAAAAAATTAAACTACCCAGGCGTAACTTTTAGGGGGGCCATAAGGTTAATAATTACATTGAGTAGACTTTTCGATCTTTATGCAATTAATTGTTTATATGGTTAAAAAATATTAACAAAATAAAATGAATTACCGTAAAATACGTTACTTGTTACTAAGTATAGTAAGATTATAAATTATTTAGGTACAAATTCGAAAAAACTTAGAGAAATTTATCAAAATATGTTTGGTAATAGGTATAAAAATAAAAATTCCGCTCTGTAACAAGTTTATTAGCTTCTAAATAAATAAACAAGGGCGGATCCAGAAAAGTCTCAAGGGGGGGCATAGCGATAGAAAAATCTAGCAAGGGAGGGGGTAAAAATGGCATGAAATAAAGTCTATTTAAAATCTAATATATTAGTGCTTAAAAGATTATACTTATAACTTACTTTGATATACTTAAATACTAAAATTTAATTTTTAACTTTATAATCAGTTCAAAATGTGAATCCCAAGGGGGGTATGGGCCCCTGGGCCCCCTTAGATCCGCCCTTGTAAATACAATAGTATGCTTACCACTAAAAATCTACGTCGCTCGCGCTGTCGTCTTCCTCGTCGGATGAAGAAACTTGGCGGCTTTCCATATTAAGTTGTAGAGCTCTAAGAGAATCTGCTTCCATTGATTCTAACGAGGGCGCCTTCAACAAGGATACAACTTCAGAAGATATGTTTGAACTTTTTCGGAGTGGGTACTGCCGCAAAGATGAAATTACTGGATCTGAAGTTATAAGGAGCCTGTTTAACAAATCTTGATTTCCTGATATTCTCGAAATTTTTCGTGTATGTTTCTCCCTAAAACTTTTGAGATCCTTATTTCTTGATTCTTGGGCTTCTTCTGACAATTGACCGATAGGCAGAATAGCCTCCTTGATTACTATGGCTCCATGGAGTAATATTTTATGCACGCTAGAAGGCATATAATACCATGAATATTTAGCGACATACAGTTTTGCGGTTTCCAAACAATACTCTTCAAAAGCTCGCACATCGATTGCATAGCCACAAGATAAGGTGCGTAATATAATACCAAATCGCATAATGACATCTTTATCTATGCCAGTAATTTCACTAGACAGTGAGGGGTCAGCAAAAAATCGTCGAGCTGTGTTGCCGTCATTAGTAGTTCCACTACCTCCACTCTTAGGTATATCCACAAGCAAACCTGTTCTGTCTCTGAAAATTTGTTGTATGGTACGTTTCTTGTTTTCAAAAACTGCTCTGTTGTTACTTCCTCGAATTTGCCAAACTTTAACTTCTAATCTATAGGAAATGTGCAGCAAACATTCGAAAAACCTGATCCAGGCATGTAGAGTTGACAATCCAAATTTCAAATTTTCTTGGACAACTTCCCTCTTTAATAGTTTTTCGATGTCATTCATTTGTTTGGGGGTTGCTTTACATATATAACATGTTTGTGAAGAAGCTGTTTCCGTTATTGCATTACACACTTTGCCGTCTATCATCGTCATCACACAAACATGAGAAACTGCAATTTCTTCACTATCCAGCATACCAATAGTGGGTTGAAGTTCTGAAATTTGATTTTCTATATATGATGTCTCCTGTACCGTCAGCTCTTTCGTTTCTTTCTTAAACTGAAAGCGTATAGGTCTACAAAATCGAGTTGACGATGGACGGGGATTTTGCCACACAATAATTTTATCTTGTCCAGGTTGCTCCGCATATAACTGTAATGGCACTATGGATGTAAGAAATAAATCGCCATCACCAAAACTATTATCGGAGAAAAGTTGCTTGTATTGTGAATGACCGGTGCTTCCATCGCATCCCCATTTCAGCAACAGTTTCAAATTCTTTAGAAGTTCAGTTGATAATGAACGAAGAACTGGTTTTTGCAATTCTACTATCCGTTTAACTGTATGATCTAAGAGGTCCTGTAATAATATTTCTGCACATGACTCACTTACAGTTTGTCCTTCTTTTCGGGGATAGCAGCGTAATTTTGCTTCTCGAAGCTTGTGATAAGACGGATATATATCAGCAAAATGTTCTTTTGCTATTCGTCTGTGAACAAGATATGAATGTTTGGTATCTTTTGATTCAATCATTACTGATAGCGCTTCATCTGGGGTGAGTGGAATTATTTTTTTTGACTTCTGAGCTTTCTGCCAAGCTGTCCTAATTTTACCGGCTCGAGTCGGAGTCAAAAGTGCTTCAGAGACAAGTTTTGCGGCATCGTCTTTTCCTTCAGTCTTTAGTTTTCTCCTTGCAGCTAAAGTAAGCTCCTCGGTTTCGAACGTCGATGACAGCTTTGCAGTCTTTCGACGTTTTGATCTTACACTACTCGCAGAAAATTCTTTGCTTGGACGACCACGCCTACCTCCAGATGAAGTTCCTGGTTGTGGCTCAGCATTCGGATCAATTTCTAATCCAGTTTCTTCAAATACACATACACTTAACCACGCTGTATTATTTTTCACAAATCTATCCGTTTTTCTCCCACATTGATCAAGCTTTGCATAAACGACGTTGCAAAACTTTGAAGTGAAAATCCTCATTTTTAACATGGCGTCTGCATCATTTTCAATTTTGTAGTGTCTCACCAAATACTTGAACAGATATTCTGTGCGACTGGAACGTTGTAACTTATCCTTTTCATACAAAACGTCAAACAGTTGCCTTCTGGTGACCATTTTCACTGTGAAAAATATAGAAAAACATTACATAAAAAAAATTTTTTGAAGACGCAAATGAAATAAGACTTACAACCACCATTACGAACAAACTTAACTATATTCTCTATCAAGGTAAATAAAGTAACGCAACAAGAAAATAGAAATTACTAGGTGTTACATTTTAAATAACAAAATAAAATGTGCTGTTATGGTTACAGAATACATTCGTTGGATATGGTTCATGCATATCGATAAGCAAAACCAAAATATCTCAAAAAGGCGCTTGAAGGCGCCTATCAAATTTTAGTATGTTATTAGGGAATGATCAAGCTATTTTTTTAATATTTTTTCAAAGCCGGATCGGATCGGAAAATATGTTATATCTCAACATAATTTTAAAGTATAATATAAAATTTTCAATAAAATCGACTACATAGTAATTATATCTATATGTATACTAATTTAACTTTGATTCATAAGTATTTATATAACATGAAAATACATACCTTGAGAAAGTTTTCTGTACAATTAACCACTTGAGTCAGACACTTTATAACACACATTCACTAGTTGACATTTAGTAGTACACTAAATGAATGTTCGCAAAGAAATGATCCTAACACAAAAGTCTGGTTTTGAGAACCGATGGCTGCCGCAATATGCCTTCTACCTGCTTCAAATTCTAGGAAAACATTATTTATCTATTTCTCGGAGTACCTACAAATTCTGAAAGCCAGACTAATACTTTCATCGAAATCGATTTATGGCCGCTTTTTGAATTTTTCGGCCCACTGTGCACAGGGGTGAAAAAAAAAGTTAGTCTTATTTTTAATTTTAAATATATCATTCAAAAGAAACTTTTTGTTTATTATAAGGGACTTTCTGCCCTCGGCAATAATGTATTCTTTTATTCTGCGTTTAAATGTTTTAAAAACACCTATTAGTTATCTCAGGATTCGAAAAAAATAGATTCGTTTAAAAATATCTCGATCGAAATTTTGCGCCTACGCTCTCAAAAAGAATTAAAGTATTATACATTTTTGTACTGTTTGAATTTATGCGACGATCCATTGATTTAAAGATTGGTTGAACAGATGTTGCCAGTTGTATGGTCCTCACTATGTGTATCGTAAGTTATTTAACAGGGCATAGAATATACATGGTTAGAAAATATACGCCAAAGTCAGCGCCTCTATGCGGAAAATGTCTGAACTAAAAATTGATGACCATACAAAATGAGGTCCCACTTTTTTTTGTAAAAAAACAGTGTTTGCTATCAGTACATGTCTACGAAAAAGTCTTACATTGATTGACTAAGTGAGGTCCGTATACTGGACCTCACTTTGTATAGGGCCTCACTTCAACCGCAGTTTCTTTTGATATGTGGCTCACTTCATACGCTGGGAGTAAATATATATATATATATATATATATATATATATATATATATATATATATATATATTGTAAATAATGCGACCGTCAATTTATAAATCAAAAGTATTCAACTAGTGAATGCAGAGGTTTACTCGGTCATTTAGGTCGGCAAATAAAAAAAAATGAAGTCGGCTACTTCATTGGTTTAATAGAAGACGTTTCGCTTTATATTTCTAAAGCTCTCTATTCAGTTCTCTAAAATACAAAAGATGACAAAAAGTTTATAAGCAAGTCTATACATAATATGTTTATAGTCTATAACTTACAACTCAATATGTAGATTTTTTAAAGATGTTGTGTGAACTGTACAATTTATTCAACATTTGGAACTAACTTAAACAAAAAAAAACTGTGCAATTATTAATGTTCATATTCGAAGATACGAAGATTTAAATCGAACATTTGCCTTCATTTAATGATCTTTCTCCAAAGAAGTCAAACAAAGCACTGATGCACTGATTGATTGCAGGCTACGCTAACGAAAAATTTTCAAGGGCCATATGTCACCAAATTCCAATCAACAGCGGCGCGGTGGTTGAGACACACATTTTGAACTTCTACGGGGGTCGTGAAAAAATTATTTGGATGGGTGGATTTGTATAGCGGAAATATTTGTGTTTTTTTGACTTGGAAATACATGGTGATTGTGTTATTAATTTAATGGAAATAGCCACATTTTGAATATAAAAAAAAGGAAAGAATTATTATTTATTATGTGAGATGAGAGAGTGATAAACCTGGCTCAAATTATCGATGTCGGTTCTTTTATTTAGTGTTGATGGGTTCTTGAGGATCTCACACATTTCAATGAAGGAGCGTTTCTGATAGTTATTTTGTTTAGCCAGTATTTTGATATTTGTGAAGTCAATGTGATGTTTGGTGGAAATGGCGTGTTGTGCAAGGGCACAAGAGGGTTTGGAAAGTCTAATGTCACTTTTGTGTGAAGTTATACGACCTAGAAGCGAGCGGCTGGTCTGGCCTATGTAGCATGTAGCCTATGGAGTTTTGGACTTGGAGAATAACTTTCTAGCTCTAAGAAATACCATACGTCGGAAAGTTATTCTCTAAGTCCAAAACTCCACTAAGCCCGTTAGAGCACACAAATGTGGTCTATCACATACCCTGTTCGGAATGCAACTCCTGCTACATAGGCCAGACCAGCCGCTCGCTTCTAGGTCGTATAACTTCACATAAAAGTGACATTAGACTTTCCAAACCCTCTTGTGCCCTTGCACAACACGCCATTTCCACCAAACATCACATTGACTTCACAAATATCAAAATACTGGCTAAACAAAATAACTATCAGAAACGCTCCTTCATTGAAATGTGTGAGATCCTCAAGAACCCATCTACACTAAATAAAAGAACCGACATCGATAATTTGAGCCAGGTTTTTTATCACTCTCTCATCTTACATAATAAATAATCAATAATTCTTTCCTTTTTTTTTATATTCAATATGTGGCTATTTCCATTAAATTAATAACACAATCACCATGTATTTCCAAGTCAAAAAAACACAAATATTTCCGCTATACAAATCCACCCATCCAAATAATTTTTTCATGACCCCCGTAGAAGTTCAAAATGTGTGTCTCAACCACCGCGCCGCTGTTGATTGGAATTTGGTGACATATGACTCTTGAAAATTTTTCGTTAGCGTAGCCTGCAATCAATCAGTGCATCAGTGCGTTGTTTGTCTTCTTTGGAGAAAGATCATTAAATAAAGGCAAATGTTCGATTTAAATCTTCGTATCTTCGAATATGAACATTAATAATTGCAGAGTTTTTTTTTTGTTTAAGTTAGTTCCAAATGTTGAATAAATTGTACAGTTCACACAACATCTTAAAAAAATCTACATATTGAGTTGTAAGTTATAGACTATAAACATATTATGTATAGACTTGCTTATAAACTTTTTGTCATCTTTTGTATTTTAGAGAACTGATGAAGCTTTAGAAATATAAAGCGAAACGTCTTCTATTAAACCAATGAAGTAGCCGACTTCCTTTTTTTATTTGCCAACCTAAATGACCGAGTAAACCTCTGCATTCACTAGTTGAATACTTTTGATTTATATATATATATATATATATATATATATATATATATATATATATATTTAATGGAAGATGAGATAATGCTGGGAGATACCCTTTTTTTATACCTGGGGAAGCAAAATGAAACTCGGGTGCTTCGTTAGATGTGCCTTTTAATTAATAGTCTAAGCTTTCGTCAATGATTATTGACATCATCAAAGTAAACTACAAACAAACAAGAGAACAAACAATGAACAGGTGGAACTAAGTATAAAAATAAAACACTTACCCAAATTATAGCAAAAAACTCAGTGACTTGGGTGGAAAACAAAGAAAGTGTTATTGGTGTATATACTTAACATATTTTTAACTACATGATGAGAAGTATCCATAGTTCACAATGTATTTTTATTAAATTAAGATCGAACTATTTACATAAAACCTAACCACAAATAATTGGAATATAGGTACGTTGTTTAAAACAATCTAAAAGTAATTAACAATTTACGGCGGTGTCACTAAACTTGTTTGAAATGGCGGGATAATTTGAAATGTAAAAACGACAAATAATATCTAAAATGATAAAAACAAATACTTAAGTAACATTAGATTTACAGAATGACAAAACACACTACAAGTAAATAAAATAATTAAAATTGTTATTAAAAGAGTTAATGAGATCATAAAAATGATGGAGATATGGTATTTAAATATTATTTTTTTGTGATTTTTAAATTAACATAGTTAAAAAATCTAACCTATATCACTCATATATCTGGGCGACAATTTTTTTGTTCCTGAAATGTTTTGTTTAAGCAGGAAGGTGTAAATGGAACTTAAATTATCCACATCCTTCTTGTGATTGATGGCATTTTTCGCATTATAAATGTAACACATCTCAAGGATTTTTCGCTGAAAATCTCTATTAGATGCATCTAAGACGAATGTGTCATTATAGAGGACTCTGTGGTCTTTGCTATTAACGTGAATACTAAGACTAGTAGATTCTGGTTTGAGTTTGCAATCACTTTTATGTAGGGCCAACCTTTTACTTAATCTTTGGCCAGTCTGACCAATATAAACTGAGCCACATTCACATGGGATGCCATATATTACATTCGAACGTAGAAAGGTAGATGTAGGCTCTTTTAATCTGGTGTAAAACAAGTTAAGCGTTTTTTGGTTATAAGTAGATATTTTTATATTGAATTCACCAAATAAACCAATGAGTGATCTAGACAGATTTTGTATAAAAGGTAGTTTACCATATCTCGTAGGAGTTACTTCTCATCATGTAGTTAAAAATATGTTAAGTATATACACCAATAACACTTTCTTTGTTTTCCACCCAAGTCACTGAGTTTTTTGCTATAATTTGGGTAAGTGTTTTATTTTTAGACTTAGTTCCACCTGTTCATTGTTTGTTCTCTTGTTTGTTTGTAGTTTACTCTGATGATGTCAATAATCATTGACGAAAGCTTAGACTATTAATTAAAAGGCACATCTAACGAAGCACCCGAGTTTCATTTTGCTTCCTCAGGTATAAAAAAAGGGTATCTCCCAGATTATCTCCTCTTCCACTAAATATTACCAGTACCCGTTATCCTCCTTTGATTATATATCCACCTTTCCGACTTTATATGTCCGACTTCCACCTTTTCTACTAGGAATTATTTTTTAAAAATTGTGTATTTGGTAAAAGGGGGGCTTATAAAATGGGTCTACCTATTGAGGGGAAAGGATTTACCAAAATAAATTTTGTATATATATACGTATATACCGAAGCGTACAGCATACGTTATGGCTTCCATATATAGGGTAGTTCAAGGCGCGTTGTCACTTCCAGCGGTGTTGTCATATTTTGGAAGTCACAACGACTCGTCTGCTAGATTTACCTCCTATTTTGAGCGTAATGTGTGATCTTTTGAAACTTTTACTGTGAATACAGTTGTCTGTGTTTTAAAGTTGTCTATTTAAATTAAAATATTGATATTCTTTTGATTATACAGGTTTACAAAAAAATACATTTCGGACTATTTGACGAAACCATATGACTAGGGGGGTTTTTGGGGTCGCTGGTTACGAATCCGGGGTTCGCTAACCTCTATCACGTCAGGTAAAGGTTATTTCAAGGACAAATCAAGATAAATCGACAGTCGCTCTGAAAAAGTATATTAGGAGGGTTTTGGGGTCGCTTATAACGAATCCAGGATCCGCTGACCTCTATCACGTGTAGCTGAAGGTCATTTCGAGGTCAAATCAAGATAAATCAACACAATCGCTGTGAAAAATTATATTAGGGTGTTTTTGGGGTCCCTGATCACAAAACTGGGGCCCGTTGAGCTCAACCACGTCAGGTAAAGGCCATTTCAAGGTCAAATCAATTTTGTTAACTCCTCCTGATTTGAACTTGAAATGACCTTTACATGACGTAGTAGAGCTCAACGGACCGCAGTTTTCATGATCAGCGACCCCAAAACTCCCTATACTTTCAGAGCAATTGTGTCAATTTATGTTGATTTGACCTTAAAATGACGTTGAACTAGACGAGATAGAGGTCAGCGGACTCCGGATTCATCTTCAGCGACCCCAAGAACCCCCTAATATACTTTTTCAGAGCGACTGTCGATTTATCTTGATTTGACCTTGAAATGACCTTTACCTGACGCGATAGAGGTGAGCAGACCCCGGATTTGTGATCAGCCACTCCAAAAACCCCCTTGTCATATGGTTTCGTCAAATTGTCCGAAATTTAGTTTTTTTTGTAAACCTGTGTTATTTATGACTAATATTTATTAACAAAAATACTAATATATTATTATTGCTGTAAAATGGATTTATTGGAATTAATTAAAAAAGTGTTAATAGTAAGTCATTTATTTATGAAAATTATATCAAAAATGTTAATAAATAAATTTGAACTTATAGAAAATTTTAATATTTTAGATTTTATTACAGGCACCGTCCTTTTAATTTTTGATGTACCAATAATAATATGTAATAAAAAATTAAATGGCTAAACCCTCCAGGTGGGGATTACCCGCTAAAAAGCTATCTAGATCCATCTTTTTCGAGCAGATTTTTCCCAATCTGCTACTCGATACTATTGACTATGCTTCTCCATTTCTTTCTATCCTCTTTTGTTTTTCTGCTAGTCTCTAATTCCTGCCCTATATAAATCTTCCTTTAATTCCTGTAACCATTTATTCTAGTTCCTCCGCGTCTCCTTCTAACTCCGGGTCTCCATTGTAAAATTGAGTTTATAGTTGTTGCGCTACCTCCTCTCCATATATGCCCCAACAATCCAACTCTGTGCCCAAATCTGAAAATCTGGAATAATATCTACCCGGGTCGAAACATTTTTTTTTTAATATATGAAAATAGTTATTTATGAAACGGAGTGAGTGCTATACATCGCGTAAGTTCGCAAAAAGTACTTCACGCACAATTTCATACAATATTTTATCTACGATAAACAAATAAAAATACTGTAACTCTTCGTCACTGGAATTCATTTCTATTCTACAATTCTTAGAACTGTGACATATAAAAATTCTAATTTCTTTCAAACCACAAAACTGTCAAATTTTTTTTTTTTGTAATTTATTGCTCATTATGTCATCACCTCTCTTGTGCTCTGCACAAGAGATCTAAGGTTAGAGCTAAGAATAAGGTTGGCTAGGTGCTACGTTTTCTCGACTCTGTTTTACGGAATGGAAGCTTGGACTTTGAATGCGGCATCAATGAAAAAACTGGAATCATTCGAGATGTGGGTATATAGAAGAATTCTAAAAATATCATGGACAGAACACGTCACAAACAAAGAGGTTCTGAGAAAGGTGAATAAAGAAATGGAAGTCTTAAATACAATTAAAACCAGAAAATTGGAATATCTCGGACATATTACACGTGGAGAGAGATACAACTTGCTCCAACTCATTATGCAGGGAAAGATTCAAGGAAAAAGAAGCATAGGGAGACGCAGAATATCGTGGTTGCGCAACCTGAGAGAATGGTACGGATGTACATCAAACGAACTTTTCAGAGCAGCCGTCTCCAAGGTCCGAATAGCTATGATGATTGCCGACCTCCTTCGCGGAGATGGCACTTGAAGAAAAAGAAGATGTCATCACCATGAAACGCGAAAGTTAAGAAAGAATATTTAATTATATGAAAGTGTGTCAAAAACAGTGAGAAAAAGTAAATCCCATTTAAAATACATTGTTACTTCATGCTTACTTTAAAGCACTGCTATCTATAATGACAGTTTTCACAAACTAAAAATTTATATATTATAATATGACATAGAGTAGATAAAAGTCATTTATTAATTATTAATTGATTATAGTCAGAAGAAAATTAGATCATGCACCCCTTGTTTTTTATAATTGTTAACATACTAAATTACATACCCAATAATTATTGTTATCCATTAAATAGATCGATGCAGATCGGCCTTATATCGGATCCTCTTCTATTAGTCCGTTCGCTGACGGTAAAATATTGCAAAACCCATAAATTTTAAAAAACCACTTAAGATTGACATGAAATTTGGCATACACATAGGTAACATATCAAAGAAGAAAATTGATATTGTGCCGATGTTTTCTTTTGCCAAGCAGACATTCCGTTAACATTTTTAGTCACAACATAATATCAATGTTAAAGTATTATTAGAGCAACGCGTTATGATGTCACATTTCTTTTAATGACCGACACACAAAATATTTTAATGACGGATCCCACACTAGAACCAGATTTTTATTACCTACTGCTGATAAGGTAAAGAGTTATCAAATATCACTCCTTGTCATCTCTGTGTTAATTTGAAATAATAAAATATAAATATTGTAGTTTTGTATTCTAACATATTTGGAAAAAATATCTATGTATTTTTTTTTCATTTAGGTACACATCATTTTAAGGGATTGTCCGGAAGAGTACAGGCTCAGTATATCGGCAAATGAATTTTGTTTTAAATACCGTCCGTATAGAGGAGGTGCTCGTTGGGGATAGGCGCAAAATCTTAGTCCAGTGCTAATTAAATGCATTAATTTTTTTCGAATTCTGAGAAAACTAATAAGTATTTTTGAAAAATTTAAACGCAGAATGGAAGCTTACATTATTACCGAGGGCAGAAAGTCCCTGAAAACTTATATAATGTTTATTTTAATAACTTATATACCTAATATATGTTTATTTTAATAAAGATAATGGGATGAAAAAACAAGAGAAAAGTTAGTGTGATTTTTAATTTCGAATATTTCATTCAAAAGAAACTTTTTTTTATTCTAAGGGACTTTCGGTCTCCCGTAATAATGTTATCTTTCATTCTGGGTGTATGTTTTAAAAAATATTTATTAGTTTTCTCAGGATTCGAAAAAAATAAATGTATTTAAATAGCATTGGACAGAGATTTTGCGCCTACCCCCTTAAGAGAGAGTTTACTGTATTTTATATTATTACTAGAATTTATTACTTTAAACTTTTTATCGCTCTTGATTCATTTTATCGTGTATTTAATTCCATTCAATTGTAATTGTACATTCAATTTTTTTGTAATTTTTACACGTTTTATTACTTTCGAAATAACAATAACTATAAAATCGATTTTTCAGCCTACTTGGGTCAAAAAAATACACAATTTTCGGAAATTTCGTTAAATGAGAACATTTACCTACATTTCTTGTATTTAAGCTTTTAATAAGATTTTTAAAAACAATTTAGATTATTTAATAGATACATTCACCGGCACGAAAAACGGGCACCCCAAAAAATGGGTCATTTTTGATGGCTCGTATCTCCTAAACCTATTCTCCGATTTACGTATTTCTTTAATATGTTATAGCCTTATTCTTTAACTATATCGCTGTAATAATATTGTTTCTAGACAGGTAAATTATCATTGTATATGACAGGGGTCGCTTATAACGAATCCAGGATCCGCTGACCTCTATCACGTCTAGCTGAAGGTCATTTCGAGGTCAAATCAAGATAAATCAACACAATCGCTGTGAAAAAGTATATTAGGGTGTTTTTGGGGTCCCTGATCACAAAACTGGGGCCTGTTGAGCTCAACCACGTCAGGTAAAGGCCATTTCAAGGTCAAATTAATTTTGTTAACTCCTGCTGATTTGAACTTGAAATGACCTTTACATGACGTAGTAGAGCTCAACGGACCGCAGTTTTCATGATCAGCGACCCCAAAACTCCCTATACTTTCAGAGCAATTGTGTCAATTTATGTTGATTTGACCTTAAAATGACGTTGAACTAGACGAGATAGAGGTCAGCGGACTCCGGATTCATCTTCAGCGACCCCAAGAACCCCCTAATATACTTTTTCAGAGCGACTGTCGATTTATCTTGATTTGACCTTGAAATGACCTTTACCTGACGCGATAGAGGTGAGCAGACCCCGGATTTGTGATCAGCCACTCCAAAAACCCCCTTGTCATATGGTTTCGTCAAATTGTCCGAAATTTAGTTTTTTTTGTAAACCTGTGTTATTTATGATAATATGATTGATATTTATTTTACAAAAATACTAATATATTATTATTGCTGTAAAATGGATTTATTGGAATTAATTAAAAAAGTGTTAATAGTAAGTCATTTATTTATGAAAATTATATCAAAAATATTAATAAATAAATTTGAACTTATAGAAAATTTTACTATTTTAGATTTTATTACAGGCACCGTCCTTTTAATTTTTGATGTACCAATAATAATATGTAATAAAAAATTAAATGGCTAAACCCTCCAGGTGGGGATTAGCCGCTAAAAAGCTATCTAGATCCACCTTTTTCGAGCAGATTTTTCCCAATCTGCTACTCGATACTATTGACTATGCTTCTCCATTTCTTTCTATCCTCTTTTGTTTTTCTGCTAGTCTCTAATTACTGCCCTATATAAATCTTCCTTTAATTCCTGTAACCATTTATTCTAGTTCCTCCGCGTCTCCTTCTAACTCCGGGTCTCCATTGTAAAATTGAGTTTATAGTTGTTGCGCTACCTGCTCTCCATATATGCCCCAACAATCCAACTCTTTGCCCAAATCTGAAAATCTGGAATAATATCTACCCGGGTCGAAACATTTTTTTTTAATATATGAAAATAGTTATTTATGAAACGGAGCGAGTGCTATACATCGCGTAAATTCGCAAAAAGTACTTCACGCACAATTTCATACAATATTTTATCTACGATAAACAAATAAAAATACTGTAACTCTTCGTCACTGGAATTCATTTCTATTCTACAATTCTTAGAACTTTGACATATAAAAATTCTAATTTCTTTCAAACCACAAAACTGTCAATTTTTTTTTTGTAATTTATTGCTCATTATGTCATCACCTCTCTTGTGCTCTGCACAAGAGATCTAAGGTTAGAGCTAAGAATAAGGTTGGCTAGGTGCTACGTTTTCTCGACTCTGTTTTACGGAATGGAAGCTTGAACCTTGAATGCGGCATCAATGAAAAAACTGGAATCATTCGAGATGTGGGTATATAGAAGAATTCTAAAAATATCATGGACAGAACACGTCACAAAGAGGTTCTGAGAAAGGTGAATAAAGAAATGGAAGTCTTAAATACAATTAAAACCAGAAAATTGGAATATCTCGGACATATTACACGTGGAGAGAGATACAACTTGCTCCAACTCATTATGCAGGGAAAGATTCAAGGAAAAAGAAGCATAGGGAGACGCAGAATATCGTGGTTGCGCAACCTGAGAGAATGGTACGGATGTACATCAAACGAACTTTTCAGAGCAGCCGTCTCCAAGGTCCGAATAGCTATGATGATTGCCGACCTCCTTCGCGGAGATGGCACTTGAAGAAAAAGAAGATGTCATCACCATGAAACGCGAAAGTTAAGAAAGAATATTTGATTATATGAAAGTGTGTCAAAAACAGTGAGAAAAAGTAAATCCCATTTAAAATACATTGTTACTTCATGCTTACTTTAAAGCACTGCTATCTATAATGACAGTTTTCACAAACTAAAAATTTATATATAATATGCCATAGAGTAGATAAAAGTCATTTATTAATTATTAATTGATTATAGTCAGAAGAAAATTAGATCATGCACCCCTTGTTTTTTATAATTGTTAACATACTAAATTACATATCCAATAATTATTGTTATCCATTAAATAGATCGATGCAGATCGGCCTTATATCGGATCCTCTTCTATTAGTCCGTTCGCTGACGGTAAAATATTGCAAAACCCATAAATTTTAAAAAACCACTTAAGATTGACATGAAATTTGGCATACACATAGGTAACATATCAAAGAAGAAAATTGATATTGTGCTCGTCTAGGGATGAAAAAATATACGTTTAAAATAAGTCCGGAAATGGATTAACTGACTAATTCTAAGGAACTATTGTTCTTTTTTGTTCTTTTTTCAACAAAAAAAAACACATTTTAACGGTTTTTTTGCAATTAACTCAAAAAGTAAGTATTTTATCGAAAAAAACATTCTTAAGAAAAATACAGCCCATAAAAAAATGGTGTACTTATGTATGAGATCCCTAGACCCAGTAAAAGAAGAGTTGTAACTAATGACAAGTAGGTTCATACACGTCAAATTTCAAATTGGATATTCCAACGTGAAGTGTCAAAAACTAAAGCACTTTTTGGGGAACACTCATTACAACTTTTTTGTAGTGTTTAAAAAAAGGTTAAAAAGTTTTTAGCATTAAATTAAGGAAGTTAGCAAATATAATTTATCGTCACCACTTCACAAGTTGATTTACTCTTGTATGTATTGTTTATAAATATGATCTGTAAGCTTCATTGGTTCAAAGTGCTTATTTTTGAAGGGTATGTAATTGAAAGGGATTGAACTAGTCACTAACCAACTGTGTATGCCAATTTTGAACAGCCATATCTTAACCAATATTTGTCTCAAAGAAAAAAACATAATCCTAAATATTTAGAAAAGCAAAACCTACATTTTTTACACTTTGTAATTTTTGGTAGCACTAATAAATTTTATGTCATTTTGAAAAAAAAAGCATCTCTTTCAAAATTTAAACAATTTTACTTTAAAACCCAATTTTTTCAAAAATTAGCCCTTTACTTAGCCCGAATTAAGGGGTGATTTTCGGAGTTTTTTAAGAAAAATAGGACCTACTTTATTTTGAAAGTATCTTTCTTAATTTTAACGCTAGAAACTTTTTTAGAAAACATAAAAAAGATTTTTTTAAAACTTTAAAAAGTTGTAATAAGTTTTCTCAGAACAGTGTATCATTTTTTAGTTGCTATCATTTTTTGGTGATTTCACGTGAAATTATTAATTTTTAAATTTGACGAATATGAACCTCTTTCCTGTTTTACATTAGCTACAAAGCTACAACTTTGCTTCTATTGATTCTAAAAAGTTATACGTACATCAATTTTGTTACTTTATAAGCTATATTTTTAATGTTTTTCCCGATAACATACCTACTTACTTTTTGAGTTATTGGCAAAAAACCGTATAAAAGTGTTTTTTGTTGAAAAATTGACATATCGACTAGCCAATAACTCAAAAAGTATTAACTTAGTGAAAAATTCTATATAACAGAAGTTGCTTAGAATTAGTATGTTTATCCATTTCCGAACTTATTTTGAACGTATATTTTTCCCCTCCGATTAGAGGAGAAACTCAACCCCCAGGGCAAAGTTTTCTTTTCACTTTTTTTCTTTTACATGGGTCCTATGTGTAAGCTAAATTTCACGTCAATCCGTTCTTTAAAATTTGGAGCAAAAACCGTTAATGAACTATACTATCTCCGTAAGATCGTAAAAAACGAATCAGAATATTTTCCTATCGACTAAGATACAACCTGGAATACCTACTTTCAATACACCAATAATAATTATTATTGCGTTTTTTATAAATGCATAAAAGCATAATATTTTGGTGCATATTTCAATTCAACTGTTTTTTGCATAATTTAAGGTTTTTTAAGTGCATATTTCCCGATCTCTATTAATTTAATGTATTTCTCCACGAGTTTACAGCAAAAATCTTGATAATTATATTTGTTTTGACTGTTTTGTTTGTATAGTTATTGTTTTATCATACAGTCAAAGTCTCCCTTCAATCCCAAACATTTTTAAAAGAAAATACAATTTTTATTGGATATGTTCAATCAAGCAGACATTCCGTTAACATTTTTAGTCACAACATAATATCAATGTTAAACTATTATTAGAGCAACGCGTTATGGTGTCACATTTCTTTTAATGACCGACACACAAAATATTTTAATGACGGATCCCACACTAGAACCAGATTTTTATTACCTACTGCTGATAAGGTAAAGAGTTATCAAATATCACTCGTTGTCATCTCTGTGTTAATTTGAAATAATAAAATATAAATATTGTAGTTTTGTATTCTAAAATATTTGGAAAAAATACCTATGTATTTTTTTTTTCATTTAGGTACACATCATTTTAAGGGATTGTCCGGAAGAGTACAGGCTCAATATATCGGCAAATGAATTTTGCTTTAAATACCGTCCGTATAGAGGAGGTGCTCGTTGGGGATAGGCGCAAAATCTTAGTCCAGTGCTAATTAAATGCATTAATTTTTTTCGAATTCTGAGAAAACTAATAGGTATTTTTGAAAAATTTAAACGCAGAATGGAAGCTTACATTATTACCGAGGGCAGAAAGTCCCTGAAAACTTATATAATGTTTATTTTAATAACTTATATACCTAATATCTGTTTATTTTAATAAAGATAATGGGATGAAAAACCAAGAGAAAAGTTAGTGTGATTTTTAATTTCGAATATTTCATTCAAAAGAAACTTTTTTTTATTCTAAGGGACTTTCGGTCCCCCGTAATAATGTTATGTTTCATTCTGGGTGTATGTTTTAAAAAATATTTATTAGTTTTCTCAGGATTCGAAAAAAATAAATGTATTTAAATAGCATTGGACAGAGATTTTGCGCCTACCCCCTTAAGAGAGAGTTTACTGTATTTTATATTATTACTAGAATTTATTACTTTAAACTTTTTATCGCTCTTGGTTCATTTTATCGTGTATTTAATTCCATTCAATTGTAATTGTACATTCAATTTTTTTGTAATTTTTACACGTTTTATTACTTTCGAAATAACAATAACTATAAAATCGATTTTTCAGCCTACTTGGGTCAAAAATATACACAATTTTCGGAAATTTCGTTAAATGAGAACATTTACCTACATTTCTTGTATTTAAGCTTTTAATAAGATTTTTAAAAATAATTTAGATTATTTAATAGATACATTCACCGGCACGAAAAACGGGCACCCCAAAAAATGGGTCATTTTTGATGGCTCGTATCTCCTAAACCTATTCTCCGATTTAAGTATTTCTTTAATATGTTATAGCCTTATTCTTTAACTACATCGCTGTAATAATATTGTTTCTAGACAGGTAAATTATCATTGTATACTGGGCGTACCAATCAAACTGTTTTTTTTTTCAATTTTCACAACACTCTGTGGAATATTCTAGCCTTTATACAATATTGAAATTAAAAGCCAACTATAGCCCCAGGTTTTCTTAATGTTCTGTTTGTTATTCATTCGCTTATGTTGGATAATAAAAAAGTTAGGGACTTTAACAACTAAACATGTTCTTTATCAATACATGGTGTTTCTAAATAAGTGCGACAAACTTTAAGGGGTAATTCTGCATGAAAAAATAATGATCGTTTACTTGATAAAGCTATGTCCGCAAATGCTTGCAAATATAAAATTATTTTGCCAAACGATCATTATTTTTTCATGCAGAAATTACCCCTTAAAGTTTGTCGCACTTATATTTAGAAACACCTGTATCGATAAAGAACATGGCTAGTTGTTAAAGTCCTTAACTTTTTTATTATCCAACGTAAGCGAATGAATAAAAAAAAACAGAATGTTAATAAAACCTGGAGCTATAGTTAGGCTTTAATTTAAATATTTTATAAAGGCTAGAATATTCCACAGGGTGTTGTGAAAATTGAGAAAAAAACCCAGTGTGATTGGTACACCCGGTATACAATGAAAATTTACTTGTCTATCAACAATGTTATCATAGCTATATTGTTAAATAATAAGGCTAAAACATATTAAAAAAATTACTTAAATCGGACCAAAGGTTTGGGAGATACGAGACATCAAAAATTACCCATTTTTCGTGCCGGTGAGTGTAGATTAAATTAGAAGTTCATTGTAAAAAAGGAAGTAAACAAAAACACGAGAAAAATGAATTTATGTAATTAAATAGGTAAGTAAATATTATAGATTAAAATAAGTACAGAAAATATATAATTATAGAGATATACAGGGTGTCCCGAAAATATTGGTCATAAATTATATCACAGATTCTGGGGTTAAAACTAGGTTGATTGAACCTCACTTACCTATATACAATAGTGCACACAAAAATAGTTACAGCCCTTTGAAGTTACAAAATTAAAATCGATTTTTTTTCATATATCGAAAACTCTTAGAGATTTTTTATTGAAAATGTACATGTGGCACTCTTATGGTAGCAACATCGTAAAAAAAAATTAAAGTTAAATTTGTGCACCCCACAAAAATTTTATGGGGGTTTTGTTCCCTTAAACCCCACCAAACTTTTGAGTACATTCCAATTAAATTATTTTTGTGGCACCATTAGTTAAACACATTATTTTTAAAACTTTTTGCCTCCTAGTACTTTTTCGATAAGCCAGTGTTTATCGAGATATTTTGAATATTTGTCGAATCCACCACATATTTGTATATGGTTAAGTACGATTGTAGCGACCTGTTAATAATCTGAAAATTTATTTAACATTTACATTTTTAGGTATATTTTGAAAAAGAAGCCACATCTCGATAAAAGGTGACTTATCAAAAAAAGACTAAGAGGCAAAAAAGTTTTAAAAATACTGTATTTAACTAATGGTATCACAATAATAGTTTATTTAGAACGTACACAAATATTTGGGGGTTTAAAGGACCAAAACTCCCTTAAAATTTTTATATAAACATATTAAAAAAGAAGCCGCATCTCGATAAAAACTGGCTTATCGACAAAATACTAAGAGGCAAAAAAGTTTTAAAAATATTGTGTTTAACTAATGGTACCACAATAATGAATTAATTGGAACGTACACCAAAGTTTGGGGGGTTTAAGGGAACAAAACCCCCATAAAATATTTATGGGGTGGAAAAATTTCACTATAATTTTGTTTTAAGATTTTCCTGCCATAATAATGATACATGTCCATTTTCAACAAAAAATTTTTAATAGTTTTTGTTAATAGTTTTTGATATATTGAAAAAAGTCGATTTTCATTTTGTAACTTCAAAGGGCTGTAACTTTTTTTATGAGCACATTTGTACTAAGGTAAGTTAGGTTCAATCGAGCTATTTTTGACCCCAGAATGTGTGGTATAATTTATGACCAATCTTTTCGGGACACCCTGTATATACACTTATTGTACCTTCATTTAAGGCTAACTTTAAAAGTAAAGCAGATCTGCTATTATTCATGTTTAAAAACAAAAGGCACACAAAACACTAAGTACGATTAGGACCGCGAATCTACAACAGATAAATGTCTGGAAACAGTTACACAGGGTTGCCAAAAAACGGAAGTCACACCGAGCGGTGTGGTATACGGAAGACGCTACGCGTTGTGTACATAACCTGTATAGTAGCACGGGAGCGACACTAGCGCTGGTGATATACCGTCGAACTAAAATCTGATCTTATGAGTATGTTAGATACGATATGACTTCCAGCGAAATTTTTAATATAAGCCTTCTGATACCATCTAGTAGCCAAATTCGTAAAAATATAGGCAAAACGTTGTGACTTCCGAAATCGGAAGTCATAACGGTATATATGAAGTAACAACGTATTACGAGAATCTACTTTGGAAGTCACATGGATACATGTATCAATATATATATATATATATATATATATATATATATATATATATATATATATATATATATATATATATATATATATAAATATATGAATGTATTATGTTCCTCTTTAAAAATTTTACTTTGTTTTATCTCCTACTACCAAATCATGAATATAACACAAGAAGCTTTAATTTGAATATTCCACTTGCTGGAGAGATAAGAGCCGATCTGATACTGGAGTAAAATTAATGACCGACTGCATCGTCTAACCAACTCAAACTATGAATTTAGCAGAAAATACCCTGCTGTGCTACCTGCTAATAACAACTTAACAAAACTTATCGCACAACACGAACATATAAGACTTTTACATGCAGGAGCACAGAGCACTTTAGCATCTCTCAGAGAGAGAGTATGGCCTTTGTCCGGCTGAACTCTTATGAGGAATATTATATATGAATGCACACGTTGTTTCAAATTTAATTTAAGAAACAAATCCCCTCTTATGGGGAATCTTCCCCTTCCGCGTTTAACTCCTTCTAGGCCGTTCTCCACTTCCGGCGTTGACTATGCTGGACCTTTCCTTCTTCGTGACAGAACGGGAAGAAACTTCAAAACTACCACAGCATATATTTCACTATTCGTTTGCTTTGCATCTAAGGCCATCCATTTGGAAGTTGTAAGCGACTTAACGACTGATTGTTTCTTAGCAGCCTTACGTCGGTTTATGTCTAGACGAGGTAAATGCACGACAATATATTCAGACAATGGAAGCACATTTGTTGGAGCAAATAACGAGATAAAAAACTTCTTAACTTCTAACGCCCTTGACATTGAAACTAATTTAGCTTGTGATGGGATACAGTGGAATTTCATAATTTATGGAGCGCCACATCAAGGTGTATTATGGGAAGCGGGAGTAAACTCCGTAAAACACCACCTTAAACGAGTGGTCGGCAACGCCTCTTTAACTTTCGAACATTTTACCACGTTTCTGTGTCAGGTGGAAGCATGCTTAAATTCAAGACCCATTTGTCCTCTTTCCTCCGACCCTAGTGATCCTACTGCCTTAACTCCTGCGCATTTCCTGATTGGAGATACCCTCACGTCAATTCCTGATCCCATCAATTACTGCGCCATTAAGGAGAACAGACTTTCTCAATATGAACGAATGCAGCAGCTACGTCGACATTTTTGTACCAGGTGGTCCAAGGAGTACATTTCCACTTTGCAACAACGAGTAAAGTGGAAGCAGAACTGTCAACAACACTTACATATCGGAACATTGGTTCTGATCAAAGAAGATGGTCTACCACCTTTGAGATGGAATCTCGGACGCATCCTCGAGACTCATCCCGGTAAGGACGGCGTTATCCGATCCGTGACGGTGAAGACTGCATCCAGCATCTTCAAGAGACTTGTGGTGAAGCTGTGCGTGTGACTGTCTCAAGATGAATCGCAGTGAGACATTTATTTTAAACAATCTTAATTTTCTTATTTTATTTTGCACAATTTTAACTTTACTGACTACGTTTCGTTACTATTTAACTCGGACAGTGAAGCGTAGTGAGCAATTATTTTAACAATTTTAATTTTACTTTTCATCGAACAATTTTGATTTTACTTTACTTTGAACATTTTAAATTTACTTTATTTTAAATACCTTTAATTTGCTATTTTACTTTCGTTTCTGTATATATCCTACTTTATTACTATTTTACTTACATTTACATCCTTTATTACTTGTACCGGGTGGTCCAATAAGCCGATCTCTCGGCTATATATCAGAAACTATTCATGTTATAACTTTAGGAGAAAAAATTCCTTAGTAAAAGTGGCCAAGAGAAATCGCTGGAAATAACTTTCAAGTTTCTGGGTTAACCGCTAGGGGGCGTAACCTGTGAAGAAAAATTTGAAAACCAGTTTTTTGTGAAATATGCCCAATTATACAAAGTGTTAAATAAGTAAACTAGAAAGAGGCCTAAATTCTGCACAAAGTTGTTCAAGTACTTTTTTTATTTTTTCAAATAAAGGGTGGGGGAGAGTGGGAAAGTATTTGTCGATAAATACCTATAACTTTGGTTTGGATCAACCGATTTTAACGAAATTAGTGTCATTAGAAAGAGCGTGGATGAATTAGTTTACATTTACTATAAAATAATTGCATTTAGTTTTAATTGTCATAGGTAGAGGGTACTTTCGAATAGAAAAAATTGAAATTTGTTTTTCTTCAAAATGTTTAAAGGAAACACCTATTTATTGTAAATTATAATGGAACTGGATTAAATTCGTAACAAAATGGCGCAAACCGCATGATGATAGCTTTTGTCAAACTCGAGATATGAATAAAAACGCATAAACATAAGTAAGTATAGTATTGACTCACCCTGTATTATAAATTAAATTAAAAAATAAGTCAGTAGGTACTTTCAAATTTTTTTTATTGCAGAAGAATTTTAAAGTTGATACCTATTTTGACCATTGTTATTTCATACGATTAAAAATAGTTTTTTCGAAACTAAGTAGGCTATGACAATGACTTTGACGGGAAGTTCATATTGTTTATTTATTGACAGCAGTCAAAACATTGTTAAGAACTGTTATATTATAACTCGAATTGAAGATTGCACTTTTTCAATAGATATTAACATTGGTAATATTAGTAATTAATTATCAGTACTAATAATTCGTGATGAGTATATCAAATGCAGAATTGTATGATATGATTGCAGTTTATTTCGAATGTCACCAAAATGCAGCTATTGCCTCACGTATATATTCGGTAAGATATCCTGACAGGAGACATTATGGCAAACAAGTATTTGAAAGAAAGGCAAGAAGATTAAGAGAAACTGGTAGTTTTTATCGTCCTTGTTTTAAACGACGTAGTAGAGGTATGACCGAAGATAATTCAATCAATGTTCTTGCTTTAATTCAACAGAATCCACATATAAGTAGTCGGCAAATCTCTATAGAATTAAACATAGCCAAAACTACTGTTCTAAGGATTTTAAAACATCACAGGTTGGTTTTTCATATTATAAAGTGCACGTTTAGGTCAAAAACTTGGAATTCCCTTTAAACTTTAGATTTAACTGTTATTTTAATATTCCGATAAAAACGGCAACACGGCGCTTTTATCCTTTTATTATCCGTTTCTTAAAAATATTTATGTACGATTTATGTTGTGAAACAATTTTGGATTTTTCAGGATTTTTTTGAGTTTTATTAAATATAGTGGTTTCTTTTTCACCAATATTTATTGTTCTGTTTTTTAGACTGCATCCATATCATGTAGTTCTCCACCAAGCTTTACATGAGAGAGATTTTGATGCAAGGCTGGACTACTGCAATTGGATGTTAGGTCTGCTAGAAGAACAACCGCATATCATGCCAAAGATTTTGTGGACAGACGAGGCTACGTTTAATAGCGCGGGTGGTGTTAATCTGCATAATATGCATTATTGGGCTGAAGAAAATCCGCACTGGATACAGGAGGTGCAGCTTCAAGGTAGATGGAGTCTTAATGTTTGGTGTGGTATAGTTGATAGAAAGATCGTAGGTCCATATTTCTTTGATAGAACTTTAAATGGAGAAACATATTTGGATTTTCTGGAAAATCAGTTGCCTGTTTTATTGGAAGATATTTCCTTACAAACAAGAAGAGATATGATATTACAACATGACGGGTGTCCTGCGCACTTTTCCAGGCGAGTTCGAGATTATTTGTATGCAAATTATCCAAAAAAAAGAATTGGAAGGGGAAGTATATTTTCATGGCCAGCTAGATCTCCAGACTTAACATGTCTGGACTTTTATCTGTGGGTAAGATTGAAGGACTTAGTGTACCAAACTCGACCAACCACGCGAGACGACATGAAACAGCGCATTATACACGCAATAAATAGTATATCAACAGCTGAGATTGAAGCAGCTGTTATGTCTACGCGCGAAAGATTACATCTTTGTGTGGATAACGATGGAAAACAATTTGAACATTTAATTGGACATTAGGTTTTAATGATCGAGATATTTGTATGATCTTTCTTTCACATATTTAATTTTAAGTTATAATAAAGGTGAGTCAATACTATACTTACTTATGTTTATGCGTTTTTATTCATATCTCGAGTTCGACAAAAGCTATCAACATGCGGTTTGCGTCCTTTTGTTACGAATTTAATTCAGTTCCATTATAATTTACAATAAATAGATGTTTCCATTAAGCATTTTCCAGTTCGATTGTAGCAGCGGAAGCGAATAGTTCTCTGTGTGATCGAAGTGCTAATTAATAGAGTTGTTGTTGTTTTTACCGAAAAATGGAATTAAATTCAGATGGCAGAGGAAATCCACCTGACAGAGGAAGGATTGACGATGTTGCTAGTAATATGGATTATGAAGTTAATGAAAAACAAAAGCAGTCTGAGGAAATTATAAATATTAATAATAATACACAATTAAAACAGGTACCGATAACAAATCCAAAAAACTTTTTACCAGAATATCAGGTAAGCAATAAAACAAATATTAATATAGGCCAGTCCATAATGTCAGAGGTGAAAAATAAATACAGTCAAGGTGACCAAGGTCCTTATTTTGTTTTTATGCAGGTAAACAAGGAAGGCAACATCGGCCGATGGCATCGAATCGCGACAGCACGATTAATTTTAGGTGCAGTACCTGCAATTAAAGATAATATTGTTAATATTAATATTATAGGAAAAAATAAAATTAAAATTGAATGTAACACATATAAAAGCGCTAATATTTTAATGGAATGTAAAAAGTTAATGGAAAGAAATTACGATTTATATATTCCAAATTTCTTTACTCAAAAGAGTGGGGTAATTAAAGGGGTAGACAAAAATATTTCAGAAAACGAATTAAAAGGTATTATTGTTCCAAGATACGGCAATTTTAAAGTAATAAACGTTAAAAGAATAAAGCGAAAAGAAAATGATCAACTGGTGGAGACGGGTACGATAGTGGTGTCTTTCAGAGGCCAAATGATTCCAAAACAAGTAATAATTGAACGAATGATATACCAAGTGGAACCTGAAGACGGGTCTCCACCAAAGGAAAATTGGCAACTTTCGTGTTGTCAACATGCGTTGGTGACAAAAGTTTCCGAAATATGTTCATGTTGCCAACAAAAATTGCAAACAAATGTTGAGAACCTTGTTTCTCTTTTTGGCGGTAACATCAAAGGAATGCGCGTGTTGTCGACATTTTAACGGCTTTGTGGGGACGGTCGCTCAGTTGGAAACATAAGTTGTAAACAGACACATGTCTGTAGTAATAACGTGGACAAATGAACTTATTGATACCTTAATTGATTTATATCACACCCAAAGTGTACTATGGAATCCAAAAGACGTAAATTATAAAAATAAAAATAAGAAAAAGGATGCCTGGAAAACCATCAGTGATGTGATGGGGCTACACGAACTTGAAATACAAAGGAAAATAAAAAATTTGACGGCACAGTTTTTCAGAGAGAAGAAGAAATTAAAAGAAGAAAATAAATCGGGTTCAGCTACTTCTGATACCACAAAGTGGTTTGCGTACCAACGACTTCTATTTTTATCAGACAAAAATGAACCTAAGTTATGCCTTGAAAAGGGATTAAATGAAAAACATGTAAGTATGCAACAATATTGTATTTATTTTACGATTTATAAGCTGTGAATAACTACGATTGAAAGAGGATCATAACGTATCATATTCTAGTAATTTAGCAGTTAGTAGAAAGTTAGTTAACTTCTAACTTAAAAAAAATAAAATAACTTCATAAAATTAATATTATTAATGCATTAATTAATTTTCTTGCTGTTTGTTTCGTTACTTTATATAATTTGTTAATAGTCATTTTGCCAAGGAATGTTCCCTTGTTCGGTCATAAAAAACTCTGCAAATTCTTGTCTCACATCTTTCGCAGCACTACTTGATTTCCGAGCTCTCTTATCGAAACTATGGAATGGCATATTGTTTTGCATCTCGTTCCTCCAAGCTCCAGAAATAATATTACCACTGTCTTTGTCTTCAGAATCGAAAGTTCCAGGTGGAGTGTAGGTGGTCCTTGATTTTTTTTTCTTAAATAATTATGTAAACAAATACAAGCAGTCACAATTGTCTCCGCTTTCGTTGGTTCAAGTAACATTATTTTTCTGAAAACTCGAAATCGTGCAGATAATATTCCGAACACATTCTCTGATACCCTTCGCGCTCTTGATAGTCTATAATTAAATATTCTTCCCTGTGATCCTTTTTCTTGGGTACCTGGATAAGGTTTCATCAAATTTGGTGACAATGGAAAAGCATCGTCACCCAGAAAAACATAAGGAACAGCCATGGCTCTACCAGGAAGCTTTTCATTATTAGGTAGATTAAGTTTACATTCGGAAAACGTTCTTTTGAACTGGGTATTTTCGTAAACACCACCATCCGATATGCGTCCCTGGCAGCCAACATTCATATACAACACTTCGTAATTTGCATTAGCAACAATAAAAAGCACAATGCTAAAAAACGATTTGTAATTAAAGTAATCGCTTCCACTGTGTTCTGGTGATTGAATCATAATATGTTTTCCGTCCATAACTCCTGTACATTGTGGAAAATTCCATAGATTATTAAACTGTGTTGCCACTACTTTCCACTCTTCAGCAGTTCCAGGCATCTATAAAAAAATATATTTTTAGGATTCTGGGTCGGAAGAAGTTGAGGCAGAAATCTCCCAAAATCAAAATCTGTTACCAAATGAGGGAAATACAAGTAATACAATAGTCCCACCATCATCGGATTCAGAACCACCGAATTCACAACCAGGTCCGTCGACAGCGCCTTGTATTGGGAAAAAAACTAAATGTTCAAAAAGGAAGGTTTCAACTGGTGACCAAAGGCAAGAGGAAGCTTACAACGTATTGAAAAAACTTCAAGCTAAGAAAAATCGCCATAAATACAGTGCCTTTGTGGAGCATGTTGCAATGAAAATGGAAGCTTTAAAATCAAGTTATGCTCAAAATGTGGTGGAGCATGAAATATCAAATATTTTGTTTCAAGCAAGTATCGGAAAATATGACTATCCTGCTACTGGACATTCTGGACAAATGACTCCAATTTCAACACATTCATCAAGTTCCAGTTTTCCCATACATCCACCTCTTTCATCACCAGATGACACATCATCACTCACATCACACTACAATCAACTACTATCACCACAATATGTATCATCCCCTTCACCACAATACATACCACAAGTGACAGAATCTCAAACAGTACCTGAACTACGCTCGCCACAATATGCATTACCATCTTCATCACAATACATCCCACAACAAACACAGGATATACCACTCACAGATTCACAAACAGAACAGGAAACAAGTTTGGCTGCATCTAGTATTCTGCTGGAAGCTATAAATACTGCTAATATATTAGACTAATAATGTGTACCCCATGATGTTTCAAATGATTTGCATTAAAATAGTTTCTTAAATAAAAACTTTCTAAATGCGTTTTCAGTTATTTTTGGAAACGAATCGAACCTGACCCCAGGGAACAAAAATTGAATATTTTACCAAACTTGCTCTGCTAAAGAAACCGTCAAAAATATTTATAATAATAGAATACACTTACTTTTATTTGATCGCCAAGAACTTCACATATTGCTATACATACTTCTGGTACAATTTTTGAAATCGCTTGCTTTGAAATCCTAAATAAATGCATTAATGAAGTGTAGGAATCTCCGGTAGCCAAAAATCTTAAAGTAATTAGTAGGCGTTCGGTAGGTGTGATGGCTTTTCTAAAATTAGTGTAATTTTTTGTAATTTTTGGTCCAACAAAATTGAGCAACCACTCAAAATCGGAATCAGTCATACGGAGAAAGTTTCTTATTTGTCCGTCTTCAATACGTCCTGCTAACAAATCATCTTTTCTCAAAGCATTTATTAACTCAATTCCTCCATGTGTGTTTCTTCCTATGAGGCTTGGTCGTACCCAATATTTATGTTTTCGTTTCTTTTTTTTACTCAAAATAATAAATGATGCAGCTGCTAAGATAATATCGTCATCAATCGACCCCATTTTGTCAACACAATAGTCTTGATGGAGACTGCCAGTTGCCAACTAACATGTTTCCTAAATTATTGTTGACAACTTTATGTTTAGATGTGGACAACGATAAAAAACAAAAGTTGGTGACTTCGGAAGAGTTGCAAACACAAAAGTTGCCAACTTTTCAGTGGATACGCGCCTTTATGTTCCAAGGGTTATACAATGCCTTAATTGCATTAGATACGGGCACGTTACGTCACAATGTCGTGGTAAGAAAAGATGCCGCAAGTGCGGACAGGAACATGATTCAGATGTATGCGATTTAACAAATCCCACTTGTATATTATGTTTTGGAAACCATTCAGCATTAGATCGAAACAAATGCGCTGAGTTTGAAAAACAAAAGGGTATTAAATATATAATGGCAAATGAAAATTTACCTTTTGAAGAAGCAAAATTAAAATACAGCAGTAGCTACAGGACAGTCCTAAATTCAACAAACACAGGAAATAGGTACACAGTAACAACCAAAAGAAAATGGAGCGAAGGAGCTCAAAATAAGTCAGTTTATCCTTATTCAAAAGAACACGAAAATATACTGGACACTGCAAGCGCTTCTGCTTACCCGTCGCTACCAGTTATAAACAACCCATTATATCAAAATCAAACAAAAATAGTCCAAGAAAACTCACTAACTAGTAAACAAATTACTGATAATATAGTAACAATATTTAAAAATTTCTTAGACAAAAACTTAATTCCAATAGCAAACAAACAAATTTTAGACGACATTAAAAGTAATATAGAAAAAGTTTTAAATGGCCCTAGTAAATAATAAGATTTTACAATGGAATTCACGATCAATAGTGAACAATAAAGGCCATTTTGAAAAGTACATTTTCGAAAATAAATTCTTAGCTATTCTTTTAAATGAAACTTGGTTAAAACCGAATTCAAAGATAAGCTTTTCCCAATATAACATCTTCCGTGAAGATAGATCAGATGGTTATGCAGGAGTAGCGATATTATTAAGAAAAAATATCAGTTTTCAGAACAATTTAAATTTTTATAAAATAAATAATGTCATGTGCATTGCAGTACAGATTAAGATAAATAATAAAAACTTACACTTATATTCCATTTATGCAAAACCCAAATTATGTGTGCCAAAAAAACGAATGGGTTAAATTTTTCAATAGTTTACACAAACCTTTTTTAATAGGGGGAGATTTCAACTGCCATAATAAAATGTGGGGGTGTGATGTCACCGATCAAGATGGTATTTATCTTTTTGAGGCTATGGAGCAATGTGGACTTAATTTCCTAAATGATGGATTAGAAACATTAATTCGTAGACCTATGAATTTAAATAGATCTGCTATAGACTTAACAATTTGCTCTGGGGATATTTATTACAAATTTAATTGGCACACAGAAACTTTGAGTCTGGGTTCTGATCACTACCCAATAGTAATAGAATTTAACCATAATACTGATAGTAACGTTACTAATAGTAATGAAAATGTCATTGACACTAATGATATATCTAGATCTAGAATCACATGGGATATTAAAAAGGCAGACTGGGCTTTCTTTACCTATCTCTTAAACAATGAAAAGAATAATAATATATCAGATGGTTCAGAGCAAGAATATTCCACATTTTGTGACTCAATAAATTTAGCTAGTAAAAGCTCTATTCCAGAGAGGAAAAGACGGCTCAATGCAAAATTTAATAAACCATGGTGGAATGATGATTGTAGGGATGCTATAAGACAACAAAAAGAAGCTTTTTTGCAGTTTAAAAGTCTATCTAATTACGATAATTACTTAAAATATCAACAAGCAGAAGCTTATAAAAAAAGAATTATTTTAGGCAGCAAAAGAGCTTCTTGGAAAAACTTTTGTAGTAGTTTAAATAAAAATACACCTATTAGCAAAATATGGAATGAAATCAGAAAATTAAAAAACGTTTATAATCCTCCCAATAATCCGATAGTTGAAAATGAATGGACAGATATATTTTTTAATAAAATTGCTAGACCTTGGGTTATAGAAGGAGAAATTAATCACAGGAACCCAACGGATAATAGACATGACAATGACGAAGCAAACGAAGACAACATGTTTCTCACACAAGCATTTAGTCTGGAAGAATTAAAGAACTGCCTAAAAAGACATAATAATTCAGCTCCAGGATTAGATGGTATACACTATAGTATGTTGTATAATTTACCCATACATAAGAAAGTTCAACTACTAAGTGTAATAAACAATATCTGGATGAGTATGGATATACCACGTGCAGGGAAAGAGTACATCATAGTTCCAATTCTTAAGCCACACAAATCACCAAACTGTCCGGATTCGTATAGAGGCATTTCACTATCATCATGTGTGTTAAAAACAATGGAAAGAATGATTAAATGTAGACTAGAATTATGGTTAGAAAAAAATTCTAAAATATCTGCAACACAATTCGGCTTTAGAAAATCATATTCTACGATGGAAAATTTAACGCACTTAATACTGGATATATATAACTCATTTTCCGCCAACAAGTCGGTATTTGCTACATTCATAGACATAGAAAACGCATATGACAATGTGAACCTACAACTTCTATATCACAAAATGAAGGAAATAGGACTGCCAGATACACTCTGCTGGAAACTTCATCAACTTTATATCAATAGAACTCTTTATCTTCAAAGCAATAACAAACTAATAGGACCCAGAGTTTTAAACATCGGGTTACCCCAAGGGAGCATCTTAAGTCCAATATTATACACTATTTATACAGCACATATAGGTCAAAGCATAATTACTAGCAAACAAGGTAAAATATTACAATTTGCAGATGATATATGCATATATGTAGATCAATTGGAAATAGAACAAGGCAGTAGAAAAATAAATACAGTATTTAAACATCTACAAGAAGACCTAGATCAAATAGCATTAAACATATCAACCAAAAAAACACAAGCTTGTATATTCTCCCGAAAACGAAACATTCCAGAAGTAGTGGAGTTGCAAAATGTCTCGTTTAAAGTTCAACCTAAAGTTAAATATTTGGGTATTATACTGGATAGGAAAATGATTTGGAAAGATCATATTGAGTATATCGTAGCAAGAGCTGACAAAGGGTACAATGCGTTACGAGCAGTAAACTATACAACCTGGGGAGCAGATCCCAACATAGCATTACTAATGTATAGGTCATATATAAGATCAATATTAGATTACGGATGTTACTTTTACAATCAAGCCGCCAAAACCCATCTTCAAAAAATAGACATCCTTTCAAATAAATGCCTCAGATTATGTATAGGAGCTTTGATGAGTACTCCAATATCAAACCTATGCGCAGAATGTAATGACCCACCGTTATGGTTAAGAAGGAAAACTCTAGCTATCATTTTAGTTATAAATTTTTCACACAAAGAGAGCATAATATGTAACAACTGCCACAAACTTTGTATAAATGACCTAACCACAGAATACTGGAGGAAAAAGCCAACATTACTACTTGCCGAAAGTTACAATAGATTAAGACAATTTAAAAATAAATTACATACATCAACTCTGTCATCCATGTTTCAGATAAATCTAAACAATATACCAAACATACAACCAACCTACATGAGAGATTACTCGAAATGTCCAGTTTACTTAAGGAATGCCATGTTTAATGTGGATATAGAAACTTTATTTCCGGAACATTACCAAGTTTATACCAATGCCTCAAAAATGAATTCGAGGGTGGCCGCTGCCGTGTGGGACCCTAGGACAAGGTATAAAGAGGGTATACGACTTAATAAAAATTTTACAACATTTTCAGCAGAACTTATTGCAATACTGAGAGCATTGCAGTATATGAGCAGTATAAACAATAACGAAGAGAAATTCCTAATCCTTACAGACAGCAAAAGTGCTTTACTTAAACTGGAAAGTTTGAAGGATATATCAAACTACATATATATTGATATTATTAAGGCTTATATCGCACTTAAGGATAAGGGCAAACAAATATCATTTTGTTGGGTAAAAGCCCACTCTAATCTTAAACACAATGAAATAGTAGATACTTTAGCTAAGAAGGCTACCGAACAAGAAATTGAAAGTGAATATAAATTAACATTAAATGATGTTTACGCTAATATTACTAGCAATAAAACCAAAACCTGGCAACAATGGTATAACAACTCAACAAAAGGGCTATTCTACAAAAACATACAATTAAATATTCCAGCTAAATCGTGGTTTAATCATTATCACGGCGAAAAAATCGTTGTTTCATATATATGCAGACTTAGATTTGGACACTGCCTAATTCCAGAACACAAATTTAAAATAGGTCTTAGTGATAGTAATCTTTGTGAATGTGGTGAGTTAGGATCTGCAGAACACATGATACTAAACTGTAGACTAAAGACAATCGAAATAAACCAATTCATGAATCAAGTATATAGAGAAACCAATATTACAAGACCTTTTAATCTAATAACAATATTATCTAGTTTAGACGAACGTGTATATGAGTTCCTAATTAAACACATACTTAGTATAAAATTAAAATTGTAAACTATAATACCTGTGTTTATCCCATTTGTCTACCTACCTTTCCGTGGTCTAGTCTTGTGTGTGTGCATTGCTCTGAAAGACCCCTGAGCAGAAGTACTCCTTGTTGACATTCCTTATAATACAATTGAAAAAAACAAAAAAAAAATAATAAATAAAAAAAAGAGAAAAAAAGAAATAAAAAAGAAATAAAAAAAGAAAGAAAAAAAAATGAAAGCAAAAAAAGAAAGAAAAAAAATATATATAAATAATAAAAAATAAAAAAAAGAAAATAATAATAATAAAAAACATTCAATAAAGAATAATATTGAATAATACTAGAATATATATTTATGATATAGATATATGTATATAAATGTGTAATAGTGTATGATTGTAGCTAAAGATTAAATTATCCATTTATTGTTATAGAATCTAGGTATATCTTTAACATACAAAATCTTATTTTAATAGTAATATGTGAGATAAATATCTGTAGAGCAAAAATAAGTTCGGCTAATGGATTAAGTCCACAGTCAGGAAATTCGATGACACACACACACACACACATTAAACATTTTGAAGAAAAACAAATTTTAATTTTTTCTATTCGAAAGTAACTTCTACCCATGACAATTAAAACTAAATGCAATTGTTTTATAGTAGATGTAAATTAAATTATCCACACTCTTTCTAATGACACTAATTTCGTTAAAATCGGTTGATCCAAACCAAAGTTATAGGTATTTATCCACAAATACTTTCCCACTCTCCCCCACCCTTTATTTGAAAAAATAAAAAAAGTACTTGAACAAATTTGTGCAGAATTTAGGCCTCTTTCTAGTTTACTTATTTAACACTTTGTATAATTGGGCATATTTCACAAAAAACTGGTTTTCAAAATTTTTTTCACAGGTTACACCCCCTAGCGGTTAACCCAGAAACTTGAAAGTTATTTCCAGCGATTTCTCTTGGCCACTTTTACTAAGGAATTTTTTCTCCTAAAGTTATAACATGAATAGTTTCTGATATATAGCCGAGAGATCGGCTTATTGGACCACCCGGTACAAAGAATGTAAACGATCTGACTGTTTTTGGTGACTTCACTGTAAGTAACCAATTGAAACCCGATGGTTTCAAGGGGGGACTTATGTTTACGCACATTTATATCTGAAAATGCGGACCACTACGCCAATGCGGCTAATATTAATACATATATGGTTCATTTTTTACTACCTCCGCTTTCGTCTCAACCAAGACGGGACGGAGGGTCGAAGTTCACCAAAGGCAGATTCCAGATTCCCATTCGAGTCAAAACATTCAGAGAAGCAACACACATATTAACCTTTCATTTTCTGTTACATTATCTAGTTATACTCAATATACGTTTAAATTCAAAAATACCAACAAGTGCGAAGTGATTTATTTACAAAATCCACAAGGAAAAGAAAATGTTTTCCTGTAGTTGGCTATATACCATCAATCACAAAATTGGAAAAAAATCCTTTGTAAAAGGTATAAAATTTTATTAAAATCCCTTAGAAGGGCTACATCACAACAAAACGTTTTCGATTTTTATAAAAAATCATCATCAGTGTTAGATCTAAAAATAAGTATAACCGATTTAATGAATATAAAGTTAGTATTTAAATTTTGACAAAGGTTAGAGCAAGTTGGTTATACTTACAAACTGGATGCTAGCTGAGCCACAAAAGAAAAATGTCTGGGTAAAAACCCTTTACATATCATATAGATGCCTTAAAAGTGCATACTTCAATAAAAAGCCCTGTGATGGTCACATGGCAACCAGGATAATGCTTTAAGGTAATGTATACAGATTTCCCAACACGTGGGATCCAAATTGAGTTGATTACATTTCAATGACTTAATGGCAACTGAGTGCGAAATGAGTGATGTTTCTGAAAGGTGTCAAAAGACAGATGGACAATGTGACGCGGAATTTACCCTGTATTACCACAGCCAACTAATTGTAGTAAAATATTTTTTTTAATTTTACATAGTAGTAACAAACATCAACAAAGTTGTGGCTATAATTACATTTAAGTACCTTGAATATGTAAGATGTACGTAGAGTATGAAATGCTTTTTATAATGTAAACAGAAAATTAGCCAGAATGCATGCAGCCATCTATACATCAATTTCTGGGTCAATCAATCTAGTTCAACTGGGTTGATTTCTTCCACCCAATTTCACAACATTTCGCCATTTGATCAGGTTTTCGTTCTAGGTCCAACTAAAATTCAGAAAAAATAGTTATAAAAAAAAATTGTATCCTAATTCTTCCACTCTCTTATCCATAGGGTGTGGGGTCTGGTTTCTGGGGCACCCACCTTTCTCATCACACCTCATTACAGTGGACAATTCTGATATCAAATCATAAATTATTCATTATTCATTACCTACTAATTTTACACATAATGCTTATTTGTCCAAAACACCTTCATACATCCATCCAGTTACAAACCTTTTCAATTCAACTCGATAACTTGGTATAAAAAATAAAAAATCCCTAATTCATAAACATTTTAGTCCTAGATGTCTATGTTACATAAAAGGACCTCATACTTTTGCCAGGTTATTAGTTCAATTGATATTCTGTCTTCACTTCCAATATCAACACTCAGGTACCTATAACCAATTAATTCACATATCATTATATCATATCAGTCTCCTCCTGTGACTCATACAACTTATCTTAATTTCAACACTACTTTGATATCAGAATTCCATTTACTACAGACTCTCCAATTTACTCTGCCAATTAGTACAATTAAACCAAAAACTCCTTTTAATTCATAGCAAATTAAACTTTCAGCAGGACAGTTGGACTTACTTCAATTTTAACAGGAATCACAATCATCAACCTATCTATATAAATAAAACATCTTAGCGAAAATATCTCCACGTAATTATTTGGTCCAAGTTGTTCTTTACCATAAATGGATCCATTATTTGTCAACTAATTCAACTTCATTTGAATTATGTATAGACGGCTGCATACATTCTGGCTAATTCTCTTTTTACATTATAAAAAGCATTTCATACTCTACGTACATCTTACATATTCAAGGTACTTAAATATAATTATAGCCACAACTTTGTTGATGTTTGTTACTACTATGTAAATTTTTAAAAAATATTTTACTACAATTAGTTGGCTGTGGTAATACAGGGTAAATTCCACGTCACATTGTCCATCTGTCTTTTGACACCTTTCAGAAACATCACTCATTTCGCACTCAGTTGCCATTAAGTCATTGAAATGTAATCAATTCAATTTGGATCCCACGTGTTGGTAAATCTGTATACATTACCTTAGGGCATTATCCTGGTTGCCATGTGACTATCACAGGGCTTTTTATTGAAGTATGCACTTTTAAGGCATCTATATGATATGTAAAGGGTTTTTACCCAGATATTTTTCTTTTGTGGCTCAGCTAGCATCCAGTTTGTAAGTATAACCAACTTGCTCTAACCTTTGTCAAAATTTAAATACTAACTTTATATTCATTAAATCGGTTATACTTATTTTTAGATCGAACACTGATGATGATTTTTTATAAAAATCGAAAACGTTTTGTTGTGATGTAGCCCTTCTAAGGGATTTTAATAAAATTTTATATTTTTTACAAAGGATTTTTTCCAATTTTGTGATTTATTTACGACCACCCATCAACCTTTTTCTTCAACTTCGTATAAACAAACAAATATGTCTAGATTTGTAAAAATATTGTCTATACAGGATTTTCTGTTACCTTGTATGCGTGTATAGTCTTTGATGAAGGGTTTAATATCAAAGGAGCTCAAAAACGTTTTTAATGTACCTGGCCAACCTACACCATCAAGCAGCATATCCAAATTAAAATCTCCAGCCAGAAAAATGATGGAATCCTTCTCAACTAGGTCACATAGTATTTGGTCCAGTTTGTCTATTAAAACTTGTGGGTTTTCGGTTCGGTATATGGACAGCACTACGATCTTTTTCCCATCAATTCGCACCTCTGCAGCGGAACACTCAAACACTGATCTTTCTGATAAGCTTGAAATGTCTTCCCAGGCTGTTGCAATAAATGGTTCTTTGATGTATACCGCACTACCACCATGTTCCTGTGAACTGCCTCTACAATATTGAAACCTCTTTACTCTGGGTATAGAGATTTTTGAAGAGAAGAACTGAATAAAGATGGGTAAAATAAATGATAAGAGATTTAAGACAAAAGAAGAGGGGCTTAGCTCAGAAGGAAAAAAAATCAAAAGGACAGAGAGACACTAAATCTCAAGTATGAGTATTCGGGCTAGCTTCCATACACTGAATATTGGCTTTAGAGATATAAGAAGAAAATTTGGTAATGAAATGATAGTAACTAGGAAGAAAATGAGACTATTAATACAAAAATGGAAGGAAAATAGATAAGAATGCTAGAGATAAAATAATATCGAGTTACAACAAAGAAAGAAGAAGAAAAAGGGCGCCAACTCGAACGAACAACTCGGCTCTCAGAACCAAGAAGTTGGACAGGTTCGAGATTTTGAAGTAACGAACAACAGGAACTCTATGACACTGGTTACAACCACTTGAAATACAAAATACTAAATACTGATCTTGTCTTGCTATGTTATATACTGGTAATACAGACTGAAATAAAACACCAACCTTAATACATACAAATATATTAATAATAAATATTAAATGTTAACACTTTACTTATAACGCAACGTAATAACAGTGATAGTGGATGGGGAAAAGATAAAATAGGACCGCAAAGGCCACTCAACAAGCAATTATCCACTATCACTGGCCAAGCAAAAGTATTAAAATCAAAATCCAAATCAAAAGTCCGTCAGAATAGCACTAAGTCCTTACAACTAAAAAGTTAGTAATTATTTCCTAAATTGAACTACGCTAGAGTGAGATCCACAACAAGAACGCTACGGTTACCAAAAATAATAAAGATCTCACCTAGCAAAAACACTAATAAGTAAATATATAATGAGTTATATAAATGAGTTATATAAATGAGTTATATAAATGAGTTATATAAATGAGTGATATAAATGAGTTGGTCAGTTACTCTTTATATACAATGTAAAAACCTACAAGACATATTCCCTATTTGAAATCCGCGACAAACCTTTAACAACCCCTTCCCTATCAAATTTTTAAGCTACAATTATTATTTATAATGATTATTGAACAAGACCTAATTTTATTTATTGGAAACTACTACTTATATTAAATCAAAAAAAAAACCAACGACCTAAAACCCTATCTATCAAGAAATATGTACCTAGTTTACCTCAATTGTATGCATACAAGAAGTTTACAGTGCAAGCAACTATAGAGTACCCAAAATATGTAAATAATAAGATTAAACAACTTATCTTAACCACAAGTCCTATTTAAAAAGGTCCAGATAGGAATGAATTTCCTCTTGGCACGGCAAAAACTAGTGGGCTGCTGTGGTGATAAATCCAATCCTGGATGTTGTGCAATAGGTACTATCCAATCCAATCAAAAGTAACTCTAGGGGTAACCCATACCCTAGCTGCTTACAGTAACTGGCACATATTTATATGATGGCACATTAAATGATGATACAATCTATATAAATTGACTAGGCTAAGTGTCTATGTGACAAGTAGCTAAGGGACGGAATCTAAAATAAATTTTATCAATTTAATTACATTATTTATAACACTATGTGTAGACAGCACAGAGTCACTGCACTGGAAACCAAAACAAAAAAACTCAGGTTAGGTATACATATGTCATGTCAAACTGAAACTAATCCAAATCATCAAATCAGACATGGCAGGGACATGCGCATGACATGTCTGATATTCGTTAAAACTGTTTTATATTATTACCTCAAAAAAAACCTAGAGCAAAAAGTCTAATGAGAAATTGGAATTTAACTTTAGCAATAAAACATATGGCCTTGACTGTTCCTTTGCAAATGGAAATGAATATCCTTACCGTAATATAACTTATAATGTGACATTTAAATTATTTCTTAACTGAAATTAATATCTACAGATAACGAACGAGATATCTAGGATGGTGAATTTGATTTTATAATGAAGAAATAAAGAGAAATATATCAATATACTCACTTGAGCAAAGCAACACATCGGCGGTATTATAACCTTTTTCCTTTCTTGTAAATAAGTCTCCAGATATAAATACTGCTTGATTTTTATTAGTATGGGTTATTGGCTGATGTTCGAGGTCTTTTAGTTATATATTTTCCCAATTTTGCCCAAACTCCGTCACCTAAGTAATGACGATGTGTTGCCTCTTTGTGAGTTCGTGACCAACTAAACTAGAAATCGACAATCATCGATTTTCTTTCTATTGGCGCGCCTGTGCACCGAAAAATCGTAGTTGGATCTTCGCGGGCGTCACCCAAGGATTTTGTAGAGGGGTATATTTTAATCCAATTTTAATTAAAGTAATTTAATTAGTAGCGTGATCGCTACATTCTCCCTCTTCTCCAGCAAAAAAAAAGGAAAACTCTACAAGTTTCCTTTTTTTTTATTTTCCAGAACTAACTGACGCTAGGCGAACCTGAGGATGGACACGGTAAAGGAGAAACGTTGTGGTATAAAACCATAATTTTGGTAGGCTCAACAGCCATACTATTTGCTGAGGAGACAGAACAAAAATTAGGACGAAGTCATACAGACAGTATAGAGGCCACGCGAGATATCTTTAATTGTATTTGCAGAAAGTATAGAACATAGAAGGGATGTGTAACTAACCGACATAGGTAACTGACTGACATAAGTTATTCAACAAGATAATTTACTTTAATTTAGTAAAACCAAAGATAGAGAAAAACAAATAATTACGCGTTAATCACTAACATTCTAAATATAATTATACAACCTTATAGAGTAAGTTAACTCTTAACACTACTTACTATCTACATTCTCAAGTGTTAGCAAACCCATGATTAAAACTAAATTACAGGTGTGCATTAACAACCCTTAACACAATATAACTAAGAACCATAAACAACAATTAACCTAAACGCATCCTATTAACTTTACCCAACATTGACACTAGAGCGAACAAATTCTATTAATCACCCCAGAATTCAATGAGGGACTAATTCATTAGGACCAGTTAAAACTACATTACTACAAACCTAAACATATATGATATGGTTCCGGATATCAACATCTAAAACTCAAGGTAAAAGATAATCCATAACGTCTACTTGCTTTCGTAGCGATAGGAAGACACAATCTAGGTAAAGATACTAGCAAGCGCACTATACGCATAGTATAGGGTATGCTAAAAGGTAAAAGAGATAATTGCAAGCCCACATCTACTCGTGGTATGCACAAAGGTAAAAGGTAATAAAAATCCTAAGTGTAATACCTAAACTGTACTATTAACGTGGTCCAATTCTTTACTCACGACAAGCACAGAGAAGGACAGATTCTTAGGACTTTAAAATAATCAAGATAAAGATAAGATATACATTCAATCAAGATATAGATAAGAGATAAACTCATCAAGGTAAAGGTACGAGATAAACTCAAGATAAAGATAAAGATAAATGCATCAAGGTAAAGGTACTAGATAAACTCAAACTAAAGGTAAAGATAAACTCACTTCAGGTAAAGGTAAAGATAAACTCGTATCTACCTTTTCATATTTAAGGTAGAAGAACATCTACTAACATAATGCTCAGTAGGGAGACAAATAAGGTAAGGAGTTAGGCTCAGGAGTTAGACAAATAAGGTAACTCACATACTCACATCCACTAATCCAAGCAAGTGGTAGAGACAGGTAACCAAACTTAAAGTAATAAGATATGTTAAAACTCCAATCATCTAAAAGATAACAGCATAGGAGATGACAACCAAGTTAAACAGACTTACTTACAGCTGAATATCAGAACGATCTAATTCTATATGACACATTCTAATTTCAACCTAAGAGACACTCTAGGAACAACTTATAGATATTAATAGATTTCTGAGACAAGTGAAATGCACAAGCCCAGGGTGATCAGTCCTGAACCCACGCTAAACCCTGACACAGTTAAGTGAATACATAAGCTTTATGGGCATGGTCCGCGCGCTTGAACCATGCAAAGCCATAACTCAAAGAAAATGTTTTAACAGTATTTTCTAAGTATCCCTATAAATACTCATTTAACCCAGAATTCAAGATGGGGAAAATTCCCATTTTCCATCCTGTACTCCTATGATATGCTTTCTAAAAAAAATATATTGCCAACAAGAAAATGAACAAGTTCATAAACTAAGATATTAACCAACATTAAGATAAGATAAAATAAGAAAAAAAAGGCACAACAAACAGAAATTAACCAGGTAAACAAAATAGATAAACAGATTATAAATAACAAACTGGCCCTCACAATTTAATCTTCATCTGAAGATGAACCATCAGAATTATCAGACAAGTTATGTGGACCTACAGTCTTATCCTCAAGTAAATCTTTGACATGAAACCTGCCTAGTTTCCTGCCAGTGGAGGTTTCCTTCAACTCATAAATCAAAGGAGAGATAACCTTAATAACAGTGCAAGGTATGTATTTTTGACACAGCTTGGCAGATTGGAAGTTCACTTTATCTGATTTGACAAAATTCTTCTTCAAAACGGAATCTCCAACTCTGAACGATAAGGCTCGCTTTCTCAGATCATAACGGCACTTATTTCTATCATAAGATGCCTTTAAACGTTTGCGAACATCCACATAGATATCAGGAAGATGCTGAAGATCTTCTAAACGGTGTAGCTTATCTGATATTGCAGGAAAATTAGTGGCATTATCGGAAATCTTACCAAAGTAATCACCAGCAAGAGGAACATGACGACCAAACATTAAGTACGATGGAGGACATTTGGTTATTTCGTGAGAAGAAGTCCTGATAGCTTGTACTATAGAGTGGATATGAGTATCCCAAGCTCTCTGATCAGGAAAAGAATACGATCTTAAAGCAGTCACGATTGATTTGTTTACTCTTTCAGTATGATTAATTTGAGGATGATAGTTAGCATTGTACCAGATCTTTTGTACGTTGTATTTAGACATGAGATCACGAAAAGCCTTGGCTGTGAACTGGGGCCCATTGTCGCATGACACGATCTGTGGAACACCATAAATTAGGAAAACTTCATTCTCTAGATACTTGATAATGGCTGAAGTAGTTGCTTTAGACATCGTATGAACCAAAGGAAATTTTGTAAAGTAATCAACAACTACTAAGGCATATTGAGCACCTTTATACGACCTAGGATAAGGACCAATAAGATCTAAAGATATAAGCTGGAATGGAAAATCAATCCGTCGATAATTACCCATTAAACCTGGTTGGGGAAGATTTGTCGACTTACACGTAGCACAAATTTTGCATCGAGCGAGATAACTACGAATAGTCTGACGCATCTTGGGCCAGTAATACAGTTCAGATATACGACAGAAAGTTTTGTAGAAGCCAAAATGCGCTGCAGTAGGATGGTCATGAAAAGTGGCCAAAACCTCTGCTCTGTTTGGGGTTGGAACTACTATCTTCCACTCAGACATTCCCGTGAGGGCATCCATAGAACTTAAAACATGTTTATATAAAACACCGTGCTCAACTTTAAAATCAGGAAATTTACCTGGAACATTCTGAACATCATACAACATTTTTCGATACCAATCATCTGGTTGTAAAGTAGATAAATCTAACAAATTAATATCAAAAGTTCTAGATAGTGCATCAGCGACTACTACACCTGCAGCTTTACGATGAACAATTTTATAATCATATTGTGCCAATTTTAAAATCCACCTAGCCAAACGAGGAGATGGGTTCTTCATACTTTGTAGCCACACCAAACTACTATGGTCAGTTATGACCGTAAACGAACGACCTTGAAGAAAATATCTGAAATGTTCAATACCCGTAATTATGGCTAACAACTCTTTTTCAGTTGTCGTATAATTTTTCTGGGCTTTATTTAATTTCCTGCTGGTGTAGGCTATAGGGTGTTCTCCTCCATCAACAATTTGATAGAGTACACCACCAGATGCTGTGTTTGAACAATCAGTCATTAAATAGAAAGGCTTAGTGAAATCTGGGGCTACCATAACTGGGGAGTTGGTGAGAGCCTCCTTGATTTTAATGAAAGCTTCATTAGCTTCAGGAGTCCACACAATATTTTGTCCCTTTTTCCTATTTTGAAGTAAGTCAGTAATAGGGGACAACAAGGTAGAATAAGACTTAACAAACTTTTTATAGTAACCCACCATTCCTAACAATCGACGAACCTGGGTGGTATTTTTAGGCACAGGAAAATCACGAATAGCTGACACCTTGTCAGGGTCAGTATGTAGGCCGTGAGAATCAACAACATATCCTAAAAACTTAATAGAATCACGACAAAAGCTGCTTTTATCTAAGTTAATAGTCAAATTTGCATCTTTGAGACGCTGAAACAACTGTTGCAATACAGAGATATGAGTGTCGAAATCAGGAGTAATGACTAGAATATCATCAAGATAATATTGACAATAGGGATCTAAAGCAGGACCTATTACCAAATCCATTAATCTACACATAGTCTGGGGAGCAGACACCAGACCAAAAGGCATTGTAGTAAACTGGTACAATCCTTTGCCACTTACTGCAAAGGCAGTAAGCTTCTTACTCTCTTCGCTTAATGGAATCTGTAGGAATGCCTTCTTTAGGTCGATGGATGAAATGTATTTAGCATTTTGTAGCTTAGTGAGGATGATATCTATACGAGGTATAGGATAGGCATCCCTATTCATCGTAATGCTGTTAAGTTTACGTCCGTCAAAACAGACACGAAAAGTCCCATCCTTCTTCTTTGTCATCCATAAGGGACTACAAAAGCTAGACGAGCTCTGCTCGATAATACCAAGCTTAAGCATCTCATCCACCTCCTTAACTAAGCTCTCATTCCAGGCTTGAGGCAATGGATACTGGTATTGTCTGAAGGGCTTAGACGAACCCACATCAATGTGATGTTCGATGAGATGAGTTCTGCCTAACTGATTCTTCGAAGAGATAGAAGAGAATGATTTGATGACATTATTCAACTGCTCTAACTCCTGGGCATTGAGTCTACTCATATCTTTAACTGCATCAACACAAGAGTTATTAAAAGAAGAGACAGATAAAGAAAATTCAGAAAAATTCAATTCACTATTAAAAGTTTTCAGAAAATCCATCCCTAGGATAACTGAATTCTTAACAGAAGGTATAACAAAAAATATAATCATCCTTTTACATGAACTAACAGAAATCTCAGTTGTGAACTGACCTAAAATTGGTTGGACCTGACCATCAGCTGTAGTCACTTGCAAACTCTCATCCATTCCTATCTTAACATTAGAATTCTGGAGAAATTCCAGACCTAAAGAACCTAAAATAGAGATATTGGACCCTGTGTCCAGTAAAGCTAAACAAGAATGTCCTAAGATAGATATTTCAAGGTATGGACGATTATCCTTGTTTTTTCTAACTAATAATGAATTAATGTCAATATCAATGAGGGAAGATAAGGGATTACTTGGAGAAACTACAGAAGAATCACAAAGGACATGGTCAACTAACGTCCTCTTTTCGGTTGGTATCTGCCGTTCCGTGGTCTTTTGTCTTTCGGTGGAGGTTGGGATGTTTGGGTGGTTGAGGCATGGGCCTCCTGACTCGAGAAACTGATTTCTAGGTCTTGAGGATTTTCTAGAGTGTTCCCTGTATTTTGATGAGGAGTGGGAGTCACCCCTTCTGTCCTTTCCCGAACAGAATTCACATTCACTCTTACGTACACCTTGACATCCACACCCATAACAAAACAGACCTCTCGGTTCAGAACATTCAGAATACCGATGTTTGGACCGAAGACAGTTCCAACAGGTAATCTTCGAATTAAAAGTAGAGATATTACCAGACCGAGAATAATTTTGCTTATCAGAAAAGGTTGATTCCTGATTTCTGAAATTTGACCAACTTGGGACACTAGATATAGGTTCAGAAGACCATGACAAAACTTCTTCTAACCTCTTACATTTTTCTGTAAGGTCAGCAATCGAGAGAATGTCAGTGAGTGCCAGACTAGGATGATAAGACGGCAACAAATTTTTCCTAATAATTCTTACTATATGGGATTCAGAAAGAGGAACTTCCAGACGGTTACACAAACTAACAACTTCATTGATAAAGATGGTGACTTTCTCCTGGGGAGCCTGTTTACGAGATTTAATTTCGTCCAGTAAGTTGTCGTCATAGTTATAAGGAAGAAAATCTGATTTCAGTTTGGCAACTAACTGTTGCCATGAAGTAAAACTACCTCGGTTATTGAGGTACCAAGTAAGAGCTGAATCCTTAAACAGATCACCAGCTGATGAAAAGCACTCATCTTCACTGTTCCCACGTGCTAGACGCAGACACTCTACTTTCTCCAAGAAACCAACAACATTTTCATTAGAACCACCAGAAAAATGTACGCCCCATTTATAAATAGGAGCCGACTTAAAGAAAGGGAAGGAATTTACTGAAACACTAGGGTTATGAGGAGTGGAGTGAGCCTGTGGAACTACTTTATACTCAAGTTCGCCTTCCAGATTAAGTATCTTGAAGTTGAGAGACTTCTTGATGGCATCCTCTTCCTCGGTTACTGACTCTAACAAATGAACCCTACCTGAAACATGACCTAAACGGGAAGTCAAGCGACCATATAAAACATCACTATGGGAGCCAACAAAAGAGCTAATTTGGGTCTTCAAATCTGCAAGGGTAGCTTCTAGTTCACGGACCTCATCACTAAAATTTAGTTGGAAAGCTGACAGAACAGCATGACTCCGATTTGCTGAAGCTTGCTTTAACGCACCTGTCAAAACGATCACTTTAGCCCTATCAGTAGTTAGCGATGGATCAGCTAACTGACGAATTTTCAACTCGTAATCCAATTCAGGGGTTGACAGATGTTCTGCGTTAAAAGATGCCATTACACACCACTGGGAAGTAAACACGAGAATGAGATAAAATGTAAGTAGGTAAAGTTTAACTCACTCTCTGTCCTCAAGTTAATGTTCTGAGTCGATACCTATACCAGCAATGTTTACTTGTTTGGTCCAGTCGTGAAATCCGATGAAATGTACTGCTACACTCCCGATAAACCTAAAATTGAATAATACTTTTAATTGAAGGTAGTGATTCACTATTAATGCTACTCCGGACTTGTAAAAATCGATGAGATTGTTAAATTCAAGATATTTAAATTTTTAATTTTAATTTAATTTATTATTAATACCAAAATAGTTCTTTAACCAATCAAAACAAAGCGATTTATTCAGTCAACACAGTATACCATAGCAAAACAAGTTTATACAAGATATAGATATAAGATAATCTCCAAAAAAAACAAATTGAAGTACAACACTGAACGTTAAAGTGAGAATCTAAAAACACAATCACTGAAACCACCAAGATAAAACCAAAAGTTAAAGAAAATATTTTTACAGCCAAAAATGTAAAAGAAGCCACACGTTGGGTCTAGCCAATTGAAACCTCTTTACTCTGGGTATAGAGATTTTTGAAGAGAAGAACTGAATAAAGATGGGTAAAATAAATGATAAGAGATTTAAGACAAAAGAAGAGGGGCTTAGCTCAGAAGGAAAAAAAATCAAAAGGACAGAGAGACACTAAATCTCAAGTATGAGTATTCGGGCTAGCTTCCATACACTGAATATTGGCTTTAGAGATATAAGAAGAAAATTTGGTAATGAAATGATAGTAACTAGGAAGAAAATGAGACTATTAATACAAAAATGGAAGGAAAATAGATAAGAATGCTAGAGATAAAATAATATCGAGTTACAACAAAGAAAGAAGAAGAAAAAGGGCGCCAACTCGAACGAACAACTCGGCTCTCAGAACCAAGAAGTTGGACAGGTTCGAGATTTTGAAGTAACGAACAACAGGAACTCTATGACACTGGTTACAACCACTTGAAATACAAAATACTAAATACTGATCTTGTCTTGCTATGTTATATACTGGTAATACAGACTGAAATAAAACACCAACCTTAATACATACAAATATATTAATAATAAATATTAAATGTTAACACTTTACATATAACGCAACGTAATAACAGTGATAGTGGATGGGGAAAAGATAAAATAGGACCGCAAAGGCCACTCAACAAGCAATTATCCACTATCACTGGCCAAGCAAAAGTATTAAAATCAAAATCCAAATCAAAAGTCCGTCAGAATAGCACTAAGTCCTTACAACTAAAAAGTTAGTAATTATTTCCTAAATTGAACTACGCTAGAGTGAGATCCACAACAAGAACGCTACGGTTACCAAAAATAATAAAGATCTCACCTAGCAAAAACACTAATAAGTAAATATATAATGAGTTATATAAATGAGTTATATAAATGAGTTATATAAATGAGTTATATAAATGAGTGATATAAATGAGTTGGTCAGTTACTCTTTATATACAATGTAAAAACCTACAAGACATATTCCCTATTTGAAATCCGCGACAAACCTTTAACAACCCCTTCCCTATCAAATTTTTAAGCTACAATTATTATTTATAATGATTATTGAACAAGACCTAATTTTATTTATTGGAAACTACTACTTATATTAAATCAAAAAAAAAACCAACGACCTAAAACCCTATCTATCAAGAAATATGTACCTAGTTTACCTCAATTGTATGCATACAAGAAGTTTACAGTGCAAGCAACTATAGAGTACCCAAAATATGTAAATAATAAGATTAAACAACTTATCTTAACCACAAGTCCTATTTAAAAAGGTCCAGTTAGGAATGAATTTCCTCTTGGCACGGCAAAAACTAGTGGGCTGCTGTGGTGATAAATCCAATCCTGGATGTTGTGCAATAGGTACTATCCAATCCAATCAAAAGTAACTCTAGGGGTAACCCATACCCTAGCTGCTTACAGTAACTGGCACATATTTATATGATGGCACATTAAATGATGATACAATCTATATAAATTGACTAGGCTAAGTGTCTATGTGACAAGTAGCTAAGGGACGGAATCTAAAATAAATTTTATCAATTTAATTACATTATTTATAACACTATGTGTAGACAGCACAGAGTCACTGCACTGGAAACCAAAACAAAAAAACTCAGGTTAGGTATACATATGTCATGTCAAACTGAAACTAATCCAAATCATCAAATCAGACATGGCAGGGACATGCGCATGACATGTCTGATATTCGTTAAAACTGTTTTATATTATTACCTCAAAAAAAACCTAGAGCAAAAAGTCTAATGAGAAATTGGAATTTAACTTTAGCACTAAAACATATGGCCTTGACTGTTCCTTTGCAAATGGAAATGAATATCCTTACCGTAATATAACTTATAATGTGACATTTAAATTATTTCTTAACTGAAATTAATATCTACAGATAACGAACGAGATATCTAGGATGGTGAATTTGATTTTATAATGAAGAAATAAAGAGAAATATATCAATATACTCACTTGAGCAAAGCAACACATCGGCGGTATTATAACCTTTTTCCTTTCTTGTAAATAAGTCTCCAGATATAACTACTGCTTGATTGTTACTAGTATGGGTTATTGGCTGATGTTCGAGGTCTTTTAGTTATATATTTTCCCAATTTTGCCCAAACTCCGTCACCTAAGTAATGACGATGTGTTGCCTCTTTGTGAGTTCGTGACCAACTAAACTAGAAATCGACAATCATCGATTTTCTTTCTATTGGCGCGCCTGTGCACCGAAAAATCGTAGTTGGATCTTCGCGGGCGTCACCCAAGGATTTTGTAGAGGGGTATATTTTAATCCAATTTTAATTAAAGTAATTTAATTAGTAGCGTGATCGCTACAATATGAAGATATCAGTTTGAAATTTTTCACATTGTAATCCCTCAGTTGATCTTCTGTTTTCCAGTGCTCAGTTAGACACAGGGCAAAACATTCATCGTGGTCTTCTACGATAAGATTGATCGCATCAATGCTTGTTTTGATTGACTGCGTATTTAGGTGTATTATTGATATCTTTTGCTGTGTCTTCTGACACCGGGGTGCATCTGAACGTTCTGAAAATGGTTGACTATTATACTATTAGGCCATAATTCTTCCTTCATCAACTGAGGTATTTTTAGTTCTGGTGCAGTTATTTTAAATGAACTTTTGTACTTATCTGTCCTGGTTTTCATTTTCTCGCAGATAACGTTTTCATCCAGTTCTCTTTCTTTTAGGTAGTTGATAATTTCCGGAGTTTCCGTTTTTTTTGATAGAAACCAGACAGGAAGATGGCCATATGTTTTGGAGCCACACGCAGGATACTTCCAGCATTTTCATTGGTTCCCTGAAGCGGTTCTGATCGTTTTTTGTTAAAACTTCCCTTTGTTTTTGTCTCCCATTTATCCTTTTGATTTTCAATCAGCTGACAATTGACATTTCCAACGGGTGTCACTGGTTCAGTTGAACTACTTGACTTTGACAGACTTGATATTTTTGGTTTAGTTGACAGCTCAGTTAAATCCGTAGAAGAAAGTGGCTGTTCTATGTTTGAGTCTACTGACACTGTCGACCTTGTGTTTTGTATCTCTGTCTGATGGTCATTATGAAGCGAGTATGAGGGTTACGAAACGAGCTGCCTAGCAGCGAGTTTCGTATAGAGTACGAGCTTCATAATGATAATAAATAATTTAAGTTGTATACACGATTTTTTCTATGATCATTCACAACCAAAAATATATTCAAATTTATTAATTTTGTAACGCAAATAAATTAAGTAGTTTGTCAGTTTGACATTTTGTTTACATATTGAGAACTGTCAAAGCGTATGTATTTGACTCTCCACTCACAACGCGTGTGCCACCTTTATCGCGAATGCCATATCGCGATTCTATTGGTTAAAAATCCTGTATCTTAATGAAGATCTGTATCATAATGAAGTTCATTATGATACAGGTAGTGACATCATAATTGACTTATTATAGTATGAGAATAGAAACAACATTTTATTAAAAGCAACTTTTAACTAAACTCTACATTAATTTTATTGAAAAAAAATGACAACCTCTTACTTGTACTTGATTCATCGGAATGTGTTGGAAAATATTCATCGCCAGACCCATTATCAGCGAATAAACTTGGCTCTGAGAGACTATCTTCTTAAAAAAAACTCATTTTAAACTACACTAAACACAATTAAATATGCAAATAAAATTTAATGTATCAAAAACTAACATCCACAAACACGTGTGAAAACAAAAACGGTACTTCACTTTGGCTGTCAACAGATAGGTGCCTCCACTGACAACACAAAATGTGTTGCCTATCTACAAGGTTACTATATGACTTATAACTTAAACCATTTGTGCTAATATAAAATACTTGTTGCGGAACACGATTTATACCTTAACTAAAATTTAATGGAAAATGGAGTTACACCACTTGTTCTTTAAGGGGCTCATATATATCCGTAAACAAACATTTTATTTTGAACTTTTACTAACGAAACATCCAAGGTACCACCTCCCCAATCAAAAACTATGAAATTTCCTTGTAGATCCCTTTTTTAGACATAATGTATACCAGCTGCTGACGGTTCTGAAATAAATCGTATTAAGCTTAATCCTGCTAAGTCAACAGCTTTCTTTGTAGCATTGTCCACAAGAAATATAATAAATAGAATAACAAAGATTAACAATAACTAATACTAAATGAACTAAGACTAACTAAATACTAAACTAATAATTAACAATAATAATAATTAACACTAATAATAATAACTATTTTATAACACTAATAATAACAATAATAATACAATAAACTGTGAAAGCTGTACTACTCGCGACGGCCAGATGCGTACGAAAATTTCTGGGAGATACACCTGCATTCCAAGTCACCTAGGGCTCGATAACACGGAAAGAGTCCCACCAGAGCTCAATCCTTTTGATACCGTAGGTATCTGGGATGAGTCAATTTTCCCCTTAGAGGGAGTGTGAGCCGTATGGCTAAATCTGATCAATAAACTGTGAGAAAAACCTGTGGGAGTTTTTTGTCGGTTCTTCTATCAGGCGCGCCCCCCTGCGAATGGGGGATGCTTTCTGGGTATTCGTAGCGCCAATACCCAGAGAGTAGCAGGGATACTTGCCGTGGAACAAAAACTGACACCTGGCAGTAGGTATAAAATGCACACCCATTAATACGGAGAATTCTGATTTATGTTTAGTGACAGCATGCGGGACGTCGGTGGCAGGGTGTTGAGGAGTCGGGCCCGTGTCATACAATCAGCTACAGCCCAACCACAACCAGAACCACAAGCGAGCCAAACAACAACAAGAGCTCCACCCGCCGAAGGTGCTGCGCTGGAACATCAGCCGGCTCTCACTCAAGCGGGACGACCGAGGCAGCGTATGAAATGCGAAGTCGAACGGGAGATTCATATCCAGGGGCTAATTTTAGATCAAGCCCCGAATGCGATCGGTGATGAGCAGATTCCTGAGCTTCCCATCCCAGAAACTCAACCTGATGATACACAGCAGGAAAACAACGAGTTGCGCGATAGTCTATCAAACGAAATGGCTCGTGCCGTACAAGAGTTTAATGGAACAAACCCATTTAGCAGACCATCGCTACCACGAATAAACTCTTGTAAGAAACTAGGTGCGCTGTTACAAATTGTGAACACTGAAGTCCTACCCAACTATGTCGTAGAAGCTCACACGTTAGAATATTTGCATACGCTAATCTACTGTGCAGCAATAGCAATTGCTAATGTAATGGGCGTTAAGACCAGAACACGACGGGGTACAAATAACGTAAGAACTAGTAACAGAATTGCACCCTGGGAAAAAAAGACTACTCGGAAAGATTAAATTACTACGTAGGGATATTGGTATACTCACAGAATTCATACTAGTTGTACCAAGTAGAAAAGTGATCAGGAGAGCTGAAGAAATAATGCTGAATACCGCAAGACACTCAAGATATGATCCAGAAAACAACACAGCCCATCAGTGTCTGGATACATTAAAACAAAAACTCTTCATTTATTCAGGACGATTAAGGAGGTACAAAGTTAGTAAAAAAAGCAAAAGCGACAATGCTCTTTTTGAAAGTTCTGAGAAGGCGTTCTATCGAAAACTCAATTACACTGTAGAACGTGTCGATAAGACTTTCCCAAGCCAAGAAGAAATTCATGAGTTTTGGGGAAATCAACTTTCCACACCAGCTGCTCTTAACAACAATGCTGGATGGATAGAAGATACGACACAGAACTGCAAACACTACATTCCTACCCTTTACGAACCCTTCACTACTGAAGAAGTCTCAAATATCATCAAAGAGCTTCATAACTGGAAATCTCCTGGACCAGACGGAGTTCAAAACTTTTGGCACAAGAAGTTTTGGAGTGTTGATGAATTCTTATCAACACTAATTAATCATGTTATTTTTAATCGGCAGGATATACCATCATTCCTAACTCAGGGAACCACTTATTTAATACCGAAGGATCAAAATAACACCCGATATCCAGCCAAATACCGCCCAATTACTTGTCTTCCAACTTTGTATAAATTGGTCACATCCTGTGTAGCCCGGCGTATCTACCAACACTGTGCTCTGAACAATATCATAGAGCCTCAACAGAAAGGATGCGCTAAGGGTTCCATGGGTGGCAAAGAACAACTCTTCATCGACTCAGTCATTTCTAACCAGGCATATTCCAAAAAGAGGAATCATTTTACTGCCTTCATTGATTACAAGCAGGCCTTTGATTCGGTGCCGCATGAATGGCTTATAGATATATTGAGAATATATAAAGTCGATGATAATATAGTGACTTTTTTAGAGCATATAATGACGGAGTGGAAGACTAGAATTCACCTTCAAATACCTGGTGAAAATAACATCGAAACTGAAAATATCGCGATCAGCCGGGGCCTGTTTCAAGGAGATTCTTTGAGTTCTCTGTGGTCTGTCTAGCTATGAACCCACTATCTCAGCTATTGAACTCCCCAGACGCAGGTTTTAGCATCAAAAATAACAACAATGTGGTGACGAAGCTTAATCATTTATTGTACATGGATGATTTGAAATTAATGGCTTCCACTCGAAACCAACTGGATGAGATGCTAAAAACTGTAGAAACTTTTTCTAATGATATTAGTATGCACTTCGGACTAGACAAGTGCCGTATTTTAAATATAGTCAGAGGAAAAGTACAGCCCGGAGGATTCGATATGCAAAATGGTCAGACCATCTAGGCCATGGGTGAAAACGATATGTATAAATATCATGGAGTAAAGCAAGCGCGGAAAATTGACCATAGACAAATGAAAACAGAGATAACTACTGAATTTATACCAAGGGTAAAACAGCTGCTTCGCTCACACCTTAACAGTAGAAATTTGTTTAAGGCACCAAACACCTACGCATGTTCCGCGCTTAGCTACTCATTTGGCATTGTTAAGTGGACAAAAACGGACATAGAAAATCTTCAGCGAAAAGTAAGAACGCACCTCACAAAGGCATAAAAACACCACCCCAAAAGTGCAGTAGAAAGAACGACATTACCACGGAATTTAGGAGGAAGAGGGACTTATGGATATAGGTGAGCAATTAGACAAACAAATTGCTAACTTAAGAACTTATTTTCAGATGCAGGCTGAGACATCTACTCTACATCGCGCTATCTGCGCAGTAGATGACACAACACTTATTAAACAGAGGGAACCAGAAATGCTCATAAACCACCTCACTAAAGACGATAAATGTGCAGCTGGATCGGTAAACCTCTGCACGGGCGACAACCCAATGAGGTCAGCCAAGACTATGTCGACAATACAGCGTCGAACTATTGGTTGACATTGCCGCAGCATTGCCTTACACGTGGTAGCTGGGTCCGTGCCGGTGCACATGCTGGCCAGAGAAAGGGTCCGAACGCATCAGAGGGGCAACGTAGCAATTGGTTCACGGACACAAGAAAGAAGAGAGCTTGGAGATGTGGCAGAGGGAATGGGGCAAATGAAGTCTGAAAGGCTGCCTGGACAGATGCCTGATTCCGGATGTAGTGAGGTAGTACGAGTGCCGACATCGTCGCGTTAACTGTACCTTCCGTATAAGGAAAACGGCGGACGATCTATGTCCTGAGTGTGGGGTGGTGGATGACGCGCGGCATGTCGTATTCTTGTGCCCTGCATATCGTGCGGGGCGAACTGAGCTGCAGCTGGATCTGGGGTCTCCTCTAGGTGAGCCATAAGAGCTCATGGATAGAGTTATCAGGAGCAAGAGGGACTTCGACTTGGTCATTGCTTTTGTCACAAAAACCATGAAGCACAAAGAAGAAAAAGGGAGACGACTACAGGCGGGATGATCCATATTATTTATTTACAAAAAAATCGTTTGTGTTGTGGTTGGTAGTCAGCGGGGGGAGGACCCTATACACCCTAACCACTCTGATTGCCTATTTTATTTTATTTATTTTACTTTTTAGCTGATTTTTTCTTTTTATTTATTATTTTATCGGAATTTATTAATTAATTTGTTTAATTTTATTTTTAGTGTTTACCGTTATTTAAACATTTATTTTCACTTTCTGTTTTTTCCTGTTCATGTTCTCTATCTTTTCTTGCTATTCTCTGTTTCTCTCCCTTTTCTTTTCTCTCCCTCATACTCTCTCTGCTCTTTTCCTTTTCTTATCTCTTTTATTCTTGTTTCTTCTTTTCATGTTATATTTTCCTGTATCGTTGTGGGGCAGTCGCTGGGGAAGGACCTTTTACATCCGACCTACACAGACTGCCCCATCTTAATATCAGAATGAATGAGTGGATGAGAAAGCGTGCATAGATGAAAGCATGAATGACTGGAGAACTGGCATTCGTTGGTTGGTTCCATCTTGGTTTGGGTGGCGCCCTCGCTGACCTACTACCCCGCGCACGGGTTGCACTGGGTGGTCGCTTGGCGCGCGTGGGGGCTAGTCCGTGGAATGCACGCTGGGAGTGCCGGAGGGGAGCTATGAGTAAGGTCGACGAGTCAGATATGCTCGCTAAGAGCGGTTCCAGACGCGTCGGCTGGAGAAAGAGGAGGTGGGTTTAGTCGGTAGGCGGCCCGGCAAGATATAGATAGGACGGACTTAATCCGACACACCTGGGACACCTTACCAGACGGTCTTAAGAAGATTTCTACCTCCAAAAAAAATTTTGCGCATAACATCTGTGGCAGACTAAGTATGACCTTTTTAAATTATATTTTAATATTAATACACCACGCCTCTTTATAGATTTAACTGAAGAATTTTTTTTTCAGTTTCAAAGTCATCAAATTCTAGAAAAGAAATTATTTGAAATGATGCATAAATACAGAATATACTTTTCAATAAATATGTAAAGTATCCCAAAAAATTAGCTTGCATATTTTGAAATATATACGAAGATGTAGTGTTAACGTCAAGGCGTAAATGAACGTTAGTCAAATGTTTTCGCAAAGTCGTATAGTTACGAAACACAGCTTCACATTTACTATACGAACATTTAAGTCTTTGGTAAACCCTAGTATGTACAGTTTTAAGATACCTTATTACAAATAGCATCAAAAAGAGTAAATACATTATACAGTATGTCCACGGATGGGGTGCCCAAGAGGAAACACTTTTTATTTTCAATTTTAGCGAAAAATGTCATTCTTGATAAAAAGTTTTGCTCGTTCTAAAACCCCATAAAACGAAATAAAATTCAAGTTTTTCAAAACCTGCCTAATTTTGTAGACAATATTATGTAAATCCCAATAAATTTTTGCACTAATTTCGAAATCGTAATAATAATCTAGTGTTGCTAAGCTACAATTAAAGTAACTGCCAACTCCGATAAATAATTTGTCAATTGTCTTTTTTTTTCGACAATGTTGCGTTTAGCAAATAATTTATCTTGTGAACTGTCATTCTTGATAAATATTTTGCTTGTTCTAAAACCCCTTAAAGAGAAAAGAGTAAATGTTAATATCATTAAGAAAATAATAATAAAGAATGATAGGAAAACTAACAGTAACTAAAAAAACAACTATTCGACGTAGCCTCCACCAACTTCAACACATCTCTCCACTCTATTTTTAAATTCTTTATAAGCGTTTATTAGCATGTCTGGGGTGATTCTTCTGACGGTATCAATGATTGCTTGTTTCAGATCTTCAATATTATGATTTAAATTTCTTTCGTAAATTTTCTGTTTTAAGAAGCCCCATAAAAATAAATTCAAAATAGTTAAATCTTGTGATGGGAGCGGAAAAATATCGGTCTATGCCGTCCAATACTCCTCTAGCCATCCTCTTATCAAAAAAGTCGATACAGCCAAGTCAAAAAACAGCCATCATGTTGAAAATACATTTTACGTCTTTGCTCCAAGGGATCATCTTATTCCGGTAGTAAAAAGTTGTCTAAGAAATCCAAATATACTTCCTGATTTAATGTCTCCTCCAAAAAAACACGGTCCGATTATTCGATCTGGTAAAACAGCACACCAAACATTTACCTTCTTATAAAATTTACTGTTACGTTGAATCTTGTAATAAGGATTTTCACTAGTCAATACCGATACTTTTGGGATGGAACAATTCCATTAATTTTTCGTGAACGTGGACTCGTCAGGAAATAGAATATTGTAGTGAAAGAAATGGTCATTCATAAGTTTTTTACTATTGATATTGTCAGGTGTGAATAAATTTTGGTTTGAAGGGATAAATGTTGTTTTGATTGAATTTTTTCTGTAAGTGACTTTTGCTAAAGCCAACTTTCGCTGCTCTTTTTCGTAAACTTAACTTTGGATTTTCCCTTACTGAGTGCATAGCTAGGGTAGTAGCTGCATCATCGTCCTCATTATACGTCGTTTTCGATCTTTTTCTATTTTCAACAGATCCTGTCTCATTTAATTTCTTTATCAGCTTCTTCAATCCATTCCGCGTAACGAGTATCTACATCTGGATATTTTTCACTGAACATTTCAATCGAATGTCGGTACGAAACAGTTCCAATTCCATAACACTGAACAAGATAAATTATTTGTTGAACGCTTAAAATTGTCGAAAAAAATGACAATTCGCAAATTATTTATCGGAGTTAAACACTAGAGTATTGTTACAATTTCGAACTTAGTGCAAAATTTATAGGTATTTACGTAAAATTGGCTACACAATTAAGCAGCTTTTGAAAACGTTGAATTTTTTCAATTCGCTAAAATCGAAAAGTTTTTTCTCTTGGGCACCCCATCCGTGGACACACTCTATCTGAGTCTGACTAAATCATTTTCTGAAACAAAACGGTTTTTGAGATAATGAGTCATTTAAAAAAAATTGATATCTTACAGTTTTCTTCTAAAATAGTTACAATTTATATCAAGGAACTTAAAGATACAACATATTGGAATAATAATTTTTATTATAAAACGATTTTAAACAGAATATAAAATCAGTATAAACTGTAAAAAATTCATGTTTTTCATTGTTTTTTCTTTCTGAAAAAAGTACCTCTAAATGAATCACCCGTGTTCCTAGTTCTTCCATTCATGAGGAGTTGAGTAGCAACTTGGTTTGCTGTAACCTTGCAAGGTGGTTTATGTTCTTTTGCATCACAGCTAAGTTTTTTACAAGGTTCCTTGCTATTTTGCTACTATGTGTCATGTCCATTTTTCCAGAGTTTCAATCCACTTTTCCTTTCTGACTTAACTTAGCTGTTGTAGTAGGACTGCTTCGCAGTCAACCGTTTCTTGGCTAAAAGGGTCAGTAGAATAGAGGGTTTCGTATGTTTCATCAGTTCTCTGGACTCGCTGGACATCCCGGGAACATATTGTTGCCTACATTCTCTGGGGATAGCTTTTCTAGACCTCTACAAATTTTTCGTAGTTCTCTACTTTTGGCTCAAGCCGTAACGGTTCAGAATCTAACATGTCTGCATACTTTTGCCAGTTTGCCTTTTAGAAGTTAAATCTCCTTCTGAATGAAATAGTTTGTGGTCTGGCAATTGGAAAGATGTTTATACACCTTTGTTGTCTACGTTGAGTTTTTGGTATGGGGTCATATACTACTTTAGTACATCGGCATTCGAGGTTATTATTTGAAAAACAGATATCCGGGTTATTTTCTCTTCGAATTATTCGCGGGTTATTCCGGATTATTCGCGGTACAATCCCGGACTAGCCCGAATTGCGTCGCGAACGAGACTATTTGTAACGTATTAAAACGCTGTAAACCAGAATAGATATAGCTTTCAAGTTACTTAGTTATGGAAGTGTTCTGAAACTAGATTAGCTGGATTTTCAAGAGACTAAACAGTAAGGCTCAGGGGAGGATTAGGCCAATTTGCATGCCCTAGTAAGACGGTACCTAATGAAATACTTGAATGATAAAGAAAATAAATGAATATAAGGAGTAATGAAAAGAAAGGGAACTACTGACCAAGAAGATATTCAGAAGTAGTGTTGAGCGCCAGGGAAGGATTTTTTTGAATTCTTCTCCGAGTGACTTATATTGCTGCACCTAAATAATATTTCTAATAGGTACTAAAAAATGGTAGGATAATAAAACATATATTTATGTACAACCAAATTTAATGAAATATGCATACCTATACCCCTATATACAAATTTATACACTAGCTAACCAGTACCTGTCGTACTAGAAGGATACGCTCCTGTCGACAATGAGATTTACAGAAAAAAAATAAAACACAAAAATTTAATTAATTATACCAAGACAGTTATTTGAAATTACAAGTTATTTACCTAAACAAAAATGTTATATTGATATTGACCACAGTATTGGCTGACAATCCCGTATCTGACCTAAAGTGATAAACCTGAGTACAATATCTGATAACTGAAATAAAGGTTATGAAATAAGGGAATAAACACCTAGATATTGTATACAACACCTTTACACGATGGTTTATAACCTTCAGACTATTTTAAATGAATGATGTGAACGGTGAAAGGTAAAATTTGTTGAAAAATATTAAATATTAGACAGTTAATAAATTTTAGCAAAGTGAGTTTATATTATTATTAAGGTTATTTATTTCAAAGTTATTAAAACTATTAAAGTTTAAAGATATTATTGAACAAAAATTGAAAACGTAAATTTTATTATAAAACCTGTTGCTTTTACAAGTGAGAGCTGGTTTCTTCTCCAAAATCCTGCTAGATGAATGGTTGGAGATCCAAGTTATCCTCCAATCTTCCCCAAACCTGGGGGGGTACTGTCATCAACAAGGAGGTACGCTTCTATGACTGGCAAATCAACATATATTCCATAAAAATAACAAAATCGCCCAAAATTATTTTATTCCATGTCCAAAAAAAAACAAAAGCTGTGACTTGACTTAATCTTCTACTTCTCCTTCTCCACCAGTGGCTAAAAACAAACCCTTGATCAGCTGGTTGGCCTTGAGCATATATGAAACAGGGCCTCTACAAAAAGGTGTATCACCTTATCAGAACTTGACACAGAAAAAATCTAAGTAAAAAATGAGGTTTGATGTACATGCTTGAAGTGTCATTGACCTTGAGTATCCTTGACTGGAAAAAGCCTTTTTAAGCGAATATAAAGACGTATTTGAACAAGTAAATATGGATCTGATAATCAAGATTACACTATGGAGTTATTTAAAGGAGAGAATGAGCTTATCATTGATTTCAAACTTGTGGAGTGAAAATGTAATTCTAGGAATTTTTTTGATCTGTAGAACGTAGATTAGAAGTATTGAAACTGTGATAACTGAAGAATAGCAATGTTTTCAATATAATCTAAACATGGTATTGGGAATTATTTAGACAGTTACTTTTTTTACACGGAAAAGAAATGAAAAACCATAGCTACGTGACATTCATACATACCCATTGCTTTCCAAAAAACGGAGTTGAAAACAAAAACTCTTCTCTTGAAACACTCCACACCCCAAAACCAAAATAAAACTTTCTCCAACGTAAATTACTCTTCTTATAAATTAATATGTCAACCAAATTTCTATTTCTTATGCAATGGCCACCGGCGGAGATTGAACTGTTGCTTTCCCAAAAGCCGAAAACTAAGTGACGGACCGCTGCGGTTGCCGAAATGACAAACACGCCAGCCGGATGCCGGCATCGCCAGGCGAACCAACTTATAAAACCTGAATTTCCCAAAAATTACAAACATCATCCAAATAGTAAAAATCTAGGCAATACCTACTACACATGGAAGCGTATTTGGTTGCCTACTTATTGGAAGTTGCTTATAGGAATAAATATAATATCGTAACGATGGCACTCACCGTTACATATTATTACATTGTTCTAATACAAACCTGAATAGATTTTTCAGAACTTACCGAAGAAAATAGTATTAACTAATCTACTACACTTTTCGGTAGAAGTCAAGTGATAAAACTGAAAGATATTCCGATGATTAGAGTAACAACTCGAAATGTTACGCTCTTGCTCGGAATACACGAAACAAAAGTCTAAACTCTTCCAAACTAAACAGTAATAACTACAAATATTACACTTTCCGGCGGATGTACATATTTCGGCATTGTGAATATGCTTACAGATATTAAAATAGATTAGAGTAGGTATGTACAGGAGTGGTAATCTGAAAACTGCATATAGCTTGCATAATTAGTGCGAAAAGAACAGTATAAGGTTTTTCTGCTAACCGAGAGAGACCGAATATAGTATGAAATTATTATCGACATACGAGCTTATTTTTAACACCCATTAGATGAAATTCCAGTTTTGTCAAAGTGACATTCAGTTTTTATAACGGAAACGTCAAATGAACGTTTATTTTTTCAAAATAAAAATGTATACCACTCTAAATCGACGATTTTCGACTCTAATTGGAGTCATCATCAGAGAGGCGAAATCAATTTTCCTTATAACAGAATTTTAATAAAAACTGGTATTAGTGCTAAAACTGTACGAAATATTTTAAAAAGAAACAAGTACCATTGAAAAAACTTGAAAAAAACTTTTAAACCGAAAACTTTCAAAAACACCGTAAATGTTGTCGAACACCCGAAGGAAATTATACAAAAGATTGGGCTACTGCTTGGCGGAAAGTGGTGGACTTTTTGAAAATTCAATTTAAAATAGTTTTAATTAAAATTATAAAATTGATATTTTTTAGATTAAATTGTTAATTTATGCCATTAATGCCCAGTTGCGCCAACAAATAAACGATTGATTTGGATTGCCCGTTTATTTTAAAATATAGTTGTCAAAAAACTGTCAAATAAAAAACAGAAATTTTTACGATTCTCCCAAAAAGTATTAAATTTTAACCTTTTTGAAAAGAAAAGAAAAGTGTTCTGTTATTATATTTGATGGTAAAAAATGTATTATTTTTCGGGAGAATCGTTAAAATTTCTGTTTTTAATTGACAGTTTTTGACAATTATTATATTTTAAAATAAACGGGCAATCCAAATCAGAAAAACAATCGTTTATTTGTTGGTGCAACTGGAAATGAGAATTTATTTGTTATATAATATCTTTTATGAATTGAGATTAAAGAAATTGTTGATTTAATCTAAGATATATGAACCTGCTTTTATAAACTTGTAATCAGATCTTTGAAATATTTGCCCACACCTAAAAAATATATTTTCTTTCAGAAACAATGTACAGACAAGATTGTCCATAGTGCTTACGGGTCTATCACAGACATGTGGTTACACGTTATTCTCTCGGACATACAAGTCTATATAATATTTTTCTCAGTTCGCTGCGTTGTCTTAATGCCCTATAGTTAGATAATTTTTTCCATACCTGCATATATTCACATTTAAAAGTATGTACACATATATTATACAGCGTACATTTCAAATCACAATTACAATCATTAAAATTACAATTTCAAATTTGTTTCAACCAAATAAGTTATAGTATTATTTGTACTAGATTAGACTATGCACTTGTTTTCTGAAACTGTTTTATGTGTTGAACTATTAATAGACAAGCTTTCGTTATGGCTGTTTCTAATAGTAATTAATTTTGGAGTTAACTTATTTTTAGATTGTTTAATTACTAATTGAAAGTTAACATTCCTAACTAAATTTAAAACAACATTAATAGATTTATCCAACCTCCTGCACTGTTTTCCTCTAAATATGTTTATTTAATTTTTTTATGGAGTGCCTCCAGATACATATTAGTATTTATCCCTAAAAATATTCTATAACAATAAGCTCAGGCTTGAGTCTTTCCTACATAATATTTAAAGAAATAACTACCAAATGAACTTGTACCGGGATTACTATTCAAATCATCTAAAAAAATTTCTGACCCTAACAATATTTTTTTTCATTTGTCTCCCACTGTAACCCCTTTAAAGTCTTGAAAACCAGGGACCTCTTTTATTTTGAATTATTTCTAGTAATCTTGTTTAAATTCTGGAATAAGTTTCTTTGAACTTTGAAGTTTCTATTAGGAACATAGCGACTAATGTTCAGCTGGACCCATTATGTGCCGCCAAGCATTATAAAATGCTGGTGCACCATCAGACATACATGTCTGAGTATGTGTACTGAGCCAAAAAAATTTAAAAAGTGCAGAGATTTAGAAAATCAAAACGCAACTGGAATGCTGGAACCATATTTATCAACAACAACTATAGTGTACAATTGAAAGTTGTAATTATCAAGGCCATGTGTTCCATCAATACAAATCTTATCAGACCAACGAACTGTCAATACTGATGGAATAGGTATGAAGAAAATTGATGCCGCCAACATACAAGAGGGAGGTCCTAGAGAGACAGATAATTTTTCAGGTAAAATTTGACAGGCCGTGTAATTTCAGTTGCCTATGTCAACTTAAATCGGGAAAATAGACCTCATATTTTTTTAACTTTATTAACTTAATCAACTTAATTTTTAATACTGCCTATCAGCCCTGATGCCAAGTTAAAAAAATATGAGGTCAATTTCCCCGATTTAAGTTGATATATTACACGGCCTGTCAAATTTTACCTGATTCTTTTTTGTCTCTCTCAGGACCTCTCTCTTGTATGTTGGCGTCAATCTTGCTTCACTATTTGAATGGGACGGGGCCATTCCATCCGTATTGACAGTTCATTATATTAGACTCATATTGTATCAATTGCTCTTGTTAAAACTCTTCATTTTAATCAAAATAAAATCTTGATCATTTAAACAGCATTGATAGCCTTGCTCTTTAAATACAAGGTTAACATAACAAATTATAATAACAATTATAATTTATTCATTCTCAATTACAGCATAATACAAAACTTGTACTTGAACTTGACTGACAACCTATTTTATATTTTTTTGACATCTCAGAAGTCTATATTGTCAATACATAAATAATAACCGTATAACAATCATAGAGGTAATTATTAACAGAGAGAGTGTCATTCAGAGCGAAGCGACGACACCATCTTTTTTATTTGAATTAGTGCTGGTTCACTCTTGCCCATAGTAAAGCTGCGACATTTGTCCTTCCCTTCCGTACCTATACTCACACTTAAGGTCAACTTAGTTTCTATATACAATCTGTTAGAAAGAGATACCGCAAACCAGTCCATGAGATCTTGTCGTCAGGAAGCGCGGAAGGTAGGCTCACTCTATGTTAATATATAACTCTATGAGAACAATTCCCACTTTTAATGTTGTATATTCTCAGAGCATGGAGTACCTTTCATTCTCAACCCATAATCACACACTGGTTGCATCATTTTGATGAAGTTTTGTGCCATAGCCTGTTATAAAATCTCATTTAATGTTATGCAAATCCTTCTTCTCAAGAATCCACGAGGAAAATAAAATTCCGTATATCCTGTATCCTGTAAAAATCCTGTATACACCATACATCACAAAAAATACTGGAACCTTTACCTAAAATTTACTTTCTGTAAAACGATTAGAAATGTCTCAGATTGCCGTAATTTTTGAAAGTGGTGTTGTAAAATTAATTAAGGACGGTCGTTTAATAGGATTAGGTAGAAGAGATGGTTTATACAAAATCAATTTTGAAATAGTTCAATAAAAATATTCATGTTACTCTGTCCAAAATGACCAAAATAAAGAATTTATTAGATGGCATGAAAGGTTTTCACATTTAAATTTAGAAATCACTAGAAAAATTAATTAGACAAAGCTTTTTCAGCCAGGACAAAAGTAATAGAATTTTAGAAATAATACATTCTGACGTGTGCGATTCTATCAGTCCACAAACAATTCAGACCACAAAGGTTTCTAAATTAAGGTGTGATAATGGGGGTGAATATGTTTCAAAAGAATATTCAGTCGGAAAAATGAAAGAATACCCATGAACGAACATAAAAAACACGCTGTATTTTCCTGTCACCGTGTCTCAAAGAAAATTGCCCAGCGCAAGTTCATGTAATAATAATTACTACATGTACTTACTCTGGCCAATTTTTTGTGTGACACGGTGACAGGAAAATACAGCGTGTTTTATATGTTCGTTCATGGGTATTCTTTAAATTTTCCGACTGTAGAGTTTTGTAAAGAAAATGGCATTCTATTAAATTATACAGTACCTCAACAAAATGGTAGGCAGAGAGGATGATCCGTACTTTGGTGGAAATAGCTAGATGGATAGGAGAAGCTATAAGGGCATCATGTTATGTGATAAATAGGTCACCTTCGGAAAGCCTGGATGGAGACATTACACCAGTTGAAATATGGATCGATAAAAAACCAGAAATTTAAAAGTTTTTGGGAGTACTTGTTATGCTCACATTTCTGATGATTGAGGAGTAAGTTTTATGCTAAGGAAGGAAAATGTATAATGTCGGGCTATGCACCTACAGGTTATAGGTTGTGGAATACAACTAAAGACAAAATAATTATTGCCAGGGATTTAAGTTGAATGAAAATGAATTTTATTTTAAAGGATTGGCAACACTAGATGAAGACGGATAAATTAAGAGCAAACGTGATGAAGGTATGGATAGCATAGACAACATTGCGAAACCGGAAATGAACCTCAGAAATGAAATAGATCAAGTTAGTATTAATGAAGAAGTAAGAAATGAAGAACAGAGCACAAGTCGAGCAAAAGGGAGAGGAAGTAGAAATGTAAAGCCACCAAAATGACTAGAAGATTATGAGACTTATATGGCTCTATGTGCCATGAATTTGGTTGAAGATGTGCCACAGTCATTTGAAGAAGTAAAAGAACGGGATGATAAAGACTGCTGGGTTAAGGCAATGGAGAGGGAGATTGATTCGATAAATAAAAATGGTACCTGGAACATCGTCAGTAAAAAACCTGTTGGAAAGAATATTTTGGCTATGAAATGGGTATATACTTTTAAACCTTTTGAGGAGAGTAAATGTGATAAATATGAGGCTATAAGATTAGTAGTTCAAAGATTTGCACAAGAGAATGGAACAAACAGCTTATGAATAAATTGATTCTCCATTAGCGAAAATGACCACCATTAAGGCGATCTTGGCTATTGGAGACCAATTTTCATTTTATTTCAGACAACTAGATGTTAAGTCACCATTCTTCAATAGAACTTTGGAAGAACAAGAAGACTATATATGTAATAATGTTTTTAACCGTCAAACTTTTGATGAATAAAAACTTAATTGTGTTTCTCTCTGTAAGAAAAGGAACTTTATTATTTTATGTACAATATTAACGATTTACAGATACATTACCTGTAAGAAAAGAAACAACATTTAAAGCTTATATTCTAGATTCTAGTTTATTCTAAACAGGTAACAAATATTATTTCAATAATGCAAAATAACACAGGTTTACAAAAAAAAATAAATTGTGGACTATTTGACGAAACCATATGACAAGGGGGTTTTTGGGGTCGCTGATCACGAAACCGGGATCCGTTGATCTCTATCACATCAGATTAAGGTTATTTCAAGGTTAAATCAAGATAAATCGACAGTCGCTCTAAAAAAGTATATTAGGGGGTTTTTGGGGTCGCTGATCACGAATTCGCGGTCCGCTGACCTCTCTCACGTCTAGCTCAAGGTCGAATCAAGATGAATGGACACAACCGCTCTGAAAATGTATATTAGGGTTTTTTTGGGGTCGCTGATCACAAAACTGATTTGACCTTGAAATGACCTTTACTGACGCGGTAGAGCTCAACGGACCCCAGTTTTGTGATCAGCGACCCCAAAAACCCCCCTAATATACTTTTTCAAAGCCATTGTGTCGATTTATCTTGATTTGACCTTAAAATGACCTTGAGCTAGACGTGAGAGAAGGTAGCGGACCCCGGATTCGTGATCAGCGACCCTAAAAACCCCCTAATATACTTTTTCAGAGCGATTATCGATGTATCTTGATTTAACCTTGAAATGACCTTTACCTGATGTGATAGAGATCAACGGATCCCGGATTCGTGATCAGCGACCCCAAAAACCCCCTTGTCATATGGTTTCGTCAAATAGTCCACAGTTTATTTTTTTTTTGTAAACCTGTGTAATTAATTGTCACTTTCAAAACACCTCACAAGTCATAAGTCAACATAAAAATAAGAAGAAGAACTCAATGTTTTGACAGTGGCGTAACAAAATGAGAATATAAATAGATATTAAGAAAAAATAAACAATAGTTTTTCGTTACATCTTCCCCATCCCCCCCCCCCTTGGAGAAGAACTTTCAAAACAAAAATTGAACGTTCACTAAATATTTCCTTTCAATACTGGAGTAAGTTTAGTGATATGGAAGAGGTTTGATTCTGTTTTCCTATGCCCAGTATCAACTTCGTAAATTGAATTGGAAATCTTCTTTAATATTTTGTATGGTCCAATCCTTAATTCGTCTAACTTTTTTCTATTTAGACGGTTACCCTTTTCCACATATACTAAATCCCAATGTTCAAATCAATTTCCTTCCTATGCCGATCGAACTGCTTTTCATTGTAATCATGTGATTTTTTTGTATTTTTCAAGCCAACTGTTCTATCTATTTCGAGATCTGCATCTGTGACTTTAGGTTTTAGCTCGTTTGGTAGGATGCTTACTAGTCTAGGCGCCAAATAGAGGTCACCGTGTCCTTTTCAATTCTGATGGACAAACTCAACGGTTTCTTATGGATTTTTGGCTGCTGATTACGAATTTCGAGGGGGGAATTCGATCCGAGTGGTGAAAAATTGTTGTAAACAATTTAATTGTTTATAAATTGTTTATAAGGCTCTGGCTCATAAACTAAAAGAGATAAAAAAGAATGTTTTAAATAAAATTTGTTCGTTAATAAAAAACGAAGAAAAAAACGTTTACTAAACTTAAATCCAACAATTAGAACTCAAGATATTGTAAAATTAGTGCACAATGCAAAGTTCAAATTTCAAAATAAGTATTTTTCGAAGCTTTATCGATTGTAACTCGGCTTCTACGCATGCAAATGAGCCTTAGAAAGTCTCATTTTAAAGTTTAATAAATATGCTTTTAAACAAAGTTTGCTAAATTACTTTGTCTTCATGTGTTTTAAAGTTATATCCGATTGAAGTTAAAATTTTCTTAAAAAAATTGTACATTAATTTGTTTATAAGGCTTTCAAGCAAATTTGAGCTATAAACATTTATACTTGAATTAATAATAATGATAGAAGAACTCAAAAGGAACATTTTGAGCTTAAGAAAATGTTCGTATGTTTATTTTTTGACAAGATATCGATATTTTAATAGCGCGCTCTGAGGCGCGGGATTGGCTCACCGCGTAAAGGTTCACGCGCTAACTTCTCGATGCAAATTATAATATCTATGTATATATACGTTATGTTCATTTTTCATTTTTGAAGATCCTAGTAAAATTTTATCATATAATTCTTATAGTTAAATCATCATACTGTACCTCGTATCACCTTTCATTCTATTTACTTTGTCTTCTATTTTTTGTACTAAATGAGAAAAAAAACATTAAAAACTAATATTTCAGAAATATAACTAAAAAGTAAGTTGATATTATTTATTAATACTATTTTTACAAACATTATCTTTCATGCATCTGCATCGAGATATACAGAGAATCTCAGCTTTTTTACTTCTGCTAAGTCCTTAGAGCAATTTTTACAGTTACATGGTGGTACTAAGTCTGTTCTTATAGGCAGTAAAACTAAAACTTTATGGGGCCTCAGAGTCTAATTTTCTATATGATTTAAATATAAAGTGGATCTAGTTCTTTTGCAAGATCATCAAGTCACGTCAATTGTGTGTATGCCGCCACAACATAAATGCTCGTCTTATATGCAATGATGATGCTGTAAAAGAACTCGATTCATTATAAAATATAAAACATATAGAAATAAACTGCATTCACTTATCGACAAAACAAAACGGAATTTTTATAAAAATAAGATCCTAGAAAGTTCAAACAACAATAAAGAATTATGGAGTGTAGTACAAGATTTAAGTGGACCAAAAAAAGGAAAAGTACCTATTGAGAGTCTTAAAAACCAAATGGGAGATATGTTGACTGAGCCCTCTGATATTGAAAATGAATTTAATAAGACATTTTCAGAGATGGGCAAAAGTTTGGCTGAAAAAATTAGTACTAATCCCCGCCAAGTATATGAAAATACTGTCTTAACAAACTCAATGATTTTATTACCTACAAATACATTTGAAATAGAAACAATAATAAATGAACTTAAGTGTAAAAAGGCAACTGGTATTGACGACATTAATGCAGAATGTTTGAAAACAATTTCACCATACATACTCGAGCCATTGGTTCACATTATCAATATATGTATAGAAAAAGGAATATGGCCTAAAGCCTTCAAAACAACAGTAGTCATACCAATATACAAAAATGAAGACAAAACTTTTGCTGCAAACTATCGACCTATATCTCTTATTCCGCATATTTCTAAAATATTTGAATTATTATTGAAAAATAGGCTTACAGCATATATCAAAAAATATAATTTAATTTCCCCTCACCAATTTGGTTTTAAGCAAAATACTTCCACCCAAGATGCCATTTTGAATTTAACATCTAAAGCATATGAAGCACTTAACAAAAATAAAGTTTGCTTATGCGTATTTCTTGATTTGGCCAAAGCTTTTGACACTGTTAGTCACAATAACCTGTTACAAACCTTAGAGAAAATTGGTATAAGAGACAACTGTTTACAGTTATTTAGAAGTTACCTCTCTGAAAGACAACAGGTAGTAAGGGTCTCCGAAGTAATAAGCGGACAAAGAAGTATAACATATGGAATGCCACAGGGAACAGTATTAGGTCCTGTCCTGTTTAATCTATATATAAATGGATTATTTTCATTACAGAGTACAGGGCACATAATTGTGTTTGCTGATGATACAGCTATTATTTATGATGCTGAGAATTGGTATGAATTAAAAACAAAAGCAGAATGTGATCTACAACTAATGAAAGAATGGTTTGACTACAAAATACTAACAATCAATTTTATGAAAACTGTTTATCTACCAATATTTAACTCTAACTTGACCACTAATCTTTTCAAACCCCTTCAAATATCACATAATAAACAAAAATTTTATATTAAACCCGTAACAAATGTTAAATATCTAGGAGTTTTATAGATACACATCTAAAATGGGACTTTCACATTAAATATATCATTAAAAAGCTACAGTTTATCCTGTATAAGTTTAAACATCTTAAAAAACACATACCTAATATATACCTTCGCACACTATATTACGGACTAGTAGAAAGTCATCTCCGTTATGGTATACTGGCTTGGGGAAGCGCCCTAAAAACACACATTCTCCCACTGGAAATCATACAAAGAAGATTTCTGAAAATTATTATGTCTAAACCATACACCTACTCTACAGATAGATTATATAAGGATAGTAATATATTTGACTTAAAACAGTTATACTTTCTTTGTGTGTCTTTAAAATATCACACCATGAAAACAGACAACAATTTACCATCACATGAGCATGATACAAGAGGCAAACACCTTTATATGATTCCGAAAATGACAAAGTCCTTCTGTCAAAGAAGTTTTCTATTTCTAGCCCCAAAAATATATAATCATATCCCCAGTGATATCAAAAATACTAAGAATGTTCTTCTATTTAAAAAGAAATTAAAATCATTTCTGATGGAACAAACAAGAAATTTTTATGACATCATTATAGTAGCTTAAATTTACATACATTAAAAAACAAAAAAATAAATGAAACTCTAGAGTCACTACCAATTTTTATACCTATATTTCAAATTTTATATTGTTTTAAACTGATTTATTTTGTTTATTATTTTTATCATATTTAATAAAACATGCGTATATACACCATTCTTCAAAAATATTACTAACTAATTGAGCCATACATAATTGTTTAAAAAAAATAATTATTCGTGCTTTATTGTTAAACTAAGTATTTATTTTATTGTTTTCATTATATTATTTATTCTACGTATCATATTTACTAAAACAACTATGTATTTACAATTAAAAAAACGTACCTATCTATTTATTGTATTATAATATATTGTATTATGTTGCTATTTATGTTATTTATGTTATTTACGTTAATATGTTATTATTTATTATTTTATATCCTATTTACCGAAACAGGTGTATCCACACCTCTCGGAGACCTTCGGGTTAATTTATTCACTTTAGCTGTAAATATCTAAAAAGATTGTACCTATTATTGTTGACTAAATTATTATTATTATTATTAAACCATACAGAAGTAAAAACTTCTTTTGTATATTGGTATAAAAAGTTTTATTAAAAAACATAAAAGTCCTCCAAAAGGATTTGTAAGACGTTTTCAATCTGAATCAGATCATCCTCAGTGCGTTCTGCTTCGTAAAAGAAACTAGCAACTTTTTGAAAAAGGTTACATCGATATTTATGGTTTACATAATAATTAAGTGGTATTTGTAGCGACTCCAAGTCGATGTTACAAGATGAAATGTGTTAGGAGTGCTCAAAGGTTGGTCTGTGTCCACTGAACTGGCAAGAACCACGAGTTCTTAACGAGCAGGGAACCATGTTGACCTTTGAGCACTCCTAACACATTTCATCTTGTAACATCGACTTGGAGTCGCTACAAATACCACTTAATTATTATGTAAACCATAAATATCGATGTAACCCTTTTCAAAAAGTTGCTAGTTTCTTTTACGAAGCAGAACGCACTGAGGATGATCTGATTCAGATTGAAAACGTTTTGCAAATTCTTTTGGAGGACTTTTATATTTTTTAATAAAACTTTTTATACCAATATACAAAAGAAGTTTTTACTTCTGTATGGTTTTTTAAGCCGAGTTACGATCGATAAAGCGTCGAAAAATACTTACATACTTGACTGTGAGCCGATTTGGCGCCTCATAGCGCGCCATTAAAATATCGATATCTTGACCAAAAATAAACTTACGAACATTTTAAAAAGCTCAAAATATTCCTTTTGAGTTTTTCTATCATTATTGTTAATTAAAGTATAAATGTGTACAGCTCAAATTTACTTGAAATCCTTATAAACAAATTAATGTACAATGTTTTTAAGAAAATTATAATTTCAAACTGGCATAACTTTAAAACAAATGAAGATAAAGTAATTTAACAAACTTTGTTTGGAAGCCTATTAACGAAGCTTTAAAATAAGACCTACTAGGGCTCATTTGTATGCGTAGAAACTGAGTTACGATTGATAAAGCTTCGAAAAATACTTATTTTGCAATTTGCGTTGTGCACTAATTTTACAATATCTTGAGTTCTTACTGTTAGATTTAAGTTTAGTAAACGTTTTTTTTTCTTCGTTTTTTATTAACGAACAAATTTTATTTGAAATATTCTGTTTTATCTCTGTTAGTTTAGGAGCCAGAACCTTATAAACAATTTATAAACAATTAAATTGTTTATAACAATTTTTTGAGCACTCGGATTGAAATCCACCCTCGAAATTCGTAATCAGCAGCCAAAGATCCATAAGAAACCGTTGAGTTTGTCCATCAGAATTGAAAAGGACACTGGCGCCTAGACTATACATTTTCTCCTTCTACTAAATATGTTGGTAAAAAATTTGTGATGTTGTGTTCAGTTTAATTATATTTTTCTATACATTTTTAAGCAATTGTTGTCCATGCTGTTTTCCTGTCACCTTCATTTATTTTGCATCTGATTTTATTAGCCAATGTTTGGTTTAATCTTTCATTGATACCTTTACTGATACTGATTCTTTTGGATTTGTTTCGTTTAACTCTAATTCTAGTTTATGGTTTTTGACAGTTCTTACCTCTTGATTTTTCGGAACGTCACTTTTGCTTCTGAACCAGCAACTTGATTCTAGATGGTAACGTAAACCGTTCCCTTCTTTTTTACAAATTTTGCAGACTTGTTTTTTCTTAAAGTATGATATTTCTTCTTTTCTGAAGTCTTCATTTTTATTAAGTGTTTCATTGAAGAGATCTTCCGTTTATTTCAAAGTGTCTCTATCAATTATGTCAGCTATATAATTTGGGAGTCCAATAGCTCTCAAATTATTTTATATTTTTTATAAATAATTTTTTTATTCAATGACTTGTTTATTTGTAGTAAACCTTGGAGTCTTTCCTTTTTAAGAGCATATTCTAATAAAGAACCCTTCATGTATTTGAACTCAAATGCATACCTCACTGGAGTCCACCCTTTGTCTGCATAGGTGTCACAAAATTTGTTTTTCCATTCATCCGAATCAGAATTTATTGAATATTTTATAAGCATTGACTTGTACCAATCCACACAGGATCCTTCTAAAAATAGTCTTAGAATTTCAATTTTTTCAGTATTTTGATATATTTGCAATCTTGTGCACTTATTTTCAAATGTTTCCATCTATTGTAAAACAGTCACATTTTTACCTGTAAATTTTTCATCACCTGTAAATCACAAATTGTTCTGATACTTTTTTTATTAAAGGATTCAATTCATTGTTTTTCATTTGACTTAGATACTCTCTCTAAAATCTTTTCTAACGTATCTAGTGAGATACCAGGTGTGAATGTTATAGATTCTGTCCGTTGAATACTTTGTTGTTCTAAGAGAAAATCATTGAATTGTATATTCCCATCTTCGTCCATATAAACTTTCAAAATATTTTCATCTGCGATCCAAACTTTTCTTGTAGTGCCCCGTTTTGTTAGACCCCGTTTTACTTTCTGAAAAGCTGCTGTCGGCTGGATTTTTTCATGATAGGAAATATTTTGCATATCATTAGGTATTGAAAAAATTTCATTTTCCTCAGTCTCAATTGAGGTGATGGTAATGATATTTGTTTTTGTATCAGTCTGCAATGATTTAACGGTAAATTCAAATCTCAGTTTTGCCATTTTATAATGAAAAATTATTATTATATTTCTATTAACAAAAATGTTGTTTTGTAATAATGTTTTTAACCGTCAAACTTTTGGTGAATAAAAACTTAATTGTGTTTCTCTCTGTAGGAAAGGGAACTTTATTATTTTATGTACAATATTAACGATTTGCAAATATATTACCTGTAAAAAAAGAAACAACATTTAAAGCCTATATTCTAGATTCTAGTTTATTCTAAACTAGTGAACTCACTGAAGGTGGATATGAGCTATTACCTCCGATTTCGTTGAACCTTTATCGATTTTCATGAAAATTGGTGAGTAGTTAGAGAATACCTCAAGGAACAAAGGTGACACGATGCCAACTTGCGCTTTTACCCTGGGGGTGCATGCCACCCCTTCTCGGGGATGAAAATTATTTTATTAAAAATATTCCCATAAATCGATAGAGGAACAAATTCTAAGCAAAATTTGTTATATAAAGTTATTAAAATAAGTCAACACTTTTTGAGTTATTAAACATCAAAGATTTTAATTTTTCGTGAGAAAAATCCATGTTTTTAACCGATTTTTCATAAATAACGCAAAAACTGTAAGTTTTTAGAAAAAAATTATTATTACCAAAATTGAAGCTAATAAAAAAAGAAATAAACTCTTTAGTGTTAATTTAAAGTGAGTTATAGGTAATTGAATGTATATTTTTTTCGGCGAGTACCTAAATCCAAATATTCAAGCTTAAATAACGGGAAAATTATGTATTTTATAACATAAAGTATTAAACATTTGCCAAAGTACTTAAACTATCTATCAAATGTGTTTTTTTAATAACTGAATCAATTTTTACGATATCAGGTTCACCTAAAAACCATTTGAAAGATAATTTCAAGGGATAATAAACCAAGATGAATTTATCCTTTTAAACCCTTTACTTTTTTAAAAATAAAAGGTTAAATAGTCCCGGCTACATGGTTGTCGCAGCAAAATTTAAGTTTTAAACGTTTCTATCTCGGTTATTTTTTACCGTAGGCAAATAGTAATAACGGTAGAATATTTGGTACAAAAAAAACTAAAATTTGGTTATTTATCATTTTTTACGTATATTGAGTATTTTTGGAGTTAATATCAACAGAAAATGAAAATTACAATAATTTTAAAAATTCTAATTTTCTTAAATTATATCTTTTTTTTTCAAAAATATGCCTTCTAAACCGGTCAAAATTGTTGAAATCATTACTTATACTGATATAAAGAAATTCTAGTAAGAATTACTATAAATTTTAATTTTTGTGGAAATGGCGTATGGTTTATTTTTCACTTTTTCCTAAAAAATTCTAAAGGGCTCTCTTATTTTCATCATAACTTGCTTAATTTTGATGCTATTAACTTCTCCTGGAGGTCATTTGATAGGTATTCCGAAGTACTTTGATAAGTGCATTGCAATTATATTTTATAAAATGCATCGTTTTCCGGTTATTTAAGCTTGAATACTCAGACCTAACCATTCAATTAGCCCTAACTCACTTTCAATTAACATTAGTTTAGTTTTTTAAGCGAGGAGTTTATTACGTTTTTCATTAGATTCAATTTTGATAATTATAACTTTTTTCTAAAAACTTATAGTTTTTGAGTTATTTATGAAAAATCGGCTAAAAACATGGATTTTTCTCACAAAAAATAAATTCTTTGATGTTTAATAACTCAAAAAGTTGTGATTCATTTAAATAACTTTATATAACAAATTTTGCTTAGAATTTGCTCCTCTATCGATTTATGGTATTATTTTTAATAAAATAATTTTCACCCCCGAGAAGGGGTAGAATCGGCCCCTAGGGTAAAAGCAAAAGTTGGCATTATGTCACCTTTGTTCCTTCAGGTATTCTATAACTACTCACCAATTTTTATCAAAATCGATGGAGGTTCAACGAAATCGGAGGCGAAAACCTTCAGTGACTGCACTAAACAGGTAACAAATATTATTTCAATAATGGAAAATAATTAATTGTCACTGTCAAAACACCTCACAAGTCATAAGTCACCATAAAAATAAGAAGAAGAACTCAATGTTTTGACAGTGGCGTAACAAAATGAGAATATAAATAGATATTAAAGAAAAATAAACATTAGTTTTTCTTTACATATATATTCGCCCGAGGGAGTAGAATGTAAAAGTGAAGTATATGGGTTAAATAAGGCATTGTATCGGTTGAAACAATCATCAAAATGTTGGATCATCGAAATTAACTCTTCTTTACTTGAAATAGGATTTCTAAGGTCCGAAAATGATTTTTATTGATATATCACAAGAAATGATAATTTTGCAACATATCTCTTAATTTATGTAGGTGATATAATAATTTGTGGTCCTGATAATGATTTTATAAAGTTTGAATTGAAGGACAAGGGTAAACTTTAATATTTTCTTGGTTAAAATAAACTATGATAGAGACAAAGGTATTTTACATATTAGTCAGACAATATACAGAGTTTTATGTATGGAAACACTGAATTATCTCGAAAACGGCTTGGAAGATTTTTAAAGATTTTGGTAGGTAGGGGCTTTCTAATGCGGTAGATATTATAGTGCTAATTACATTGTTGTCATATTTTCCGTTTTTCTGGAAATCTAATGAATTTTCTTATTTCAAATGGAATACCCTGTATATTTTTTGCGTTTTGAAGTCCTTAAGAAATACTGATTATTTTTCATGTTATATTTTCTATACCTAAATACCATAATTTTGGAGTTATTGCTACATTTATTTAAAAAAAAAATTTTAAACAAATTATAAAAATCAATTTTTTCGGTCCAGGTAAACACTATTTTAGGTTGTTTGGATCATTGGGAACAAAAAAATCTTTTATAATTTTTCTCTAAAATTAATCGTTTCCGAGTTATAAACAATTTAAAACTGAAAAAAAATCGAATAATGACGATTTTCAAGGTTGAAGAACACAAGTAAAAAATATAATTTTTGAAATTACAAAGTGCCTGAATTCAAGTCCATCTCTTGTTCTAATAGACTGGCATAAGATTTTTTGCCTCCTTTTATTCTATAACATTGCTTTTTAATTTTTAATGAAGTGCATATGAGAGAACGGGCGATCGGGCTGCATTAGTAACTAAAAAGCAATGTTTTAAAATAAAACAATCTCAAATTAGTTATCGGTAACTGATAAAATAAGGCTTGGGCTTAAATTTGGGTACTACGCAGTTTCAAAAATAACATTGTCAATTTGTGTTCTTGAACCTTGAAAATCGTCATTATTCGATTTTTTTTTCAGTTTTAGACTGTTATATAACTCGGAAACGATTAATTTTAGAGAAAAATTACAGAAGATCTTTTTTGTTCCCAATGATCCAAACAACCTAAAATAGTGTTTACCTGGGCCAAAAAAATTGATTTTTATTATTTGTTTAATTTTTTTTTCTAAAATAAATATAGCAGTAACTCCGAAATTGTGGCATTTAGGTATAGGCAATATAACATAAAAAATAATCAGTATTTCTTAAGGACTTCAAAACACAAAAAATATACAGGGTGTTCTATTTGAAATACGAAAGTTCATTAGATCTCCAGAAAAACGGAAAATATGACAACAATGTAATTAGCACTATAATATCGGCCGCATTAGAAAACTCCTACTTATTAAAATCTATAAAAATCGTGCAAGCCGTTCTCGAGATAATTGAGTGTTTCCTTACATAAAACTCAATCTGTATATTAAACAGATCTTAAGAAAGTTTGGTATGGATTCTTGCAATCCTACTTCTATGCCAGTAGATCCAAAATTGAATTTGACATGCAGTGATAATAATAATAATTCAGATAAACCTGTAATGAGTTTTTCTATATTTAAGAATTTTCTATGCTTGAAAGTTTTTTTACGAGGGAGGTGTTATAGATAATTAAAAAAACTCCTTACTTATCCTTTTTCTTACAAGAAGAAGAAAACTGACAGATGATAGGTTATACATTATGTTTAAGAGATGTTTTTTGTATTTTTCCTGTAATTCAGAATAATCGTAGAAAATAAACGACAAATATGAAAGTGGCTGCTTTTATTAATCAAGCAAACTGATAATAAAAGAAAACAAAAAGTAACGCCGTAAGAACATACAAAAATCAATTCAATTCAGTTCAATGTATCAACCAAAATTTACAATTTTAAGTAGGTATAATAATAGTGTACAGAAAGACACCTACATAGATGTGAAAACATCTGTGTGTGTCTATAGAAAAAATCCTAAATAAATATAAATTATTAGTTATAAACAAACATAACTTAGAAAAATATTTGTGAATCAAAATTATTAAGAATTTAACTTAAAACCAAGTGAACAACATAATGTAAAAAAATTATAGGTATTAAGAATTCTAAATTAAAAAAAATTCAGGATTTACAATTCAAATTGTGTTTTGTTTCCAGTAATACAATCAACTACTTTTTTATTAAACTTTTTTATTGATTTGATTTCTTTTATTTTGTTTGTCAGTAAATTATAATACTTGGGTGCCCTAAAAATCACAGAATGTTGGCTTATTCCTCGACTTAACTGTGGTAATACTAAGGTTTTTTTATGTTACCTCTAGTTTGATAATTATGTTCTATTAGTGTCTGTTTCATTGATTTTGAGAAGGCATTTGACAAAGTGCAGCATAATGGTCTCAAAGAAAATTTGTTAAATAAAAACATAGACAGTAGAGATTAGAATTATATGTAACCTCTATTGGAATCAAACAGCAAAAGTGAAAGTTGAAAATGAACTGACTGAGGATATCCAGATTCGTCGTGGGGTGCGCCAAGGGTGTATTTTATCACCATTGTTATTTAATTTATATAGTGCAGCCATCTCAGAATTAGCGTTGGTTGAAGTCAATGAGGGCCTAATAATAAACGGTGAGCCACTTAATAATATAAGATATGCTGACGATACCGTACTTCTAGCTGGAACACTGGAAGAATTGCAACACTTTGCTCAACAACTAAATATACATTGCAACGATTATGGACTAAAAATAAATTTGAAGAAAACCAAGTTCATGGTATTTACAAAAGCACAAAACAGCAGAGTTAGACTAGTACTGGATAATACAGAAATTGAGCAAATATCTTCGTACAAATACCTTGGAGCATGGATCACAGAGGATACTGATCAGACAAAAGAAATAAGATGCCGCATTGAAATTGCATGATCCATTTTTAACAGAATGAGGCAACTTTTCTGTAATCGCAATATCAATACAACGCTCCGGATAAGAATGCTTCGTTGTTATATTTTCTCCACCTTTTTGTATGGAGTTGAGGCATGGACACTAAAACAATCCAACATTAAAAACCTGGAAGCATTCGAAATGTGGTGTTATAGACGTATTCGGAAAATATCATGGACAGATCGTAAAACAAACGCACAAGTGCTCGAACAACTAGGAAAACAATGCGAAGTTTTAAATTCTATAAAAATCGGGAAGTTGGAATACTTGGAGCACATCATGAGAGGTGAAAAATACGAACTATTAAGGAATATAATGCAGGGCAAAATCAAAGGCAGAAGAAGCGTAGGAAGACGTAAAATCTCGTGGCTACGCAATCTCCGTGAATGGTTTGGATGCAGCTCAATTGAACTATTCCGGCGCGTAACGAACAAAATTGTAATTGCCAGAATGATTTCCAATCTCCGATAGGAGCGGAACTTTAAGAAGAAGTGTCTGTTTGGAGAAATTTTTGTGAATATATGTATATGCAACATGTTGAAATATAGAGTGTTTTCAAGTCACAGATTTTATTATTATATAATTCATTTATACAGAAAAGTTTAGGTTTTTTACCATTATTTTAATAATTGAATTTTGAGCTACTTTGAGATTTCTTATGTTGTTTTCATATGCTCCACCCCACAATAAAATTCCATACCTTAGTAAAGGTCTAATTAAGGATTAATAAATCGTAGTGATTTTGCAAGAAACTCCCTTAGCAGATAAAATTTATGCATAAGTGCCCTAATCTTTTTCTTGGGTATGTTATGTGGTGTTCCCATTTAAGATTTTTATCTAAATATACTCCTAGATATTATATGGCATTTACTTGTTCAATAGGATCTTCAATGTTTTGTATGTTAATATTTTCAAAGTTTGGACGATTTGTATCATTTATAGAAAAGGCTACATATTTAGTTTTTTTTAGCATTTAGAAGAAGTTTAAATGTATCCAGAAAGTTTTTTAATATAAAATAGATCTTGTTGGCGTTTCTGTTTTGCTTCTCCCCATGTAGATGCAGACAAAATTATGACTGTATCGTCCGCATATGACACGATTTCACCTTTGATCTTAAGATTAAATATTGTGTTTATATATATTAAAGAGTATTGTGCCTAAAACTGTACCCTGTGGCACTCCAATTTTAATAGTTCTTGGTTCGCTGATAGCATCATTTATTTTTGTATATGTATTGTATTCTTTCACAAAGATAGTGAGTAAAAAATTTTTGCCCAATATCCCTTACGCCATATTTATCCAGAATATCCAATAATTTAGTGTGAAACCGTGTCAAATGCCTTGGATAAGTCAAGGAACACTGCAATACATTTTTGCCCTTTATCAAGATGCATAGTTATATCTTGCACAACTTCATTCATAGCATCTACTGTTAAAATGGTTTGCAATGTCAATGTTATTTTCAACTTTATTATCATTTTCAACCTTGATGTACTTAATTTCATTTTTTTTATTTTTTGTCTTTTTGTTTGTAGCCTCGTTTATAACATTGTAAATTTTTTAATGCTTTTGCTATTTTCATTTATTTTGTTTTTATAATAATAATTTTTGTTTGTGTAATTAATTTATTTAGTTGATTTCTGTAATCTTTATATTCAATGATTTTTTCTGGAGTGGATTCTTTTTTTAGATTTTGTTTAAGTTGATCTCTTTTTTTAATAGATACAATAATGCCATGAGTAATCTACGGTTTAATTTTTTTAAACGTATTTTTAAGAACTATGTCATCATGAGAAAGTTGAATTACTTCAGATATTTTTTTATAAGTTTTCCCGCAGTCTCTGGTTCTGCATAGTTCAAAATCTCTCTCCAGTTTACATTTTTTGCATGATTAAGAAGTTTTTGATAGGTTAATTTTTTATTTATTTTTGTGTTACTAAATGAGTTGCTACTGATATTTTTATTAAAATAAAAATTTAACAAGACTGGTAAACGATCTGTTATGTCATAATTAATTATATTTGGACTTACCTTTATAAAGTTTTCTTTCACTCGTGTTTTGAGGAATACATGATCAAGACATGTTTGAGATTCTGGTCTTGTTGCATCCTTATATAATGAAAAAAAAACATGAGAATTAAGGATAGAAATATGCGCGCCAGACGCTATTTATTATAAATAATAATAGAAAAATTTAATTCATTTTAGTATGTCTGTAATTTTAATATTATATTATTAACACATAAATAAATGCAAAATTAATTTGCCAGACATTAACTCGGTTGCAGTCATCAGCCAGATTGATTTAAAATCGTTTAAAATTATATATATTTTCATCAAAACGTACGCTGGCTGTGTTAAGAAATAAGACAAACAAAATATACAGGTAAATATATTTGAAATTAGTTTAAGACGAAAAATTTTTTTGTCATTATTTTTTAAACATTATTAGAAACATGAATTATAATTGCCAGACATTTCTGTGGTTGCTAAATGCGCGCCAGACGCTATTTATTATAAATAATAATAGAAAAATTTAAGTCATTTTAGTATGTCTGTAATTTTAATATTATATTATTAACACATAAATAAATGCAAAATTAACTTTCCAGACATTAACTCGGTTGCAGTCATCAGCCAGATGGATTTAAAATCGTTAGAATGATATATATTTTCAGCAAAACGTACGCTGGCTGTGTTAAGAAATAAGACAAACAAAAGATACAGGTAAATATATTTGAAATTAGTTTAAGACGAAAAATTTTTTTGTCATTAATTTTTAAACATTAGAAACATGAATTATTATTGCCAGACATTTATGTGGTTGCTAAATGCGCGCCAGACCCTATTTATTATAAATAATAATAGAAAAGTTTACATCATTTTAGTATGTCTGTAAATTTAATATTATATTATTAACACATAAATAAATGCAAAATTAATTTGCCAAAATTAAAATGTTTTAATATTTTTTCTTCAAGCTGATTATTTTTTAATTACATGGACATCTGCATCAGATTGAAGTGTTAACTCTTCTTGTAATTCGTCATTGTATGTGTCACAAAGAGAAGCTAATAACAGATATTTATTTTTTGCTACTACTGTTTCTTCAATTATGGAGACAATTTTATTAAAAATATGCCTGTGAATATCTCTCACATTGTGCCAGGAGGTACGTGTAGTATCGGAAATAATTTTTTTATATTTATTTAAATATTCCAATTCACATGAATGGTGATAAAAAATTAAACTATTTAAAGCTTTAATATCATTAATTTTTTTTAATAACTCTTGATTTTGTAATTTTGTTACCCACTCTGTTATTTTATCATATATCTTAACATCATTGCAGGAATGCAAAATTTGTTTCTTACACTTCAATTGTTTTCGATCTTTTCCACAATAAAAACATATTCTTTTATTACCTGTGTCTGTTGACTGATGATCATCAATCGGCGGGATTTCAGGACAAAAGTGTGTTTCTTGGAAATTTGAATTGGTACATGAACTTGAAGAAGCCTCGTCATCTGCCACTGTTTCACTTATACTAATTGAAGTTTTTGGTAATAATATCTTAGAACTAGATATACCAGAAAAACCTGTCGACGATAAATTGGAAAATTCATCACTATCTAAAACAGTGTCACTCACACTTGACAGCGAAGAACTTGATGTATGACGAAGATTTGACAAAACTGAATTAATGTCAGATATGTTACGATACTTAGCCATTAAGGCTGCAAAAGAATTGTAACATTTTTTATGGTATCCATCAGTGGTATTCACTAATAACTGTACGTTATTATATTTTAAATTGTATTTAATACGCGCACTCAAAACTTCTTTACACTTTAACAGTTTTTCATCCACAAAAGTTATTACATTCTCGTTTTTTTTTCTTGCAAAACACACATTGTATTTTATTTGCCATTATATTGTATCACAATTACTTTTCACTAAATAGAAACTCGACAAGAATCGTTAACAAACTATTAATTTATTGTGACTGGCCCATCTTAATAACATGTGCGGAAAACGAAATTCACCCCCGAAATTGTCGTATCTTTTGTTTGTCTAGTTTCTTAAACCAACCAGCGATCGTTTTGCTGAAAATACACTTTATTTTTATGATTTTCAATCCATATGGCTGGTGAATGCAACCGAATTAATGCCTGGCAAATTAAGTTTGCATTTATTTATGTGTAAATAATATGTATATTAAAATTTCAGACATACTAAAATGATTTAAATTTTTCAATTATTATTTATAAAAAATAGCGTCTGGCGCATATTTAGCAACCACAGAAATGCCTGGAAATTATAATTCATATTTCTAATAATGTTTAAAAAGTAATGGCAAAAAAATTTTTCGTCTTAAAATAATTTTAAATTCGATATATTTACCTGTACAGGTGCGCTGCACAGTAATGAACGCAACCTGTCTCAGTAGCCAGATGGCCGATAAGGTGTTCAAGTAAGCATAGGGAATAATATATTAAAAAACCAAGTGTCTTAAAATCACTGTTTTCCCGACGTTGCTAGCTCTTGGTCCATAATATTAAGTAACAAAATATTTAATTGAACCTGACCTATACTAATCACACTATTCATTGCACTTGGTTCAATAGTAGCTTTTTTATTTTCAATACAAATATTATTTAGAATATCAGCTTCCATAAAAAGTTTGTTTAGAACAAAAACTTGTTTATTTAAATACGCCATTTACAGCTTCAAGTCCTGTTCACACAAAACCGTCACCGGAGCCTCAATTTTAGTTTTTTTAGTAATATTTTACCATTTCTGGTAAAAACTGAGTAGAAGTTTTTTTTGCTTCTTTATCGCCATCGCTTTTTTAAAAAGCTTTTGAATCTGCGGCGTCAGATCTTCGTTTATGTAGATTTTACTGTTCCCATTTATACCACAAATATGGGTGTCAATTCCTTTAATTTTTTTCACTTTTTGAAAGAATTCGATTTTAGTTTTTTGGCTATTTAGTTTTACTAGCAGATTCATTTTCGTGTTTGCCTAAGCGGTATGTTTCACAAATTGAATCAGCTTTATTTTCAATATACATTGCCCTTGCAGCATGTTGCATAACTTCAGTTAGGGTTTTATTTTCTTGCTTCGGTATACCACCTATGAGGATATTTTGCACTATTTTGTGTTGTTCTATTTCGTTTATCCTGTTTTCCAATTCTTGTATTTTCAGTTTCATAGCTGCTTTGTCTTCTGTTTGTTGCTTTGTTTCCAAAAACAGCTTCCCAATAGCCTTCTTCTTCAAAAATCTTGAACAAAAGTGAAGACAGAAAACCATAAACATTGTATGAATTACAAAGAATGCTTCCAGCAAAGATTAAAAGATGATAAGCAAGAAGGCTATTGATAAACTGCGTCAGCTTCTTGCACCTGATGAATCTATTCGCTCACAGGGTTATTTTGTTGGATTATTCTCCCATTTTTAGACATGAATCGAGCAAAGAATTTAGTGTCCAACGATATACTGTGTTTGACAAGATGAATTATGTTGTCAAATTTCATCTGTTTAATTTGTAGCTATTCATTCGCATAGGCCAGCGTGGGTTGGCCGTAAAGTTTACGGTTCTGATTCACTTTGTAAAATTTGAGTAGTTCCATTAACCCAATAGGTTGCATTGAGCTGTGTTTGCTGATTACGCGAAAATTTGATGCGTCTAGCTTTCGAAATTCCCATCACAGTTTATTTACGTGGGCATCTAAAGTGTTTCACTTTTATGCTACTATTTAATAACCTGGCAAAAGACAATAAAGTGTTTTTAATATGGGTGTCAGATACGTTAACGAAACAAGGCTCGAGAGAAACTTTTGAAGGCCTTTCTTTGGCATCGCTAAAAATGCTATGAAAAACGAGGTTAATTAATGGCCGATAAAGAATCATCAAAATAAATGGAGAACCACTCAAGGGCAAATCCAGACTAAAAAATAATCAAGAATATTGATAAACAACTCTCGAACAGTTTGATGAACCTTAAAAAACGAGAGATCAAAACGGTCACTGAAATGGTGACTGGACATTGCCGTTTAAGAAATCACCTATACAAACTAGGTAAGGTGAATGAACCATAGTGCAGAAAGTGCGAAATGGAAGAAGAAACTGCCATACACATACTATGCCATTGCAGTGTGCTAGGTGATGTAAGGCAGGACTTCACTGGTCAAATGAGGTTTGAACCAGAAGAGATCCTAAAACTACCAATAAGAAAACTGTTGGCCTTCGTTGAGGCCACAGGACTTATTTAAGTTTAAGGAGAAGAACAGGGTTTGGTCTAAAGGTCGTATGACCAAGTGCCAGAGACTAACGAGTCTCGCCTGAGTTAAGAAGAAGAAGATGCTACTATTTAGTGTTTCACTTTTATGCTAAGATCGCCTTCTTCCTATCTTCCATTTGACCACAGCGAATGCTGTACAAATACGACACCAAATGGGTGATTCTTTCTGCAATCTTTTGTCAGATTAACATAAACTTCAGGGTTGTCAACTTCGTCGTACATCAATCTTTGTTTTTCAATTACAACGAATTCTCGATCGACTGGCATCATACTACATACTACAAGACATAACCGGTTATTGGATACCAGATTTCTATAGTTTCAAAAATATGATTGTAACAAAGCTGATCCAAAAAGACAAACACATATCTATTTTTATTCTGGATAAAGCAGTTAATAGTTATTTATGATATAAGTGTTAAAAGTACAATTTTAAGGCAAGCATGTGAAAGTTTGCAGAATGAGCGAAGCGAATTCAGCAATTCACATGAGTGCCTTAAAAATGTACTTTTTAACACGTATATCATACAGTATTTTTTCTACAAACGTCTTATAAGTATATCAACAATTATAATTTATTCATTCTCAATTACAGGACAATACCTACAAAAACTTTTACTTGAACTTGACTGACATTCCATTTTTATATTTTTCTTGACATTACATCAAAACTGCCTATGCTGTCAATACGTAAAGTTTTTTTCTACAAACGTGTTAAAAATGCAATAATACAGTTTTTCTACAACCGTGTTAAAAATGCAATTTTTAGCACTCCATAGGAGCGTTAAAAATGCTACTTTAAGGCGCTAGAGCTTTAAAAATTTTAAGGCACTGCAGTTAAAAGTGAATTGTCAAATTGTGAAACGTCATAATATTTATATTTCATTTATTAACATTAATACTAATAGTACAACTTGCGCAATTTGAAAAAGGCGGTTTAAAAGGTTTTTTAAAATTTAATGTTAACGGTGTTATTGCATTTTTAACACGTTTGTAGAAAAAAACTATTAAAATTTGTTAGAATATACAGCAATAAAAGTAAGATCTTATTCGATAGTTGTTATGATTTACGTATTGACAATATAGGCAGTTTTGATGTAACGTCAAGAAAAATATAAAAATGGAATGTCAGTCAAGTTCAAGTAAAATTTTTTGTAGATATTGTCCTGTAATTGAGAATGAATAAATTATAATTGTTGATATATAAGACGTTTGTAGAAAAAATATTGTATGATATACGTGTTAAAAAGAACATTTTTAAGGCACTCATGTGAATTCCAGAATTCGCTTCGCTCATTATGCAAACTTTCACATGCGTGCCGTAAACGTGTACTTTTAACACTTATATCATAAATAACTATTAAATTAAATTTTAAAAAACCTTTTAAACCACCTTTTCCAAATTGCGCAAGTTGTACTATTAATATTAATATTAATAAATGAAATATAAATATTTTGACGTTTCACAATTTGACAATTCATTCATTCAAATTCATTTTTAAAGCACTAGTGCTTTAAAGTAGCATTTTTAACGCTCCTATGGAGTGCTAAAAATTGCATTTTTAACACGTTTGTAGAAAAAAGTTTTAATTGCGTTGTTCCGGCTTCTGATTTTGCAGGCAAGTAAGGCTAGTCCTACAGGCAAGTAATAATCTCGTTTAGTCCCTTCTGAGCGAAGTGTTCTCCATACATATACAATTGGTTTTTCCTGTCGTTAAGCAACGTATTCCCAAATTATGAATGCTCAACTGACACAAATAAAGGGTGATTCATCTAGAGATGAAAAATAAAAAACAATGAAAAAAAATTAATTTTATTTGAAAATTTTTATTATACAAAATAACTATTCTTTACAATTACATCTTAAAGATAATTTCTTTTAAATGTTGACCGCGACTGCAGTTAAGATGGTCCATTTTGAAGTTCAAATTCGCGATGACGCGTTCGAGCATTTCGATTGGTATTTGACCAATGACTCGAGTAATATTGGCCTCCAATGCCTCAATTGTAGCCGGTTTATTCATGTAGACTTTGAACTTTAAGTAGCCCCAAAGGAAAAATCTAGAGGTCTGATGTCACAGGATATAGACGGCCAACTCACTGATCTGAAGCGTTAAATAAATTTCTCACCGAATCGTTGTCGCAGTAAAGTAATACTTTCACAGGCTGTAGGGCAAGTGGCGCCATTTTGTAGGAACCAAATGTTGTCGAGACCACGAGCTTCTATTTCAAGCAGCAAATAGTCCGTTATCACGGCACGATAACAGTCTCCATTCACAGCAACATTCTGGCCAGCTTCTGTTTTAAGAAATATGGACGGATGATTCCACCGGCTCATAAACTACACCAAACAGTTGTTTTTTCTGGATGTGATGTAAATTCTTGAACCCCAAACACGGACATTTTGTTTATTGACGTCCCCAGTAAGTCAAAAATGGGCTTCAATGGAAAACATTTTTTTTTTTCGAAAACAATGGATCTTCTGCAAGCTTATTAAGAGCAAATCAACTGAAACGGTGACTACTTGGAACGTCGATCGGCTTCAGATCTTGCACTAATTGAATTTTGTGTGCTTTTAAACTACGATCCTTACGTAAAATACGGTTAAGTTATTGCATACGACAAGCCAAGCTGTTAAGAACGGCGACGAATCGATTGTTCATTATTTTCGTGTACACCATTTGCTACTTCGGCTTTATTGTATTCAGTACGTGTTGAATATGGTCTATTTGGCCACGCACGTGTTACCAATAATCAAAACTGCGTTTCAAACTTACTGATGGTATAGCGAATTGTGCGTTCGGTATTCTAATTATGTGGACCGTAAGTTGCTCTAATCGCACGAAACACATTCTTCATAGAATGCCTACTTTCGTAATGTAGCTGAATAATGTCTAGACGCTGTGCCGTGCCAAGGATGAACTTCATCCTCGATATCATGCACGATATCCCATCAAATTCCCACCAAAAAAAGTACATCTAAATGAATCACCCTTTAGTATTCATCCGCAATATTCGTTACAGGAACAGGCAATTTTTTTTGATAATCTAAACAAAATGATAGGACGGAGGGACCATTACCTTTTGCTTCTTCCGAAATTTTGTTTTGAAACATTTCGGCTTTTCTTGCTAGCTTGAGGGTTTGTATCGCATTTTCATCATGGGTCACTTCAGTTTGTTGTAAATGTGTCAGGAACATATTGTTTCTTTACAGCTGTCTTTTCTTGGGAATCCAAATTATATGTTGTATTCTTTTAATTATAATGATTATAAATGGTAATTATAAATTTTTAGGTATCTGGAACTTTAGAGACAGAACGCAAGAGAGATTTTCGGGAAAAATCTCTTGTAGAAAGGGTTGAGTTGTTACCTTTTAAAAATTCAACTAACTAAATATTATTTTTCTTGTTATGATTATTCCACTCTCCCATATTGTTTCCCAAATTTTCATATTTTGTTAATAAATTAACAGTATTATACAGGGTGGTTTTTAGTGCGGGATCGGTCGGTAATTCCATTAGGGTACACAATATCGAAAAAAGTTATTTAGAAAAAATGTAGGCAATGCTATTCTCCACGCTTGGAAAATATGTCCATTTCTACAGGGTGATCAGTAACTGCGTGGTATATCAAACATATAATTTTTTAAATGGGACACCCTATATATTTTTTCATATTTATATTCCCCTCATAATTCTTCTTCATATAATATATAGTTTTGCATTACTATACAGAGTATTTAACAAGTTATGACCATTTTTATTTCGAAATCACTATGAGATTAACACCCTGTATATAAAGAAGTAATTCGTAGACAATAATTTGTTTTATGTAATAAGATAAACAATATACTGTAGTTTTTAAATTAAGCCCAATTCACATCATTGACGAATATTTGTATACAGGGTGAACTACAAAACCAAATTACGATTTTTCTACATTATTGTATTTAATATACTCTTTCATTTTTATATAGCATTCCCTATATCTAAACTGATTACGTTCCTAGATATTTTTAGTTTTCTTCAAATTTCGGGAATACATTCAATTTCTCTAGTAGAAATAAGTTAGTATTGAGTGATAATTAAACAAAATTATTTTTATTTGATAAATAACTAACACAAAGAATAAACCATAGCAATATGCAGTGAATATACCAATAAATGTGATATTAAGAAATTATCGTATTTCCCTAATATACAAGAATCGTAATATTCCTACAAAAAAAAACTTTGTATTGTATATAATAATATAACAAGGTTATTTTTATTCAATAAATAACTTACATGAAACATAAATCAAAACAATATACAACTGATGTAACAGTTTTTAGATTGGTATATCAACAGCGTTCTAAGCCAAGAATTTTTTAGTAGAAGATTCATTTTTATAAGCACTTTTAAACTACAAAACAAAATTACGATTTTCTCAATTTTTTTTTTAATAGATCACCCTATTTTTTTTTTAAATATTGTATTTATGATACTCTTTCATTTTTATATAGCATTTCCTATACCTAAACTTATTAGTTTCTGAGATATTTTTAGTTTTATTCATTTGCCGGGAATACAGTCAATTCTTATAAATATAAATAACTTAACAAATAAGTATTATGTAATAATATAACAAATATTTTCATTCAATAAATAACTAACAAAAAAATAATAAACCATAACAAAATTTAATGAATGTACCAATTAATGTGATGTTAAGGATATAAGTCTACAGTAAATGTTGAAAATGACCACTTTCACGTCTATGCAATTTTGTAACCGATATTAAAATGATCGAGCCACATTTCTAACATTTTTGTAAGTCAATATTATTAAAAGCTTCTTTTATTCTATTTTTCATATCATCAAGCGTTATTGGATGCTTCTGGTATACAAGGTTTTTTATATAGCCCCACTTGAAAAAAATCAATTTTGGAAGAACTGGAGCACCGTCGTATAAAAACCCCAACCGTCAAAAAATGTGGACCAATCACATAATCTCTAACAATATCACCTTAAACATTTATAGATCACCTAGTTTGAGTGTTAACAAAGTAGGGATTTCTTGATGTATACTAATGAAATTTAATATGAAAATTATACTATTAAAAACTGCGGGTCACAATCTGCAATTAGGAATGTGTTACTAAAAACTTCTTGGCTTAGAATGCTGTTGATATAATAATCTAAAACTATTAAATTAGTTGTATATTGTTTTGATTTATGTTTTGTGTGAGTTGTTTTTTAAATAAAAATAATCTTGTAATTTTATTATACACAAGATACCTATATTTTTTTTGTAGGAATTGTATGATTCTTGTATATTAGGGAAATATGATAATTCCTTAATATCACATTTATTGATACATTCATTGCATATTGCTATGGTTTATATTTTGTGTTAGTTATTTATTGAATAAAAATAATTTTGTTTAATTATCATTCAATACCGACTTATTTCTACTAGAAAAATTGAATGTATTCCCGAAAGTTGAAGAAAACTAAAAATATCTCCGAAAGTAATAAGTTTAGATATAGGGAATGCTATATAAAAATGAAAGAGTATAATAAATACAATAGTTATGAAAAATAAAAAATAGGGTGATCCATTTAAAAAAATATAGAAAATCGTAATTTGGTTTTGTAGTTCACCCTGTATACAAACATTCGTCAATGATTTCAATTGGACTTAATTTAAAAACTACAGTATATTGTTTATCTTACGACATAAAACAAATTATTGTCTATGAATTACTTCTTTATATACAGGGTGTTAATCTCTTAGGGATTTCGAAATAAAAATTGTCATAACTTGTTAAATACTCTGTATAGTAATGCAAAACCCTATATTATATGAACAAGAATTATGAGGGGAATATAAATATGAAAAATATATAGGGTGTCCCATTTAAAAAATTATATGTTTGATATACCACGCTGTTATTGATCACCCTGTAGAAATGGACATATTTTCCAAGCGTGGAGAATATCATTGCCTACATTTTTTCTAAATAACTTTTTTCGATATTCTATACGGTAATGGAATTATCGACCGATCCCGCACTAAAAACTCACCCTGTAGATAGCAGACTTTAAATCTGGTAAGGGTTGCCAAGGATACGTTACGGTACGTCATCTTGACAGTCGTCGATTCTTAAGTTGTTGTTGCTACTTGGAAAATAATTTATCAGGCAGTTGGCCTTTAATAGACACCCTCATTGGGGATATCGGCCTGAAATTATGATTATTGAGCTTGGGCATATTGTAGTGTTGCTGTAGGCAAATTTTGCCTGGTTTCCAAGTTCATACCGTATTATACGGGACCTATTTCCAAGGCACCACTTTAGATATATGTCGTAACGATTCCTGAATTCATCCCGAAGGAAACAACATCAGTTATTAGGCCTTAAACCACAGATATTAATAGATAAGGGTACTCCGTATTTATTGGTGGAAATACTCTGTGGAAGTAGAAGAATACATACTTGTATCTGTACCCTCACGAAAACCCTTCTGGCCATAGGGTTTCCTTTCCTTCCTTTTTTCGTTGATTTGTTTACATTCTATTATTACGTTGATCTTGCTTATTCTTCGCTTGGAATACATCGCTGGATATCTCGCTACAGATTTAGTATAAGGATTTTTATTAATTTATTCTTTATGCGTTTATGTTTGTGTTGATTAGCCTTTATTAATTTTAGTTTTATGTGTGAGTAGTATCTAGTGCGTTTTCGGTTCGTTATATTGGTTTGTTTTACAGCGGTTGGGCTTGAGCTCACGCGACGCTTATAATTTTCGATTAGTTTTGAGGGCTAGAAGCCCTATTTGCTTCGTCGCATCTAGTTACTTAGGAGATTTTTAAGTTCCCTTATGTATATCTTTATGAAGAAATCGTGTCCCAGCTATTACCATATTCTTAGACATCGCAAACTTTACGATTCTGAGACCATTATCATTAGAGTCTACATGTGGGCTCTCTTTTCCGATGTTAGGAGAAAATATATTCTCTCTTCCGACTTTGGCATTAAAGTCTCCTCTGTTACCCTCAAAAGTGATGATTTAGTCAAGGGAACCTACAAACTGCTTGACATTGAAACCGTCCCAAGGGTCTGTTTGAGTGCTACACTCCCGAGTTACAGGTCTATTTTTGCAGGAGCATACCGTCCTCTCGGGGAACGTCTCTGTTACTGCGCACTTCATAAGCTGCGTTGTAGTCAAAACGTGGATCGTTCTGAACGTCAACGTCTATCAGCATTCGGTCGGTTTCATCGGACCGCCTTTTATCTATCCATTTTTTGAGTGACCCTTTTTTCATATTATTTGTATTCCTCCGTAAGGCGAGTACGGCTTCCTTAATTGTTTTGTGAATATTCGGCACCTCTCTAATTATCCTACAGAGGTCTCGGGTTTATTTTTCCTGCAGAGTCAGGCATTCCGTAAAAATGAAATATTCCGAGCTTTCCTTCTTATGTATCTTAACCTCAATATCCGAGGTGCTAAAATTACGTTTAGCTCCCGTCAACTGAGAAAGCTCAAATCTATAACAATAATCGGTGAGGGAGTTTAATCTCGCCCTACCCGTTGTGCCTTGGTCTGCTCTTACCGCTTTTCCGGCGAGTCCCCGGTTTTCTTACCTGGAATAGGTTTATACACATCGTTCCCACGAGTAGCTAGGGAAGTGAAAGTCTGCTAACGCAGGGCCCTGCATGCGGCGGTAAGGTTACGTACAGTGAAGTGTCGCCACCTCCCTAGGGAAAGTGTTCAGGACCGCGTTTCGTGCAGCCATCCAGTCATCAGCACGGTGTATCACACTTTGACTTCCGGATTTTGTGGAACATTTCCTACCCATTTCCACATTCCGGAGGAATTCCTCCGGAATACGGAAATGGATAGGAGAAGGGGTTATACTGATTGTAGGAGTTTTTAAGTTGAAAATGTCCGTGGATATTTTTGTCGTAGACTATTTTTTACTATGATTTATGCTGCAGACGCGGAAGAGGGCAGTGAAGGTACAAAAGCCTTCAAATTCTTCAGGCCATGGTACAATAAGAGGTAGAGGGCGTCCCAATTGGGGAAGATTGCGGCGCCTTTCAGCGTCCGGTGATGGAGTCCGGCGCCCACCCGGTGCAACGTCACGTTGTTCTTGGTTTCGCTGGTCGTGTTTCCCTCACAATATTACCGACCAAGACTCGATCCTCCCACCAACGTCGAGTTAAATTGCAGTCCAGGAAGCGGATGCATATGTATTAGAAGTAACATTTTTATTCAAAAAGGTATCATGTTTGGTTGATATATCGATACATTTTTGGCAAAGTAACGTAAGTGACATTTTTGAAAATCATGTTTTTCCATTAAACTAACGCAATTATTTTTCAGAAGGCACTGCCAAAGTGTAGTAAGCCTATACATCTATTATGTTTAAAGTCATTCTAGGCTTACTAGACTTTGGCAGTACCTTCTAAACAATAATAGTGTTAGTTTAATGGAAAAACATGATTTTCGCCAAAAATGTCACTTACGTTACAATCATTTATGAAAATCATTTATTCCACATATATTACACTTGGCCTTCCGATCAGATGAGGGCAAGATATGTAAGCTTTCACTTCTTTTAGAATGTTATTTTAGATTTTCAAATTTGTACACAATTATTTACTTTACATACTTACCTTATAGTAGGGGAGGAAAGTATGCTAAATTTGCAGTCACTCGAGCGCTTTGGGGACCCATTCGGTTGCGATTATTAGGTCCTAAAACCAAAAAAAGTTAAGTAAAATTTTCCATTTTAGTGGGGACTTTCCATTTTTTAATTTAATTTTCCATTTCCAACAATCGTTTTTTTTTTATTTATAGCGACATCTATACATAATTCGAAAAAATGTTTCGAATAAAAGTTGCTTATTTTTACGTAAAGAATCCAAATCTACAATCAAAATTTGGGGCTCCTATTTAAGATTTTAAAGTAACCCCCACCCCACCTCTGCGGGGGGTCGTATTTGGTACCATTTGATATATTTTTCAAAAATATTGATCAAGTGTATTTTGCAGTTTTTTGATCTGATGTTTATTTTGCGAAATATCGCGGATTTGTATTTACAATTTTAAAATAAAAATGTATACCATTTTTATTCATTTTATTCCGTTGGATCTTTACCAAGCTGCAGACGGGGGTTGTGAATTGCATAGCGTAGAATTCCTTCCCTTTTCTCTTCACTGCAGCATCCATTTGGCTTGCATATTGTAGAAGCCTTGGAGGGGTCACCAGGGAAATGGACCAATAAGTTTTCAACTTAAAAATCGTTTAGTAATATTTTTCAATATTATTAATGTTGCTATTAGGATTGAAAACTTTACCTTTTAAATTTACCTCCCACCCCTCTCCGTGGGGGTCAGGTTTGGTATCATTCGATAGATTTTTGAAAAATATTGAACACGTATTTTCTAGCTTTTCGATATGACGTTCATTTCGCGAAATATTCGCTTTTTTTGTGAAACTTTTTGACCCTCCCATTTTCTTACGCCTCTTCAATTCGTCAGATTTTTAAAATATACACTCTTTTGCATGTACTTACCTTATCTTAATCTGACTATTTAGAGTATTTTTAAGGATAGATGTTTTTTTCGGGCCACCCTAAACGAACGCCCTGTGTTAAGAGCCAATATATGGTAGAGGTACATCTGCAGGGTACCAAGTTTCTCCCCATATGATAATCTGACGCGCTCGAGTAACTGCAAAAATCCCCGCTTGGGCTCCCCTACCATTACGTTAATATAGGAATTACCAAAATAATGATCTTGTTACTTCTACGTTTCACTATAATTAATAATGTATTCTTTTCTCTAATACTGACATAAGAATAATGCCTATTTATGATTATAATCTAATGCGTTGTATTTTCATTTTCTAAATTACGTATGTCGGCCAATCGCATCTATGTCGGTTGCTGGGTGCATTTTATCGTTATTAATGACATGTATCTTTTTCTCTGTTTCAGCTTCTCCTCACTACTCTGTAAAAGGATTCATAGTTACCGATACCGATATATATATATATATAAATTAAGAAGACAATGAGTCTTTGCTGACAGTAATTATATAAATTTGGTTATTGGGTTATGCAGCAAATGAAAAAGTGTACTCTTTTAAATTTCTTTAATCCGAGCTTTCGGTTAAGATTTTAACCATCATCAGGGTGCTACAAAGATATTTTTGGTGTAAGATAATATGAAAACATGTATAACATTTTGTACTTACAAACTTATTGAGGATATTTCAAATATGGTGTAACTAAAATGAGAATCAAACTTAACATGGTCATGTAAATGCTTCAATGGAAAAAACGTAAAATAAAGTAGTAATTTAGTAAAATAAAAGTTAATTAATTTAGCACAACTTCAAAATCAATAAAAGATAAAATGACATTTAGACATGACATGACATTATTTGAAATATCTTACAAAAATTTTTAATATAGATGAACAATTTATTGAAGGACCAATAGGGTCAATGATAAGAATTGAAATATTTTTAATTTTTATAAAATATTGTTAGCACTATAGAGGGATCGCAGTGATTGTGACTATAGGCCGACTATACTCAAAGGTAACACGAAACCTAATAGAAAATGATATTAAAGACAAAAAACCCGAAGAACAGGCGGGATATAGGGCCGGACGCTCCAATATGGATATTTTTTTTTCTCATTAAAATTTGCAATGGAAAAACTAGTGCAGAGAAATAGAGAAACCATATAGCTTCAATAGATTTGGAAAAAGCATATGACAGTGTACCGACCTCCCAACTATGGATAGAATGGGTAAATTGAAAATAAATCCAATTCTTATTAACGCCACTCAAAATTACTACGAACAAAAGTTTGCAAGAATTAAAATGGGACAAGAAATGACCTCTTCTTTTCAAACAACAAAGGGACTTGAAACAAGGCTGCTGTCTGTCACCTACATTTTTAAAATCTATTTGGACAGATTCTTAGTGAAATGGGTAAAAAAATTTGTAGAAACATGGGAATAAAGGTGGAAGAAAACACGTTATATACGACGATCTCAGTTATATGGTAAGAAAACTGCAAGAAAAATATGAGGTGGCAGGTCTAAACATGAATATGACAAAATATGAATATCTCTATATGTAACAGATGAAATATGTGACCTAGTCTTGGAAGACGACAAAATCAAAGGCGTGCATCCTGCAAATATTTGGGGGTCATTTTCAACAAGAAGGGAAATAGCGCAGATGAAATCAGGGAAAGAATTAACAAGGGCAGAGCAGTAACTCGTGCCTTAAGCTATCTTCTCTGTGGCAAAAATTAATCATCTGTTACATATAGAGATATTCATATTTTGTCATATTCATGTTTAGACCTGCCACCTCATATTCTTCTTGCAGTTTTCTTACCATATAACTGAGATCGTCGTATATAACGTGTTTTCTTCCACCTTTATTCCCATGTTTCTACAAATTTTTTTACCCATTTCACTAAGAATCTGTCCAAATAGATTTTAAAAATGTAGGTGACAGACAGCAGCCTTGTTTCAAGTCCCTTTGTTGTTTGAAAAGAAGAGGTCATTTCTTGTCCCATTTTAATTCTTGCAAACTTTTGTTCGTAGTAATTTTGAGTGGCGTTAATAAGAATTGGATTTATTTTCAATTTACCCATTCTATCCATAGTTGGGAGGTCGGTACACTGTCATATGCTTTTTCCAAATCTATTGAAGCTATATGGTTTCTCTATTTCTCTGCACTAGTTTTTCCATTGCAAATTTTAATGAGAAAAAAAAATATCCATATTGGAGCGTCCGGCCCTATATCCCGCTTGTTCTTCGGGTTTTTTGTCTTTAATATCATTTTCTATTAGGTTTCGTGTTACCTTTGAGTATAGTCGGCCTATAGTCACAATCACTGCGATCCCTCTATAGTGCTAACAATATTTTATAAAAATTAAAAATATTTCAATTCTTATCATTGACCCTATTGGTCCTTCAATAAATTGTTCATCTATATTAAAAATTTTTGTAAGATATTTCAAATAATGTCATGTCATGTCTAAATGTCATTTTATCTTTTATTGATTTTGAAGTTGTGCTAAATTAATTAACTTTTATTTTACTAAATTACTACTTTATTTTACGTTTTTTCCATTGAAGCATTTACATGACCATGTTAAGTTTGATTCTCATTTTAGTTACACCATATTTGAAATATCCTCAATAAGTTTGTAAGTACAAAATGTTATACATGTTTTCATATTATCTTACACCAAAAATATCTTTGTAGTACCCTGATGATGGTTAAAATCTTAACCGAAAGCTCGGATTAAAGAAATTTAAAAGAGTACACTTTTTCATTTGCTGCATAACCCAATAACCAAATTTATATATATATATATATATATATATATATATATATATATATATATATATATATATATATATATATATATATATATATATATATATATATATATTGTGAAACTTAAAGCTAAAATCAATATCAACAAAAGAATTAATATTAAAATTAAACTCACCAGGCTTCCGGGTTGAACCGCGTCGTTGGTTTCTAGGCCGAGCTTTCGACGTCCTCTCTGACGTCATCTTCAGGGCTTCCGGGGTCTCAGTCTCCTGAGGCTCCAGACACTACACTCACTACTCACTACTTCACTACTCACTGCAATACTGTATTGCAGTGAGTAGTGAAGTAGTGAGTAGTGAGTGTAGTGTCTGGAGCCTCAGGAGACTGAGACCCCGGAAGCCCTGAAGATGACGTCAGAGAGGACGTCGAAAGCTCGGCCTAGAAACCAACGACGCGGTTCAACCCGGAAGCCTGGTGAGTTTAATTTTAATATTAATTCTTTTGTTGATATTGATTTTAGCTTTAAGTTTCATTGTATTAACCGCGGAAACCTTTCCGAACATATATATATATATATATATATATATATATATATATATATATATATATATATATATATATATATATATATATATATATATATATATATATATATATATTATATATATATATATTTAAAGGTATTCAGCTAGTGAATTCAGAGGTTGAATCGGTCAATTTAGTTGGCAATTAAATAAAGAAGTCAACTACTTCATTGATATATTGAAAACGTTTCGCTTTACAATTTCGAAAGCTTCATCAGTTCACTACAAATAAAGGATGAAGTCTATAAGTATAAATAACCTTAACAAAAGTGATATAATACTTACAAAGCAATTTGTAGTATGTTTAAGATGTTAAAACAAAAATTCTACAGATACTACTCATTCTATAACAACAACTTAACGATACACTGCGGAAAAATACACCATGTATTAATGTTCATTGGCTAGTTATTTAATTCGGTGATTTGAATCTCACTGAAGCCTTCATTTGTAGTTGATCACCGTTAGACGAATTAGCGGCAAATGAGATGTTATTTTTCCCTATGCCAAATCCACCCACTAGCCGACGACACGCATGTTTGTAAGATTTATGGCTCAAGCCCTTGAGTAAGAGGTAGAATATTGACTTAACTTATACAGGGGTGTTAGAGAAATTTTTTGTTCGAAGGGTAGAATAATGTGGCAGAATTATTTGAAGCTTTAAATCTCGGAATATGGGTTGTGTTGATTTGTTTGTTATGTAAGATAGGATTTATTATGGCAGAATTATTTGAATCTTTGCATCTCAGAATATGGGTTATGTGGGTTATAAAAAAAATACCGGTGGGCCTGGAAATAGATATGAAAAAACGGACTACTTAGCAATATCGGAAGAAGACGTCAATGATTTGGCAATAGATAAGTAGGAATAAAAGGAACGGAATTTTAAATTTGGGTTTTGTAATGTCGAAAAACGGAACAGCAGGGGCAGAAATAAAAATGAAGAATATATTGAGACAACAGATCTTGCATCAGACAACTCTATAATGATCTGGAATAAGAACATCAAGGGAAAGAACAAAGAAAAATGTGATGTACCTAATAATTGTACGAAGCATCATGGCATATGCCTCCGAAATTTCGGTCATAAACAAATCAATCCAAAAGCGCATTTCCCAGTCGAAATGGAAAACTGGGAAATTGTTGTGGTCTCACAAGAAAGACCAAGTAACAAGTGAGGAGATGAGGAGAGTGCAATCGAAAAATATGCCCTGCAATATAAGGACGAAAGAAGACTGAATGGTACGGTCACGTCTGCGGAGCAGAAAACACATGGATGGCAAGGTTGCAGAATGAAGCCCAAGACGAACAAGAAGAAGAGGACGACCGAGAAAATCTTGGAAAAATGAAGTCGGAGGCTGTGTCTAATAAAGGGATGGAAGACGAAGACTGTGAAGATTGACTACAAGAATTGGAAGTCCTGGCTGACGGAAGGGAAAAAGCCTGGCTGTAGGCAACACCTTACAAAAGCCAGGCTTTTTCCCTTCCGTCAGCCAGGACTTCCAATTCTTGTAGTCAATCTTCACAGTCTTCGTCTTCCATCCCTTTATTAGACACAGCCTCCGACTTCATTTTTCCAAGATTTTCTCGGTCGTCCTCTTCTTCTTGTTCGTCTTGGGCTTCATTCTGCAACCTTGCCATCCATGTGTTTTCTGCTCCGCAGACGTGACCGTACCATTCAGTCTTCTTTCGTCCTTATATTGCAGGGCATATTTTTCGATTGCACTCTCCTCATCTCCTCACTTGTTACTTGGTCTTTCTTGTGAGACCACAACAATTTCCCAGTTTTCCATTTCGATTGGGAAATGCGCTTTTGGATTGATTTGTTTATGACCGAAATTTCGGAGGCATATGCCATGATGCTTCGTACAATTATTAGGTACATCACATTTTTCTTTGTTCTTTCCATTGATGTTCTTATTCCAGATCATTATAGAGTTGTCTGATGCAAGATCTGTTGTCTCAATATATTCTTCATTTTTATTTCTGCCCCTGCTGTTCCGTTTTTCGACATTACAAAACCCAAATTTAAAATTCCGTTCCTTTTATTCCTACTTATCTATTGCCAAATCATTGACGTCTTCTTCCGATATTGCTAAGTAGTCCGTTTTTTCATATCTATTTCCAGGCCCACCGGTATTTTTTTTATAACCCACATAACCCATATTCTGAGATGCAAAGATTCAAATAATTCTGCCATAATAAATCCTATCTTACATAACAAACAAATCAACACAACCCATATTCCGAGATTTAAAGCTTCAAATAATTCTGCCACATTATTCTACCCTTCGAACAAAAAATTTCTCTAACACCCCTGTATAAGTTAAGTCAATATTCTACCTCTTACTCAAGGGCTTGGGCCATAAATCTTACAAACATGCGTGTCGTCGGCTAGTGGGTGGATTTGGCATAGGGAAAAATAACATCTCATTTGCCGCTAATTCGTCTAACGGTGATCAACTACAAATGAAGGCTTCAGTGAGATTCAAATCACCGAATTAAATAACTAGCCAATGAACATTAATACATGGTGTATTTTTCCGCAGTGTATCGTTAAGTTGTTGTTATAGAATGAGTAGTATCTGTAGAATTTTTGTTTTAACATCTTAAACATACTACAAATTGCTTTGTAAGTATTATATCACTTTTGTTAAGGTTATTTATACTTATAGACTTCATCCTTTATTTGTAGTGAACTGATGAAGCTTTCGAAATTGTAAAGCGAAACGTTTTCAATATATCAATGAAGTAGTTGACTTCTTTATTTAATTGCCAACTAAATTGACCGATTCAACCTCTGAATTCACTAGCTGAATACCTTTAAATTTAAATTAACGGTCGCATACCTTGCAATATATATATATATATATATATATATATATATATATATATATATATATATATATATATATATATATATATATATATATATATTGATACATGTATCCATGTGACTTCCAAAGAAGATTCTCGTAATACGTTGTTACTTCATATATACCGTTATGACTTCCGATTTCGGAAGTCACAACGTTTTGCCTATATTTTTACGAATTTGGCTACTAGATGGTATCAGAAGGCTTATATTAAAAATTTCGCTGGAAGTCATATCGTATCTAACATACTCATAAGATCAGATTTTAGTTCGACGGTATATCACCAGCGCTAGTGTCGCTCCCGTGCTACTATACAGGTTATGTACACAACGCGTAGCGTCTTCCGTATACCACACCGCTCGGTGTGACTTCCGTTTTTTGGCAACCCTGTGTAACGGTTTCCAGACATTTATCTGTTGTAGATTCGCGGTCCTAATCGTACTTAGTGTTTTGTGTGCCTTTTGTTTTTAAACATGAATAATAGCAGATCTGCTTTACTTTTAAAGTTAGCCTTAAATGAAGGTACAATAAGTGATTATATATCTCTATAATTATATATTTTCTGTACTTATTTCAATCTATAATATTTACTTACCTATTTACTTATATACATTCATTTTTCTCGTGTTTTTGTTTACTTCCTTTTTTACAATGAACTTCTAATTTAATCTACACTCACCGGCACGAAAAACGGGCACCCTAAAAAAATGGGTAATTTTTTATGTCTCGTATCTCCCAAAGCTTTGGTCCGATTTAAGTAATGTTTTTAATATGTTATAGCCTTATTATTTAACAATATAGCTATGATAACATTGTTGATAGACAGGTAAATTTTCATTGTATACCGGGTGTACCAATCAAACTGGGTTTTTTTCTCAATTTTCACAACACCCTGTGGAATATTTAAATTAAAGCCTAACTATAGCTCCAGGTTTTATTAACATTCTGTTTTTTTTATTCATTCGCTTACGTTGGATAATAAAAAAGTTAAGGACTTTAACAACTAGCCATGTTCTTTATCGATACAGGTGTTTCTAAATATAAGTGCGACAAATTTTAAGGGGTAATTTCTGCATGAAAAAATAATGATCGTGTGGCAAAATAATTTTATATTTGCAAGCATTTGCGGACATAGCTTTATCAAGTAAACGATCATTATTTTTTCATGCAGAATTACCCCTTAAAGTTTGTCGCACTTATTTAGAAACACCATGTATTGATAAAGAACATGTTTAATTGTTAAAGTCCCTAACTTTTTTATTATCCAACATAAGCGAATGAATAACAAACAGAACATTAAGAAAACCTGGGGCTATAGTTGGGTTTTAATTTCAATATTGTATAAAGGCTAGAATATTCCACAGAGTGTTGTGAAAATTGAAAAAAAAAAAACCAGTTTGATTGGTACGCCCAGTATACAATGATAATTTACCTGTCTAGAAACAATATTATTACAGCGATATAGTTAAAGAATAAGGCTATAACATATTAAAGAAATACTTAAATCGGAGAATAGGTTTAGGAGATACGAGCCATCAAAAATGACCCATTTTTTGGGGTGCCCGTTTTTCGTGCCGGTGAATGTATCTATTAAATAATCTAAATTATTTTTAAAAATCTTATTAAAAGCTTAAATACAAGAAATGTAGGTAAATGTTCTCATTTAACGAAATTTCCGAAAATTGTGTATTTTTTTACCCAAGTAGGCTGAAAAATCGATTTTATAGTTATTGTTATTTCGAAAGTAATAAAACGTGTAAAAATTACAAAAAAATTGAATGTACAATTACAATTGAATGGAATTAAATACACGATAAAATGAATCAAGAGCGATAAAAAGTTTAAAGTAATAAATTCTAGTAATAATATAAAATACAGTAAACTCTCTCTTAAGGGGGTAGGCGCAAAATCTCTGTCCAATGCTATTTAAATACATTTATTTTTTTCGAATCCTGAGAAAACTAATAAATATTTTTTAAAACATACACCCAGAATGAAAGATAACATTATTACGGGGGACCGAAAGTCCCTTAGAATAAAAAAAAGTTTCTTTTGAATGAAATATTCGAAATTAAAAATCACACTAACTTTTCTCTTGTTTTTTCATCCCATTATCTTTATTAAAATAAACATATATTAGGTATATAAGTTATTAAAATAAACATTATATAAGTTTTCAGGGACTTTCTGCCCTCGGTAATAATGTAAGCTTCCATTCTGCGTTTAAATTTTTCAAAAATACTTATTAGTTTTCTCAGAATTCGAAAAAAATTAATGCATTTAATTAGCACTGGACTAAGATTTTGCGCCTATCCCCAACGAGCACCTCCTCTATACGGACGGTATTTAAAACAAAATTCATTTGCCGATATACTGAGCCTGTACTCTTCCGGACAATCCCTTAAAATGATGTGTACCTAAATGAAAAAAAAAATACATAGATATTTTTTCCAAATATTTTAGAATACAAAACTACAATATTTATATTTTATTATTTCAAATTAACACAGAGATGACAACGAGTGATATTTAATAACTCTTTACCTTATCAGCAGTAGGTAATAAAAATCTGGTGCTAGTGTGGGATCCGTCATTAAAATATTTTGTGTGTCGGTCATTAAAAGAAATGTGACATCATAACGCGTTGCTCTAATAATACTTTAACATTGATATTATGTTGTGACTAAAAATGTTAACGGAATGTCTGCTTGGCAAAAGAAAACATCGGCACAATATCAATTTTCTTCTTTGATATGTTACCTATGTGTATGCCAAATTTCATGTCAATCTTAAGTGGTTTTTTAAAATTTATGGGTTTTGCAATATTTTACCGTCAGCGAACGGACTAATAGAAGAGGATCCGATATAAGGCCGATCTGCATCGATATATTTAATGGATAACAATAATTATTGGATATGTAATTTAGTATGTTAACAATTATAAAAAACAAGGGGTGCATGATCTAATTTTCTTCTGACTATAATCAATTAATAATTAATAAATGACTTTTATCTACTCTATGTCATATTATAATATACAAATTTTTAGTTTGTGAAAACTGTCATTATAGATAGCAGTGCTTTAAAGTAAGCATGAAGTAACAATGTATTTTAAATGGGATTTACTTTTTCTCACTGTTTTTGACACACTTTCATATAATTAAATATTCTTTCTTAACTTTCGCGTTTCATGGTGATGACATCTTCTTTTTCTTCAAGTGCCATCTCCGCGAAGGAGGTCGGCAATCATCATAGCTATTCGGACCTTGGAGACGGCTGCTCTGAAAAGTTCGTTTGATGTACATCCGTACCATTCTCTCAGGTTGCGCAACCACGATATTCTGCGTCTCCCTATGCTTCTTTTTCCTTGAATCTTTCCCTGCATAATGAGTTGGAGCAAGTTGTATCTCTCTCCACGTGTAATATGTCCGAGATATTCCAATTTTCTGGTTTTAATTGTATTTAAGACTTCCATTTCTTTATTCACCTTTCTCAGAACCTCTTTGTTTGTGACGTGTTCTGTCCATGATATTTTTAGAATTCTTCTATATACCCACATCTCGAATGATTCCAGTTTTTTCATTGATGCCGCATTCAAGGTCCAAGCTTCCATTCCGTAAAACAGAGTCGAGAAAACGTAGCACCTAGCCAACCTTATTCTTAGCTCTAACCTTAGATCTCTTGTGCAGAGCACAAGAGAGGTGATGACATAATGAGCAATAAATTACAAAAAAAAAATTTGACAGTTTTGTGGTTTGAAAGAAATTAGAATTTTTATATGTCACAGTTCTAAGAATTGTAGAATAGAAATGAATTCCAGTGACGAAGAGTTACAGTATTTTTATTTGTTTATCGTAGATAAAATATTGTATGAAATTGTGCGTGAAGTACTTTTTGCGAACTTACGCGATGTATAGCACTCACTCCGTTTCATAAATAACTATTTTCATATATTAAAAAAAAATGTTTCGACCCGGGTAGATATTATTCCAGATTTTCAGATTTGGGCACAGAGTTGGATTGTTGGGGCATATATGGAGAGCAGGTAGCGCAACAACTATAAACTCAATTTTACAATGGAGACCCGGAGTTAGAAGGAGACGCGGAGGAACTATAATAAATGGTTACAGGAATTAAAGGAAGATTTATATAGGGCAGGAATTAGAGACTAGCAGAAAAACAAAAGAGGATAGAAAGAAATGGAGAAGCATAGTCAACAGTATCGAGTAGCAGATTGGGAAAAATCTGCTCGAAAAAGATGGATCTAGATAGCTTTTTAGCGGGTAATCCCCACCTGGAGGGTTTAGCCATTTAATTTTTTATTACATATTATTGGTACATCAAAAATTAAAAGGACGGTGCCTGTAATAAAATCTAAAATATTAAAATTTTCTATAAGTGCAAATTTATTTATTAACATTTTTGATATAATTTTCATAAATAAATGACTTACTATTAACACTTTTGTAATTAATTCCAATAAATCCATTTTACAGCAATAATAATATATTAGTATTTTTGTTAAAATAAATATCAATCATATTATCATAAATAACACAGGTTTACAAAAAAAACTAAATTTCGGACAATTTGACGAAACCATATGACAAGGGGGTTTTTGGAGTGGCTGATCACAAATCCGGGGTCTGCTCACCTCTATCGCGTCAGGTAAAGGTCATTTCAAGGTCAAATCAAGATAAATCGACAGTCGCTCTGAAAAAGTATATTAGGGGGTTCTTGGGGTCGCTGAAGATGAATCCGGAGTCCGCTGACCTCTATCTCGTCTAGTTCAACGTCATTTTAAGGTCAAATCAACATAAATTGACACAATTGCTCTGAAAGTATAGGGAGTTTTGGGGTCGCTGATCATGAAAACTGCGGTCCGTTGAGCTCTACTACGTCATGTAAAGGTCATTTCAAGTTCAAATCAGGAGGAGTTAACAAAATTGATTTGACCTTGAAATGGCCTTTACCTGACGTGGTTGAGCTCAACGGGCCCCAGTTTTGTGATCAGGGACCCCAAAAACACCCTAATATACTTTTTCACAGCGATTGTGTTGATTTATCTTGATTTGACCTCGAAATGACCTTCAGCTACACGTGATAGAGGTCAGCGGATCCGGGATTCGTTATAAGCGACCCCAAAACCCTCCTAATATACTTTTTCAGAGCGACTGTCGATTTATCTTGATGTGTCCTTGAAATAACCTTTACCTGACGTGATAGAGGTTAGCGAACCCCGGATTCGTAACCAGCGACCCCAAAAACCCCCCTAGTCATATGGTTTCGTCAAATAGTCCGAAATGTATTTTTTTGTAAACCTGTATAATCAAAAGAATATCAATATTTTAATTTAAATAGACAACTTTAAAACACAGACAACTTTATTCATAGTAAAAGTTTCAAAAGATCACACATTACGCTCAAAATAGGAGGTAAATCTAGCAGACGAGTCGTTGTGACTTCCAAAATATGACAACACCGCTGGAAGTGACAACGCGCCTTGAACTACCCTATATATGGAAGCCATAACGTATGCTGTACGCTTCGGTATATACGTATATATATACAAAATTTATTTTGGTAAATCCTTTCCCCTCAATAGGTAGACCCATTTTATAAGCCCCCCTTTTACCAAATACACAATTTTTAAAAAATAATTCCTAGTAGAAAAGGTGGAAGTCGGACAGCCTCTTCTGTATACCGGAAGTCACAACTTAACGTGCATCAATATATATATATATATATATATATATATATATATATATATATATATATATATATATATATATATATATATATATATATATATATATATATATAACTAATATTTGGGAATGCCGAAAAAGTCTTTTTAAAAAACTTTATTAGAGCTAAAACAACTAGTTATAATAAAAGCAGAATCTAGACTGAACTAAGAATACAATTCAATAAAACATTATGAAAAATGCAAATACACAGTTCACACGATTTCACCTAGCGTCAGCACTCATGAGTTCAAAGTCAAAGTACCATGTCATCACTTCTAGGCTGGAAATCCATAGGCGTCCCTCTATTACTCCTCTTCCCCTGGAATGAGGCCTGTTGTGGAAGGTCAAATTTTGAACTGGAATCAACAGGATCAGTATGACTTCTTCCTCTTTCTTCTCTTCTTTTTCTTGTTATTAATTTCTTATAGGCAATGTAGATTATTGTTAATACTATGGCAAAATATAGTAAAATGGTCCAAATGCTGGGAATGTGATAATTGTCTGTTTGTTTTATGATGGGTGTGATTCTATTTGTAGGAATTTTCTCAAATTTTAAACTCTTCAAATTTATTTTTATGGGTGAGATGTTTAGCTGTTTGAAGTTTAATTTTGGCTGGGAAATTAATATTGGCTGTCCAAAAGTTCGCTCTTGGAATAATAGTTCTTGGTTTTTGAAAAAGATAGTACACTGAGTAGTTTCGATCAGGAAGATGCCTGTCAGTGTTTTAATTTGTACTTCTTCGGAACATTTGAAAATTAGTTTTTCCTCCATAGGAAATATTGCCAAAAATTGGTTCATTTCTGGTATGATTTCGATGTGGTTGCTTTGAATATCGGCTTTTATTTTATCTGGGTTAGGTTTAACACCTTCTGGTGTCACGATATGACCCAAGTATGCGACTTCCTTCTTTAGGAACTCAGATTTATCTATTTGGATTTTAAAGTTTGATTCTCTTAATCTTTGAAATACTTCTCTTAAATTAACTAGGTGCTCCTGAAGACTTGTACTAAATATAATAATATCGTCAAGATATACCAAACATTTTTCATTCTGTATGCCTCGCAAAATATTATCCATAACCCTTTGGAATGTTGTCGGGGCGTTACGGAGTCCGAAAGGCATTCGCAAAAATTCGTAATGACCATTTTCCGTACTAAATGCGGTTTTTTCGATGTCGCTTTCTGCCATCTCGATTTGGTGAAATCCAGAAGCGAGATCAAGTGTCGTGAAATATTGACACCGTCCAAGTTTATCTAATAGGTCACTAATATTAGGTAAAGGGTATCTATCACCAAGTGTGACAGCATTAAGACGTCTATAATCTATTACTACTCTAAATTTAGGTGTCTGGGAGGCGTCCATCTTCTTTGGGATCACCCAAATGCTTGAGGACCAGGCAGAGTTCGATGGTCTAATAATGTTTTGATCCAGCATACTCTGGATTTGATTTTGCACTTCTTTTCTATAAATTTCTGGGTATCTATACGATTTTGAATATACTGGTATATCGTTTGTTGTCTTAATAGTATGTTTAATTTTATTAGTAAAAGTTAATTGATTTCCTTCGACATGAAAAATATCGGAATATTCTTTTATTAGCTTTAATATTGAATTTCTTTCCTCAAGATTCATATGATCTGTTCTAACTTTAGAAATATCGAACTTAAATTTACCAGCATATATTGAATTAAAATTGGGATTTAAAGTTTTATTCGTATTCATCGAACTTTTCCACCACGATTGGGGAACTTACATTTAATTTAAAATAAGATTCACAGGGGTTTAAAATCGTGCAAATAGCCTTATTATTTTCTACTTTAGTGAGACATTCAGGAATTTCTAGTTTGCCGATTTGTGTATATGGTATAATTACATCACCATTTTTAATATTTGCTACATTTAAACTGATAACTTGCTCGGTCCGTGGAGGCACTACTATACAATTCGTGTCACCACTATTATTACCGGCTTTATAATAATTTATTTTTATTTTACTATGAGAAGTAATTAAAACATTATTGGCTAAATCAATGCTTGCATTTAATTTTCTTAAATTATCGAGGCCTAATAGACAATCAAAATGTCCATGGAATTTGAAAATTTCGTAACTTAAACTTAACTTATTTTTAATTTGAAAAATTTTCGATAAAGGAATTTCAGTACAGTAATTTTCCTGTCATGCTCCAAGTGCAGTTGAAATTTGAAAAGGTTTATGAACAATTGAATTTTTAAAATATTTTTCAGCGACTTCTGGGGTTACAAACGATTTTGTGGCCCCAGTGTCTATTAGTACTTTTAGATTATGTTCAGGAAATACAATGTACGGCAATTCACTTTCGTTATTTGTTAGATTTAAATATTCAACTTTTGTAACTAAGGATTTTCCGAGGCTTTGTTCTCTAAAAAATGATTTTCATCGCTTAACTCAAAATTTTCCTCGGTATTGTCAATGTTATGCAGTTCCTCAGGTATTATATTTTGGGGTTGACTTGCAAAATTATTATTGAAGCGTCTTTGGTGACTTTGGCTTGTAAAATTTGATGGTCTAAAAGTATTGTGACTAGTGGTACTCATTGGAGTTGGGGCTTGAAATTTTTGATGTGGGTTTGATTTAAAGACGTTACTACTTCTGTTATTTGGAAAAATATTAGTACCTCTGTTATTATTTGGATAGGAGGTTGATGCTAAGGGTTGTTGATAAAAAGGTCTCGTGTTTTGCTGGAATTGTGTAGGGTTCGATACAAATGGAGTTTGAAATCTTTGTCTAGGTTCATTGAATGTAAATGGTCGATCTGTTTGGGGAAAATTTTGTTGGAAGTTAGACCTTGGTCTTGGATTATGATTATTCTGAAAATTTGGCCTTGTTTGCCTACGTGAAGAATTATTTTCATTTAAATAAATTTGAAAATCATTGGTTAAAATACTTAGGGCAGAGTTTAAATTATCTGGATTTTTCGTGCGCATAAAAGTGCCAAGTGGCTCTTTGAGACCACGTAATAATACTCGAAGGGCTAAACTTCGAAAATAGTTTGAAAGAATTAATAGTTCTTGTGCATTAGAACGTGTAGTAATTAAAGATATTTGTAAATTTAAAAGATGTTGTACTTTATTGAAAAAATCAAAGGGAGTTTCATTATTTTGTTTTAACTCTGACATTTCTATACTCAATGTGTAAATATCTCTTTTATCAGCGTATGTATTCAGTAAGGCATCTTTGAGATCTTTCTATGTTCTAACTACACATGCTGATATGTTAATAGCAGCTTCACCTTTAACTTTCGCTAATATACTAGACATTAAATATTCATTCTGAAAATCACCTAAATCTACTGTGTTATAAAATTTATTTACTAATTTTTCACAAATTTCCACGAATCTAGGAAGTAATGTAGTTTCTCCGTGGAAATCCGGAATCATATCGAGATATTCTTTTTTTAATTGTGGGATTTGTGGGGTTGCCATCTTTATTTTATTTTTTAAGCAAAAATTTAAATTAGAATTACGATTAGTGGTTAAAATGGGATTAGAACTAAAATTATCTTTAATAGGAAATGTTGAGTCAGAATCTGAATCTGATGAATCAGAATTAACTAATTTTTTAGGCTCTCTATACGACATATAAGCACTTACCAGAGAATTATTGTCCACTCCATGTAAGCCGGTTCCCTCTGAAGGTCTGGTTAGGCAGGTATCTTCGATATTCACTCGAAAAATCTACTTAACGCGATTCCTGTTACGCAGGGCTACTCGATCCACCCACAGGAATATAACACACCGAATAAAGGCCAATAAATCGTTGAAACGAACCGAAATTTATGTCCGTTAAATTTCGTTTGACCTATCCTACTGACTGCGCCACTAATATTTGGGAATGCCGAAAAAGTCTTTTTAAAAAACTTTATTAGAGCTAAAACAACTAGTTACAATAAAAGCAGAATCTAGACTGAACTAAGAATACAATTTAATAAAACATTATGAAAAATGCAAATACACAGTTCACACGATTTCACCTAGCGTCAGCACTCATGAGTTCAAAGTCAAAGTACCATGTCATCACTTCTAGGCTGGAAATCCATAGGCGTCACTCTATTACATATATATATATATATATATATATATATATATATATATATATATATATATATATATATATATTTACTCCCAGCGTATGAAGTGAGCCACATATCAAAAGAAACTGCGGTTGAAGTGAGGTCCTATACAAAGTGAGGTCCAGTATACGGACCTCACTTTGTCAATCAATGTAAGACTTTTTCGTAGACATGTACTGATAGCAAACACTGTGTTTTTTTACAAAAAAAAAGTGGGACCTTATTTTGTATGGTCCACATCAATTTTTAGTTCAGACATTTTCCGCATAGAGGCGCTGACTTTGGCGTATATTTTCTAACCATGTATATTCTATGCCCTGTTGAAGAACTTACGATACACATAGTGAGGACCATACAACTGGCAACATCGTTCAACCAATCTTTAAAACAGTGGATCGTCGCGTAATAAATTCAAACAGTACAAAAATGTATAATACTTTAATCCTTTTTAAGAGCGTAGACCCGTATTTTTCAAAAATTTAAACGCAGAATAAAAGTCTACATTATTGGCGAGGGCAGAAAGTCCCTTATAATAAACAAAAAGTTTCTTTGAATGATATATTTAAAATTAAATATCAGACTAATTTTTTTCACACCTGTGACTTATTAAAATAAATGTTATAGAAGTTCTCACGGACTTTCGACCATAGGTAAAGGCAAGCGTCCACAGGTCCGCATCGTACGCATCGGATTAATTTTTCACACTGCGTCCACTGTATCGGCAGCGATCGGATTGCCGATGCCACTACCTGCTAAGGTAGAAAAATTACCAAGGTAGACTTTAAAATTTTTTGTTTATTTAATTTAAAATATGATATTTTGTAAAATATGATATTTTAATGTATTTTTTTAGTAATAAAAAATCCGCAAAAACGTAAAATATATAGTTCTTTTTTAAATATCTACAAAACGAAACATGCTAGGTACATACAACCTAATATGAAAAGAAAGCCTGTAATATTTACTACAAAATGCAATAATAATATACAGGGTGTACCATTTAAAAAAATGAAAACAAAATTTTATGTGCAAATAGTGTTCACATTGTATATATATTAATATACCTATGTCAAAGATATTAAATTATTTAAAAATGACAGTATACTAGTAAAACTCTCATGCCATTTTAAATATTTCGAAAATTATTAACTTTAGACCTATAAAACCTTACACAAACTCTGCCTACATGTTTTTAAAAAATACACATAAATACAAAATGATTTCTAGACATTTTTTATCGGCATACACAATTTTTAAGGAATACCTACACAAAGATGTAACAATTTGAGTTAAATGAAACATAGTAACTACATCAGTAAAAGTTTCTTTTTATACTTCTCTAATATTTAGTTCCAAAATACCAGTTAAACCAAATTCTCTTAATCTATTTTAAAGTTCCAATAAATCCAGAAATTATCTTGAATAACAAGAATTTAAAGATCACCTTAGATGTTACCTGTTTATTACTGGTGGCAATACTTTTATTAAATAAACTGGTTAAATACTGGTAAACATTATTTATTAAATTACTTTTTTCTACAGCCGTGCATAAAGTATCGCGCTTTCATATACATAAATATTAATATTAATACACGTTTAATTATCGCTTTCATATTAATACACGTTTTACAGTTCATAAAGTACATGCAGTAAACTCTCTTTAGGCCATTTTAATAAAGGCCATTTTCTTCGGATCTATTGATCATTTGATTAATTTATGTGGACAGCAGTCTTTTGCACAAAACACATCTTGTGTAACATTTTTCAGAACTACTGTAGAAGCAATTTTTAAGTTTTTTTTTATATGTTTCCATTAGCTGATAAGAAGTGCTTATTAAACACAACAAAACATCTGTTAAGCGACTTTCCACAACGCGTTGGAGTTCTCAGTCCATTATAAGTCCATAAGTATTGGCAGAACATTTTTATAGTGTTGTTGCTTCAATTGATTAATTCTCTCATCAACAAGAAAATTTATACACCAGAGGTACTGCACATAACCTTATGCCCGCTTTGTGCAATTAAAGGCATAACCGTTGATCAATCATGACCAAAATAGGGGCACTTTGTCTTTATATTGAAGAAAAACGTAATCATATTATGTATAAATAAAGTAATACATAGATTTTGCCACGACAAAATATGACATTCCCACCTAAAAACTAATTCGACGTAGAAAACGAATGGATAGTGAGTTAGCTACCTATATAGGACTTACACTTCGAGCAGAACTTGAAAAAGATAATATTATGTTAAAATGTTTTAATATTCAATGTTGAACTCGAAACCAGATCAGTCCAATATGGCTTTATTGTTCGAGGCTGTGCAGACACACACTTTGCTTTTCCACGAACAGTGAACAGTTGAAATTAGCTGTTTCAACATTTTGTGACTTTTACCATGAGGAGGTATCAGAAGAACCTCCTGCTAGAAATACCAAGGCTCAGAAGACTTTTACAAGCGACCAATATTACAGCATCTAAATGGTTAGCAGTAGACTTTTTAAATTCATTGTAGAATGGGATTTTATGGAATCTCTCCCAAACTTAATGGTCGCCTTAAAATTGTTTATGACCATTTTTGTATCGGTTGCTTCATATGAGAGAAGTTTTGGGAAATCAATCAAGAATTACTTGCGAGAAACAATGACGTCAACAAGGCTAAATAACCTAGGTTTATTAACTATCGAACGGAGCGGTCAATGTTAGGAATAACTCTGCGAGACAAAATCAAAAACGAAGAAATCAGGAGAAGAACAAAGGTGACTCACGTCATCGAAAGGATAGCCAGGTTGAAGTGGAGATGGGCAGGACACATAGCCAGAACGACAGATAGGCGATGGACGAAGAGGTTACGGAAATGGAGGCCAAGAGAAGACAAGAGAAGCGTCGGTCGATCGCCTACAAGATGGACTGATGACTTAACAAAGCTAAAAAAAACTGGATCAGAGCGGCGCAGGATAGATGGGGTTGGAAATGAGGGGAGGAGGCCTATGTTCAGCAGTGGACTTTTGAGGCTGGATGATGATTAACTATCGAACATGAAGCAACACAAAACATAAATATAGAAAATGTAATTTCAGAGTTTGTCGCTAGTAAAGCTAAAAAATATTTTAATTCATTCACATAGTGTAAACCAAAAAAGTAAATAAACTTATATCGAACTGCCGGGAACTAGATAGTGGTAGCACAAGATAGGGAGACATGGAGAAACTTAAAAGAGGCCTATGTTCAGCAGTAGACGATAGCGGTTAGACGATGATGATGATAATGATGATATACTATTTACTGCAGTTTCGTTAACTATAATTCTTAATTTTTTTATTATTCAAAACATACGTTTATCGGATTTTCGTTGATTTTAACAATCTTTATTTTTAGGATTTGCGGTGACACCATCGATTACCGCCCCGGGTGTCACCCACGCTAGCTACGCCACTGTGTGTGAACCCTTGAAACAACGGGGGTTTTTACTTTTTTCAATTAAGAGTGGTTTTTCTTTGTCCCCTATCATGTTGGTGCAAAATAGTATTGTGATTCTTTCTTTGGAAGCCTTACCTCCAGTGCATCTTTCTCCTTTCAGGGTATAAATTTTGTTGGGTAGGGCTCTAAAAAATAATCCCGTCTCATCTGCATTAAAAATATCTCGCGGAGACTATCCTTTAATTAAAGTGAGCAGTTTTTCCTTCCAGTTATAAACCACAAACAAATCGACAGCAGCTGCTTCGCCACATATGGATTTGAACGAAATATTATGTCGCTTACAAAATTTCTCGAGCCATCCACAAGAAGCTTTCATATCAACACTTAGCTTCTTTGCAACTTCTATTGCTTTTTCTTGGATAATTTTACCAGAAACGGGAACATTTTTAGATCTCACTTTACAAAACCAATCGAAAACAATTTGGTCTAATTCAGCACCCTCGATTTTAAAAAATTTTCTTTTGGCTTCCAGGTTTCCGCACTCAGAAAATTGATTAATTAAATAACTTTTATGTTTCAAAATTTCACTGGCTTGAGTTTTTCCAATTCCAAATTTTTCTGCCAACTTTCTAACACTCGACTTATGCGTCTCTGCATAATGAACCATATCGACTTTTTCTCTCAAACTTAAAAACTTTCTTTTGGTGGACGCCATGTTATTTACGTTGCAAAACCTTTAAAACTAAAATTATTTCAGTTACTTTAATTTTATATAGATCGATGTTCAGATAAAATCTATTGCGAAACTTAATCCGAAAATAACAAAAATTAACTTGAATTTTTGAATATGCTTCATCTGCTAGTTCCGTTAAAATTGTATTCTAGACAAAACACAATAACGTTATTATAAAATTTAATGTTCCTGGTACATATCGGCATTCTTTTCATCGGCTGACGCAGGACATTAGTAAAATTTATTATTTCACTTGCTTTGCTTAATACAGTTTGTTAATGTGAAGCGGAAACATCAAACTTTTTTTACTTGGTGCCGATAACCTAAACATTTGTAATATCAAATATCACTCATGGACATCTGTATTGATTTGAAATAATAAATCTAAGTAGTTCTATAACATAATATCGGTCGTGTAAAGGCCAAAGGGCGTAACCCTAAAAAATTCGAAATTTCGATTTTTGGTTATTTTCAAAGACCGACCAGAAATACACCTCCCGGACAAAGGTCATACCCATACCCCATCTATGACTATAAACCTATAAAATATCAGAATAATGTCATTTTGTACATTTGACGGTTTCCCAATTTCATCCCAACATTTGGCGAAACCCTCACGGCGTAACCCAGAACAGCTAATATCACGTACCGGATAATTTTCGTAAGCCTAACTTTTCCTTGGCATCACCTGATCAATGGTTCTGGCCAGAGGGCGTAACCCAAAAATTGTGGTTATATTGACAAGCTATTTTATGGTTTCTGGAAACATCTACTGCTGTGGAAAAAGTTTCTATTGTATATCTTAAGCCAGGTCATACTTATATGCCTGTTCATTCAATACATGCCACAATTGAGTCAAACCTAAAAAAGAAAATAATTTGGGCTCCTTTAGAATGGCCAACGGTTATTGTTAATTCACGTACACAACCGCAGCCCTACGAGGTAGAGGTATTGAATTATACTGACTTCAAACATTTTAATGCTCTTCAAAAAGCTATTTTTCCCGTATTAAAGAAGGATAGTACCTAACGGAAATAGCAAAAAACTATCCGAATTGAAGCTAATAGCTTTTGAAAAAAATTCTTCCACGGTGATAGCAAAAGCATCATTAGATTCGGAAAGTGAAGAAATAAGAATTTGCGTGAAAGAACAAAAAACAAGGCAATCAACCATTACTTTACCTTCACTGGCACCGCTATATAACGAAGAATTAAAATTGGTATCTAAAAAATACGAGGATCTAGTGAATTTAATTAAAAATAATGTTATTCCAAATCGGTACCACGAAGAATATTATCCAAATGAGATCAGACACTTCGGAGCCGGATGAACTTGCTGAAATTGATGAGGAAGACTAATTTTTGTATATTTTGTTTATTATTAATACATGTACTCGTAATATAGCACTATTTAGGATTACTATTTTTTATTATTGTATACCTATAAGATCATTAAAAACAAATTATTAATAATTGTTAAAATTCTGAACTGGATGTATTATTGTCCTAAATGTTTTGCAAATTTGTTGTATATCCGAAAAAAAAAATCACATTTTATACAAGATACACAAAACTTTTTTTATTTGTTTCATTTTTTTAAGTGATTCCACCCACAGGCTCGTTTGTGTAGGTATAGCATTTATTTTAAATAATACAACTATGCCTGCACATTCTGCATCTGCACAACACACAGCTGATTGATATTGATACTAAAAAATATCTTTTAATATCTGTTTTTAGAATAAGCAGGTCATGTTTGCTGAATTGGAGATCCCATAATAGGAATGTCAAGTTCATCAAAATAGTTAGTTCAGCGTATCACATTTCTTAAACATATTTCAGTGAGCGTGAGAATCATTAAGGAATACAAACGTTAAACAAATCAAAAATTATTGATGAATTTAAACAGTATTTTTTCTCCGAATTCATTATTTTTTTATTATCCTGTAACTAAGTATTAAGGTTTTATTATCTAAGATGACCCGGCAACCGGCAAAACCGGTTATTACGAAGTAAAAAAACCGCCAAAAAAGCCAACCAACATAAAGGGGTTTCTGACATTTACAGCGTAACCCTCATCTGCCAAAATTCGTAACCCACAAAATATGATATAAAATTCTTATATCTTATATTCGTAAGCAATAATATAAATTTTTGTTGTATTTATTTATTTCTGGAGATGACGTGCTACAAGTAAATAGTAAAAGAAAATTTAAACTAGCTACATAGTACAAGTAATTAAGTTTTTAAGCCTCCTGTAAAATTCATAAATTGAGGGTTACGCCCTTTGGCCTTTATACCATCGATATAATGTAATATATTTGGATAAAAATTTTTTTACTGTCCGCATTTGTACCATTATTTATTGTCCGCGTCCGTTGTTGAGAGTGTCCGTTGAAAGGAGTTAAAAAGTACAGGTTCGCATATTGTCGAATGATTTTTGTTTTAAAAATCGTCTCTATCGTTAAGAGAGAGTTTACTGTATTACTTTTTTTCACTAGTTAAAAAATGAAACTACATATAATATAGTAGGGGAGGAAAGTATGCTAAATGTGCAGTCACTCGAGCGCTTAGGGGACCTATTGGGTTGTGAAGAGTAGGTTCTAAAACCAAAAAAAACTAAGTAAAGTTTTCCGTTTTAGTGGGGAATTGTTTCAAATAAAAGTTACTTATTGTACGTAAGGAATCCGAATCTGCAATAAAAAATGGGGGCTCCTATTTAAAATTTTAAGTAACCCTCCAACCCAATCTCCGTTGGGGGTCGTGTTTGGTGCCATTCGATAGATTTTTCAAACATATTGAATAAGTGTATTTTTAAGCTTTTCGATCTGATCAATTCGAGGAATATCGCGGGATTCGTATTAAAAATTTAAAGTTTACCCCCCACCCCTCTCCGTGGGGAGTCGTGTTTGGTATCATTAGAGAGATTTATGACAAATATTGAGCACGTATTTTTTAGTTTTTAGATCTATCGTTCATTTCGCGAAATATTCGCTTTTTTTGTGGAACTTTTTGACGCGCCCATTTTCGTACGCCCTGCCCAAATCGTCAGATTTTTTAAATATACACTTTTTTGCATGTAGTTAACTTACCTTATCGTAATCTGATGATTTCGAGTTTTTCTAAGGATACATTTTTTTTCGGCCCCCCTTAACGAACTCCGCTGTGTTTAGAGCCAATATGTGGTAGAGATACATCTACAGGGTACCAGGTTTCTCCCCATATGATAATCTGACGCGCTCGAGTTACTGCAAAAATCTCCGCTGTCCGCTTGGGCTCCCCTACCAATAGGTAGCTAGGATTTTGACGTTTATTAGGCACCTACCTAAATAAAAATTACTTGACATTGTCAAAATTTATATCGCATAAGTTTACAGTAAACTACATTTTATTGTCTAAAATATATTTTAAATATGATATTATTGCAGTTTGTGGTCTAAATACATACTAGATTGGTGTAATAAGCCAATTAAAAATATTCAGAAACTTGAGTGTAGGTATTATAAGAAGTTACTGTTAATATGTAGTATATAACCACGTTACAGGAAAAATTGTTGTATAAGAGCGATAACCTAGTGAGTAGACCTCGGATTCGTAAACCAGAGGTTTCGAGTTCAAATCCGGGGTGTGGATCTCCGATTTTTTTATTTATTGTTACTGCATTCATGCAGGGCCGGATTTAAGGGAGGGCAGGCTGGGCAGCTGCCCGGGGCCCCCACATTTCGGGGGCCCCCACAAAGTCCTAAACATAAGAGATTCATTTAAACAGATATTGGCAGGAGATACAGGAACAATGTATGACAAGTATAAAATGAAGGAGCGAAGGAGTGATAATATTGCATTGTTCATGGTTATGTTTTTGACCTTCCACCGGGTGAGTGTATTGCTTCGTTTGTAAATTCTTATGAAGTGATGAGAAGAGAATTTTGTGATAGGAAACATGTAGATGCAGATAGTAGGCTTATGGATCACGAAATGTCTAAAGCACACGAAAGAATTGGGCGTATTGATACTGAAGTAGCAAAACAGACCCAAGAAATAAAGAATTATTGGAAAATGGTAACTCAAAGACTAATTTTAGAGTTATAAAGTTTATTTGTGAACGAGATTTAGCATTTCGCAGCGAAAAGGAGTTGTCGAGTTCATCACAAAATGAAAATTATTTGAAAATACTCCAGTTATTAGCTGAATATGATCAATTTTTGAAGCACCATACTTTAATAAATATTCAAATCCTGGAAGCGGACATGTCAACTATCTTTCATCAACCATATGTGCGGAAATTGTACATCTGATGGATCAAAACGTATTAAATGAAGTAGTTTCAAGGATTAAGAAGTCAAAATATTATTCAGTTCATACAAATCAATTAACTGTGACATTTCGTTACATATAATGTTTCACTCTTGTTGAAAGGTTTACCATATTTTTGCCAAATCGCCGTCATAAAGCAGAAGATATATTTAATTATCTAATGACATTTTTTGCAAGAACATGATATCGATCTGAAAAACTGCAGGAGACCGTTCGACGTTAATGCGTCAGATATCAATGGAAAATACAATGGTGTTCAGGCTGAAATTATAGAACAAAAAGGTACATATCCATGCACCAAGGGTGCTCCGTGCTCGGTGTAGCTGCTTAAATGGATACGGCATGCGCTCCCCTACATATAAACAGCAAACCGGTTAAATCACTGGTTCGCGATCACCAACGTATCTACTATGTGGAGCTGCTACACCGAGCACGGAGCACCCACGTATGCACACGTACCTTAACATCTTGGAGTTGTGGATTCCTTGTGTCGCCCACTCTCTAAATTTAGTTTCAAAAGCTGCAACTGAGTGTTATCATGCATTAGCATAGCATCGCATTCTTTAATTTTTTAGAAGAACTAGCTTATATATATTTTTCACTTCCTCTACATATAGATACAACTCAACAGAATGTTTTAAAGCTGCGTCTTAAAGCGACAGCAATACAGACCAAAAATATTATTGTTCCTAAAAGAGCAAATACTACTAGATGGTCATCGATGTAATGCCGCAAAAGAACTAGTTAAAGGTTATATTCAGATTAAAGGAGCAATATCCAAAATTTCGGAAGACTATGAGCAACAATCTAAAACTCATTGCAAATGGTTTGTTGTACCTATAATCGAATGTGTTTACTGGAAACAGAGAGGATATCAGGGAGGACAAACAGCACAAGTCGTATTCTTCAAGATCCAACTATTGACCTTAATTCAGGAGTGGCAGCACTTAGATCACTTATACAAATTTTACAGTCAAGACGTGACAATTTCGAAAGATATGAGAACATCGGGGAAGTTTATAACTCAAAATTTTATCGGTATTATAGATTACGTCTAAGTCAGAGGCTTTCTGCATAGGATTCCATCTATTCCAATTTTGGATTTTTACATCATTTTGGAAAATTGGAAAATTTAACTCTGAATGAAATTGAAGCTCACTCAATAAAGCTTACCAACATTTATAGCAATGATTTAGATGAAAACTTATGTGTCCATCTGGTACAGTTTGTAAGATTCTTTAATTCATTTAAAGGGGAAATCAGCTCATCAAATATAAGCAAAGAATTTCAAATGTACCAACTGCTAAAAAAAAAGAATATTAATGATGCTTTTCCAAATGTTGAGGTGACACTTTGTTAATATTTAGGTCTGATGCTAACTAACTGCAGTGGTTAGAGATCATTCTTAAAATTTAAGTTAATTAAAAATCGACTTCGGTTTATGATGGGCCAAGAGTGTTAGACTCATCTCTCTACAATGAGCATTGGCCACGATGTCTAAATGCAACTTATGTCCCACATAAGCAAGAAATTTTTAATTAAAATATCTCGAAAAGTTCCCGGACTTTAACCATACATCTTACTATTATTTTTAGTATTTTACTGTAACAAGTTACAGCTCTTGTACTTTTTATTATTTAAAATTATATTTATAAAAGTAGATCAATATTTTTTTAATGGTAGGATGTAGGGCCCCCACACCAATTCTGCCAATTCTGCCCAGAGGCCCCCACAGGCTTAAATCCGGCTCTGCATTCATGTCTATAGACAATGTTGCAATCTATCGGGGGGGGGAGAGCAAAGTATGCTAAATTTGCAGTCACTCGAGCGTTATGAGGACTAATTGGGTGGTGACTATTAGGTCCTAAAACCAAAAAAAGTTTCCATTTTAGTTTAAATTTTTTAATTTAATTTTCCATTTCCAATAGGTAATCGTTTTTCCGATTATAGCGCCATCTATCCATAATTCGAAAAAATGTCTCGAATAAAAGTTGCTTATTTTTACGCAAAGCATCCAAATCTGCAATACAAATTTGGGGGTCCCATTTAAGATTTTAGAGTAACCCCCCACCTCACCTCCGTTGGGGGTCGTGTTTGATACCATCCGATAGATTTTTCAATAAAACTTTGAAAGTGTATTTTGCAGTTTTTCGATCTGATGTTCATTTTGCGAAATATCGCGGGGTTTGTATTTAAAATTTTAAATTTACCCCCCACCCCTTTCCGTGGGGGTCATGTTAATTCGATAGATTTTTGAAAAATAGTGAAGACGTATTCTTTAGTTTTTCGATCTGATGTTCACTTCGCGAAATATTCGCTTTTTTTTGTGAAAGTTTTTGACTCATCCATTTCCTTACGCCCCGCTCAAATCGTCAGATTTTTGAAATATACACTCTTTTGCTTGTACTGAACTTACCTTGTCTTAATCTCACATTTCGAGTATTTTTAAGGATAGATTTATTTTTTCGGGCCCCTATTAACGAACATCCCTGTGTTAACAGCCAATATGCGGTAGAGGTACATCTGCAGGGTACCAAGTTTCGCTCGACGCGCTCGAGTAACTGCAAAAATCCCTGCCTGGGCTCCCCTACCACTATTACAATGCGGTTTATAACTAACATCAAACTAGTGCATATCTATATCTAATTGAATATACAGGGTGTTTGGTAAAGAATGGGCCATAACTTAACCTCAGATTCCTAAGCTTAGAATAGGTCGATTTAGGCTAACTTACCTTGGTACAAAAGTTGTTAATCACCGAAAGCATTGATTAATAACTACATTTGGAATATTTATAATCAATGCCGAAAGTCAAAGTTAAACTTTTATTTTATTTATTTTTTAATATTTCCTAGGCATGGGACAACAACACGAAATTTGGTATATGGTGCTGGTACTGTACAATCTACTAAATTATGTTTAAACAAACGTTTCTGGCTACTACCAGAGGCGTACGACGGCAGAACGTGAATGGTTGACCCTTCCCAAATTCTACGCCACTCGCGGAATTGATATTTTAGTGCAATTTTTTGATTCTTCAATACTTTATTATACAAAACCATTAGTTTTCGAGATATTTGAAGGTAAAACGAAGGAGCATAAAACATTAACCAAAATAAGTGTGCCTTTTCATTTTTAATTTCAAATATCTCGAAAACTCATGACTTTACCGTTACGAATGAAAAGTATATTATTTGCAGAGAAAGTATTGCAGAGAAAGTATTGCAGAATCTAAAAATTATGCTAAAATAGCAGTTTCATCAGTGGCGTAGAATTTCGGAAGGATCAACCATTCACTTTCCCCCTGTCGTACGCCTCTGATCGTAACCAGAAACGATTATTCAACATAATTTAGTAGGGTGTACATTGCCTACACTTTCTGCCAAGTATCACATGGATATGTCAAATTATTTTAAAGTATTTTTTTAAATAATTTATTCTTTATTTATAACTTTAAGAACTTTAAAAACTATTTGACATATCCTTATAGTACTTGACAGAAAGTGTAGGTACTGTACACCCTACTAAATTATGTTAAATAATCGTTTGTGGTTAATACCAGAGGCGTACGACAGGGGAAAGTGAATAGTTGACCCTTCCCACATTCTACGCCACTGAAAAAACTGCTATTTTAGCATAATTTTTAGATTCTCTAATACTTTATATGCAAATAATATACTTTTCATTCGTAACGATAAAGTCATGAGTTTTCGAGATATTTGAACTTAAAAATGAAAAGGCACCCTTATTTTGATTAATGTATTATGCTCCTTCGTTTTTAGCTTCAAATATCTCGAAAACTAATGGCTTTGTCGTTACGAATGAAGAGTATGTTTTTTACATAAAAAGTATTGGAGAATCAAAAAATTGCACTAAAATAGCAATTCCACCAGTGGCGTAGAATTTGGGAAGGGTCAACCATCCATGTTCCCTGTCGTACGCCTCTGGTAGTAGCCAGAAACGTTTGTTTCACATAATTTAGTAGATTATACAATAACAGCAACACTTACCAAATTTCGTGTTGTTGTCCCATGCCTGTCAGGAAATATTCAAAAATAAATAAAATAAAAGTTTAACTTTGACACCCTGTATTTAGGTTATTATCAACTTTTCTACTAAGTTAAGTTAGCTTAAATCGACCTATTTAGAGCTCACAGGAATCTAAGGTAAAGCTATGGCCCATTCTTTACCAAACACCCTGTAGGTATTAAAGTTATTACTTTGTTTATCTTTATTTTGTTAGTTTTATTTTTGTTAGTTTAGTGGAGTTGAAATCAAATAAGTGTTTTGCCTGTAAATAAAATTAACAAACAGTACGAGCAAGAACAAATCGTCCACATCCTTCTTATAACTACAAGTGACTGAAACAGGAAACGTCGGTAGAAACGACTAATCTCATATTTACCGACAACACTGTATGGTCCTCACTTGATAAGCTGTAAGAAAATATACACGTAAAGTTGTCCTCACTTTGTGCTCATAACTAAAAATTATATACAGTCTCACTTTAATAGCTGGGTATAATGGCCTCACTTGGGTGGCAATATACTTGAACAATACGGGACACATATACGTAATTTTTTTTGTGTATACTGGTCATTTTTTAATTGCTATTTACTTGTTAAGGTCACTATGAAGAGTTGAAACGATTATGTCTACGTTTTCTACCGGTCCTCACTAAGTGCGCGTAATGTCAGGACCTCACTTTGATATCTGTGCATAAATATATATATATATATAATCTGCCTCTTCGCACTACGGCATCCGAACTACAATTTATCAGAAGATGACACAATATCATAAAGCAATTGAAACGCTTTTTATCATCTTGTCTGAACTGAGGATAATAAGTATGAAATATTCCTCTCAAGATTTCAATATAGCATGCAGTCACGTTCTATATACACGACTGCATGCTATATTGAAATCTTGAGAGGAATATTTCATACTTATTATCCTCAGTTCAGAGAAGATGATAAAAAGCGTTTCAATTGCTTTATGATATTGTGTCATCTTCTGATAAATTGTAGTTCGGATGCCGTAGTGCGAAGAGGCAGATTGGTATGTTTTATGTTCGTAGTAGTACAAGTGGATCCAGTACTGAACCCAGAAGTCATAGTTCCAGTACTGTACCCAGAAGTCCCAGTTCCAGTGCTGTACCCATAAGTGTTAAGACCAATACTGTAGCCACTATTGAGATCACCATAATTGAACTGCGAGTACTGTGACAATCATTGATAGTTCAAATATCTGTAGTGTGTTTCTTCTTTTCTTTCTGGCACATTTTTATAGTTGGGGTTCTGATAACTCAGGCGGTAGATGTCTGACTTCCACGTAGGTAGGCCGGGGTTCGCTTCCTAGCGCCGCGCCGGCGAGAACATCTAGACATTTTTAAAATGTCTATAGGCCCTAGGTCTACTCAGCCTGTATAAAATGAGTACCCTGGGTAAAACAAGTGGTCTAAATGGGCGGTTGAAGCGTAACACTTGCCCTTTTACCTTTCTTGTATACCGTAGGCCCTAGAGATAGCAGATTACCCTGCTATAATTACAAAACCGCGTTAGCGGTATAAAACGAGAGACTATTATTATTATATTTTTATAGTTATAATATATTTTCTGTATAGCTATACATTTTCTCCAGTTTTTGTTTCGTGGTCGCCAATTCCCTTTTCAAATTTTTCTTTTCTTTAATTAACTCATGCATTTTTTGTAGTTTGTATTCAATGTAGTTGAATTTTCTCCATCGTGATTTTCTTCATTTCCCCAATTATATTTACTATATTTTCCATCATATTTTTTATATCTTCAAACTCTTTATGTTTCCTTTTGTTATCATCTATTAGTTGACTCATTCTGGTTCATATTTTTTCCTCCTTTTTCCCTCATCTGGACTATTTTCGTCAATATCTGACATGTTTTACTTCCTTCTTGTTTAAGTATTATTAGCAACAATGCTTCAATACTACTTCAGTTTCACTGGTGGGTGCAGTTTAAACTTTTATTGAGTTTTACTGGAAGTCGCCCACATTGATTTAGATTTCTCGGCTCACCTGTTTGGAACAAACTATTTATTATCACCAAACGCACTTGTTTTCTTTAATTGATTCCTGGTGTATAAAGGTTTATTTGTAGTCTAATACAAATTGGTATTTGTTGTTTTTATATTTTCACGTTAATTACTTTTAAATTATCACTTCAACGATACTATTCCTTATTGACTTATAAAAACCTAAAAACTTGAGGTAGAGTTAGTTCACTGTTTTCTAACTTATCTGGTTGAGGTATTTGCAGAGTTCGAGACTTCAGTTTTTCATCAAATTTGGTGTTATGTATTTAACACCCCCCATCGGAAATTCTTCCATTTGTCCCAAAATTACATAATTGGCATTTCTTACAGCCATAAGCACGAAATTGTAAACTCCTTTATAATTATCAAAATAGATTCCTGAATTAGCTGGTGGAACTATCTGAACATACTTTCCGTCAATGGCACACAAACAATGAGAAAAGTTACATTTTTCCTCGAAATTATATTTGAAATACGCTTGCATTCGCTTCAAATTTTTGGAAACTAGAACAAAAGATACTCTATCAAAATCTTTGCAAGAATATAGCACTATCATCAGTAATATTTTTAAGCAATTACACACGTCTGCCTGCTTATTATAGTGATTAATTGGTTGAAAAAATGTAATCATGTTTTAAATTTTTAGATAACTGATCACGAAAGCAGTTGCACTTATTTGGTACTCTCACCGTCAGTTGAAGAAAATGAAGATTCTCAAATATCTGAACCTTACAAATATAAGCAAATACTTCCACTTATAGTAAAACGCCATCTGGTTGCTAAAAATCAGATGCTAGGGATGATCTTTTGATTGCAATGAATGATAAATTAAACCGATCAAAAGCAGATGGGTATCAAAAGGAGGATTTCCGGTTAGTGGAGAAAGTGTTGCTATGAAATTAAGGGTTCCTAATTATTGACGTTTTATTTGAGGCAGATTGCAACAATTTAGACAAGTAATGGAGTTTATAACAATCTTTAACCCTTGCCAGTTTACCTAACATTTCTCACAGAACATTCAACGATAATCACACAGTTACTTCTGGTTTAGTTGGTATATGTCAAAGTAGATATATTGATAAAAACACAACTAATAGTTACATATATCTCTGACAGACTCAGTAGTAGTTATTCACAGATTTCTGCATCAAATTCTTGCAAACCTTTACCGACAATGATAATAATTGATTCCTTAATTATCAATATTGTAACCAAACATTTACATGTTTTAAAATTTTTATGTTTTGACACCTATAATGGGTTTTTGCTGATTTCTGTTAATTTTTAAAGAACACTTTCTTTCATTTTTATTATGATAAGATACTGCTTTATTTGGTATTAAACGTAATTTCATAGTTTTTACCTGCCTCTTATATATTTTATTACCTTTAGATAATATTTTGCAGCACACGTTTCGGGTATTATTCTGCCCAAGGCTTGAGGAGAGATGACAGTGAAAAATTTCAAATCCCGTGCTTCTTCCCGTTGCGTTGCTAAAACTCTAGAATTGTAATACATGTATTAATAACAGTTTTTAAAAGTGAATGCCAGTTATACCGGGTGTCCACTTATATTTTCCCCCATTTTAACTGCCTATAACTTCTAAACGGCTTAAGATAGAAATATGCGGTTTTCGCTGAAATGTTTTATTTTAGTAAAAGTTTTGTCTGAATGGACTGAATTTTTTATATCGCTTTCAAATACGAAAAGAAAAATGGCGGATTTTTGAAGAAAACGTTGTTGACTTTTTTTTAATAGAACACCCAGTATATTTTTTTATAAATTGAAAGAAAGGTCATTCACCTATCCAGCGATATAAAGTTTTTCAAAATCGGTTGTCAAATCCCTGAGTAATTAATTTTTAAAATGAGCGGTGCAACGTGTATATCACATACCTAAATAACATAACTAAGCAAAATGATATTATGTTATGTAATTTCCACATTGCATCTTTCATTTTAAAAATTATTTGCTCAGTCATTTGACAACCGATTTTAAAAAATTTAATATCGATGGATAGGTAAATGACCGTTTTTTCAAGCTACAAAAAAATATACTGGGTGTTTCAATAAAAAAAGTCAACAACGTTTTTTTTTAACATAAAAGAGAGACTTAGACATAAAAAAATGGTCATTTACCTGAAAACTTGAAAAAACGGTCATTTCCCTATCCAACGATATAATTTTTATAATATAATACTTTATTTGAAATAGGATAACCTAATATAAACATGCTAAAGTACATATAGTCAAAACAATACAAGTATTGATATAGTCCATAACATAATTTAAAAAGTAAAAAACTAAAACTAATTTAAAATGTCAATACTTAATGTTGTTCTGAAGCTATTTTCTTGTGGCATTTTTATAATCAAGTATATTCAAATGGGAAATAAGCCACAATTTTACCTAAAAATGATTTTATTAACGTTTCGACGCCCAAGTCGGGTGTCGTTGTCAAAATACAAAATAATTCTAAATAAACAAAAATGTTGTTGCTTAGTAAAAAAATCTTCTAATAATTTATTTAATCTGACATTTATATCGGCAATTCAGACACGTATTATACATTTTAAAGTAGACGACTTTAAAATGATATTGCCAATATTGGTGAGTTGCGTTTCTGGGACGACTTTACTAAAAGATAGTTCATTCGATTACATGAAATCAATCTTAACTCAAGAATATCCGCCACAAAAAATCATAGCATGTGATCTGTCTTTAAAAAGACAACCAAATGCAACGGTGGCACTGAAATTCTCGCGTTAGAGATTCCATAGTAAATCACGAGGGAAAACCAGGAAAAACCTCGTGATACTATCCCGACATCGTAAGTATTTGGGTTTACATTTAGTTTACTCTCAAAACTAATACCAAATTTTGACTTGATATTTTAAATTTTAAATAATACTAAAATACTAAATATGTACTAACTCGATATGTTACTGATTTACTAATTGTGGTATTTTCTTTCTATTGATTTCCTCCTTTAATATGGGTAACCACATCCTACTGCATTCTACCGAGGAATTTGCGACACAATTGGTTTCATTTAGCATAATTAGAGCCGCTTCTTTGATTTTTCTCTTTTTACTATCTGCTTCTTTTAGGACTATACTTGAATCTCTCCACTGAACTCTATGTTCATTATCCCATGCGTGTTGACATATTTGAGATCTATCAAATTCTCTATTTTTTATATAAGACTGATGTTCATTTACTCTAACGTCTAATGGTCAACAACACACACCAACAGATATCTCAATTACAAATCAAATCATAACATCAACGTTAAAAAGGGAATCATTAAATCTTTATATGATAGAGCCAAAATTACTTGTTCTAACGAAAATTCATTTTTAGAAGAAAAACAATTGTTAACATCTGTTTTATTAAAAAATGATTATCCCATATCGTTTATAAATAAGGAATTGTCAAGATTGGATCGAATGGAACAGAACAACTTAGAACGGGATCCTACAACATTCACAAGAAATAATACGAGGAAAATATCAATACCATATGTAAAAGGACTATCCGAGAAACTTAAAACAATAGGAAATAAATTCAACATATCAACAACATTCAAAACAACAAACACATTGGAGATCTATTCTATCTAAAACTAAACCTAACAGTGAACAAGAAAGAACAAAGAATTGTATTTATAAAATACCTTGTGAATGCGAACAATTTTATATAGGTGAAACGTCAAGACCATTAGACGTTAGAGTAAATGAACATCAGTCTTATATAAAAAATAGAGAATTTGATAGATCTCAAATATGTCAACACGCATGGGATAATGAACATAGAGTTCAGTGGAGAGATTCAAGTATAGTCCTAAAAGAAGCAGATAGTAAAAAGAGAAAAATAAAAGAAGCGGCTCTAATTATGCTAAATGAAACCAATTGTGTCGCAAATTCCTCGGTAGAATGCAGTAGGATGTGGTTACCCATATTAAAGGAGGAAATCAATAGAAAGAAAATACCACAATTAGTAAATCAGTAACATATCGAGTTAGTACATATTTAGTATTTTAGTATTATTTAAAATTTAAAATATCAAGTCAGAATTTGGTATTAGTTTTGAGAGTAAACTAAATGTAAACCCAAATACTTACGATGTCGGGATAGTATCACGAGGTTTTTCCTGGTTTTCCCTCGTGATTTACTATGGAATCTCTAACGCGAGAATTTCAGTGCCACCGTTGCATTTGGTTGTCTTTTTAAAGACAGATCACATGCTATGATTTTTTGTGGCGGATATTCTTGAGTTGGGATTGATTTCATGTAATCGAATGAACTATCTTTTAGTAAAGTCGTCCCAGGAACGCAACTCATCAATATTGGCAATATCATTTTAAAGTCGTCTACTTTAAAATGTATAATACGTGTCTGAATTGCCGATATAAATGAGTCAGATTAAATAAATTATTAGAAGAATTTTTTACTAAGCAACAACATTTTTGTTTATTTAGAATTATTTTGTATTTTGACAACGACACCCGACTTGGGCGTCGAAACGTTAATAAAATCATTTTTAGGTAAAATTGTGGCTTATTTCCCATTTGAATATACTTGTCAATACTTAAAATCACAAACATTTGATAATTTAAAAAGTAAAAAACTCAAACCAATTAAAATGTCAATATCCAAAGCCTCAAACATTTGAATAAAATACCAATGCGATTAATGTAAGCACAATAAGTATACATATAAGGCAACACAAATACATTCAACACATCTTATTCTCTATAATATATTTTTTTAAACTGTACTTGAATGTATTAATGTTTCTACAAGTTCTTAAATCGAGAGGTAGTTCATTATATTCGTTAAACCCTTTGCAAATTAAAGAATTCATCATAAAGCTATTTTTAAACTCAACAATATGTAGATTATTTGTACCCCTTGTATTATAATCATGTACATCTCTCTGAAAAGAAACATATTTTTGAAAGTAAGATGGAGCCAACGAGTTCAATATTTTATACACAAAAACCATGGTTAGGTAATGCAAACGTTGACGAACTGACAACCATTCAAGTGATTTTAACATAGTCAATATTGGCGTTATTCTACTAGTTCTTAATATGATGCGCATCCCTCTATTTTGAAGTTTTTGTAACTGACTAATTTTATTAAGACTGAACAAATATACAATCGATGCACAGTAATCAAAGTGTGGCTGTATTATTGTATTATATACAGTTACTTTAGTCTCAGTCGACAGATTTTGAGCTATTCTGGTGAAAAAGTACAATTTTTTGAAATTTTTTTACTTATATACTCAAAATGTCCATCAAATGACAGCACGTTATCAAGCTGAAAACCTAAATATTTTGCCGTTTTTACAATTTTGATCTCTTTATTGTTAATGTGTAAATTAATCAGATTTAAATTTATTAAACTATACTTATATTTAGTAGTAAAAATAACAGCTTTGGTTTTATCAATATTTAGTTTCAATTTATTCATGTTGAGGTATTTATTAACTCGATCAAGTGTTCTGTTCATCTTCTCTACAGCATTCTCTAACTTAACATCACTACATGCTATCAAAGTATCATCAGCAAAAAGATTGATAAATTCACAATCCAAAAACAAATCTATATCATTTATATACAGTATGAAGAGGAGTGGTCCAAGGACACTACCTTGAGGTACCCCTACCAAAATGTCTTTCTCAGTCGATACTGTATTATTAAAACATACTTTTTGCCTGTGATTGCTTAGATAATCTTCAAACCAACTTAAAACCTTACCGGAAACTCCATATTGTTCAATTTTAGCTAATAAAATGTTTCTATCAATGGTTTCAAAAGCTCTTTTCAGATCCAAAAAAATTCCAATAGTATATTTACCATCTTTTATATCATTCTTTAGCTTGCAGATTGTTAGTTGTAATGCAGTTTCACAAGAATGGTTCTTTCTAAACCCAGATTGATTTTCTATTAAAATTGAATTCCTTTTTACATGTTCCATTAATTGCTCATAAACAACTAGCTCCAGGAGTTTCTCAATTGTCGGTAATGTATTAATAGGTCTAAATTCCTCAGCCTTATTTGTATTACTGATCTTTTGGATAGGAATAATTGTACTAGTTTTAAGCTGATTTGGCACCTTACCAGTATCCAGTGACGTATTAATTAAGTTTAGTATGATGTGACCAATTGTCTCATAAATTTCCTTTAACGTTCTACCATTTAAAATTTCATAGTTAGAATATTTATTATCCAACACATTCATAAATGAACCTAACTCTTTCAAAGTTAATTGTACAAAATTGTCAAATGGCAAATAAAGATTACAATTTACATTTATCCAATCATTAAAAAAATCTGTATGACTTACAATACTAGAAATACTCTCAACAAAATATTCATTAAAATCCATAGATATGTCCATACTGTCTCTTTTAACGGCTATTTCACCAGTGATGTTACATCGAAATTGAACACATTTAGGTGTATCTTTTGTATTTGTATTGACCAATTTTTTTAGTGTCTTGCACATTTTTTTAGGATTTGATCTATAATTATCTATTTGATTATAATAGTATGCAGATTTTTTGGACTTTAAAGTACTAACTACATCATTTCTATGTTTTTTCAAATTATTCCACATAACTTGTTTTTGTGTTTCATGACCACATGATTTGAAATTCTTATATGCACCATCACGAATTTTAATTTTTTTATAAACCTCATTATCAAACCATGGTAATTTAGGATTATGTTTACAAGTCTGAATAGGTGCATTATTATCAATTTCAATTTTACAATTTTCATGTATTTGTTGGTAGATAACATCCACATCAGTAGAATCCAAATTCCAGTTATATGAAATTAAGTTAGTTTTTATTTTCAAATAATTTTTTTCATTTAAATTTCTATATTGTTTAATAATCATATTAGATGTGGATTTCGTATTATTAAGATTTACTGATATTACTGAGTGATCACTAATTTTAGGAGAATCATGAACGTTGGATGTGATTTGATCCTCATTTGTAAGTACATAATCAACTAACGTTTTACTTGTATTTGTTATGCGTGTTGGTTTGTCTATTACCTGTCTTATATCATAGTTTGATAATAGGTTTTTAACCTTCCTAACATAAAAAGTATCAGCAAAAAAATTCAAATTAAAGTCACCGATTAATACAAAATTGTAATTCCTAGCAATAATACAATCACACATATTTTCAAAATCATCCAAGAACTTAGCATCAGAACTTGAAGGCGAATGGTAGAGACAACCCACCAACCAAATAGATGATAAAAAGTTAATTTTAACAACCTTGCACCAATAATTTTTGTTCAGAACAAAAGTTTTCACAACAGAATACTCATAACTACTTTGAATATATATTAAGACTCCGCCAGTATGGCGACTAGTCGAATCACATCGAATGCATTTGTATTTTTCAATGTAAATTTCCTTCTCTTCAACATCAGAAGTTGTTCTAGTTTCGCTAAGTACCAACACTTTAGGATTATAGCAAAGTAAACTTTGACATATTTGATCATAATTACCAATTATACTTTGAGCATTTACAAATAGAATATCCGTATTAACAGGTATACTCTGATAAATACTATTTACATTATTACAATAAGAAGGCTGTTGGTTTACTGTATTGGAAGTTGTTAGTTTTTTGCTGCCATTATTTTGGGTACCCCCTTAATATACCTAATGGTTAAGTTAGTCTCACCATTCGCAACCCTACTAGTTAACTCAGTTCTTACTTTCAAAAGATAATCACGTTGAAGTTTAGTTAAGTCAGATTTTATCTGTAAATTACCTAACACAGTCTTATCAACTTTATTTTTATTTTTCAAAATATTAAGCACTTCTATTTCAGAGTTTAATACTACTTTGATTAACCTAGGCTTAGCATTGACTACATTAGTTTTTTTGCCAAGACGAAAAACATGTTTTAAATTCACACTACTGCAAATGGTAGTTAGAGCAGCTACAACTCTGCTCTGATCATCAGCTTCTTTCTCATGGACTGTAGGCTTGGTAGATTCATCCAAATTGTAAATAATCAGATTACTTGATTTCTTTTTTCTTTCTTCCAATTCTTCCAGAAATGCATCAACGTTACTTTCCAATGGGCAGATGGAGTTAGTAGCATCTATTTTGACATGCTTACTGTTAGAACTAATGCTCGAAGACTCATTTGCGGCAGTAGTTAAATTATTAATTGTATCCTCAATTCTTATGATACGTTGTTCAATAGAAATGAATTTTCCCTGAGTGTTGGAGTTATGATCTTGAACAGCCTCTTCTAATACATTGATACGTTTATAAGATCTGGAATCCCAATTACATTTTCTCGACATGGGGGGCAATAAAAAGGCATAACTCTAGATACCATCACTATAACACGAATTTCAGAAGAGGAGAGGTTGGAACACTTCTTGCAATAAATTCTTTTACATAGGTCACAAGGAAAACCAAACAATTCCGTTTTGCTTTCTTTAAACACACAATCATAATTACATTTAGCACATTTTCCTGTTGATCCCATGGTACTGGATTATTTAATAAAATTATTTAATAAAATTTATTCCAGTTCAAAATTGATACGCCACTGCCTTTTGAGTTCAGAACTCATTAACATAAACAAAACGAGTCAGAAATGACCTGGTTCACACCATAAAAATGAAATTAGTTTTTATATTGGTAAAAAGAATTACGTTAATTACCAGTTTAATGCAATGTAGACCATTAAAATAAAACTGTTTTACGAAGTTTTTCTGATCAGATGAAAGGTTATCACTTGTACTTTACTTTGATACCAAACTTAACTTTGATTATTAAGTATTTCCACACAAAAACTTGAATTTAGAGGAGCACGAAAATACACGTACTGTTTTGGTGAATCAAATTTACTATATTCGGTGGTCAAATGACTGAGCAATTAATTTTTAAAATGAGAGATGCAATGTGGAAATCACATATTATGTTATTTAGGTATGTAATATCCACGTTGCACCTCTCATTTTAAAAATTAATTACTCAGTGATTTGACAACCGATTTTGAAAAACTTTATATCGCTGGATAGGTGAATGACCTTTCTTTCAATTTACAAAAAAATATACTGGGTGTTCCATTACAAAAAAGTCAACAACGTTTTTTTCAAAAATCCGCCATTTTTCTTTTCGTATTTGAAAGCGATATAAAAAATTCAGTCCATTCAGACAAAACTTTTACTAAAATAAAACATTTCAGCGAAAACCGCATACTTCTATCTTGATCCGTTTAGAAGTTATAGGCAGTTAAAATGGGGGAAAATATAAGTGGACACCCGGTATTACTCAATATTAGCGTCGAATGTCACATATTTGTTTTATTAATATATATAATTATACTAAGGTACAGTCGGAGAATGCCGGCCCTCTAAGCTATTTTGTGAATATCATCTTTATTGATAACACAAAAATTCTAAAAAATTGCCAAATGTAAGATAGAAAACAAAGAAATCAAATATATATCAAAACTAAAAAATATACAAAGGAATTCTTAAACATATCCATTAGCCGTCATTACCTTCCACGGTAAGGTAATTGCCCGTTACTAGAATACAATTTACTATTTAAAGGCAAAAATCACAAATAAACTTTTTACGTTGAGTGTCTACACAAGCCGCATGTGCCCATTGACCACACATTACGCAACGCAACCACATCTCCCGGTGTTTTCCCATATCGCGGCATATGATACAAATATCTTCATTAACTTTCTTTTCCAGTGAGTCATTATCGGATTCACCTACTTCTTCAGAAATATCTATGACAGTTCTCGCCAATGTCTCTTTGCAGTTGCGTTTAGGGATTGCTCTGATTGTTTGTAGTAGTTGTGATTTGTGTTTGATCGGGTGCATTATCAACTGTTAGCTTACGTTTAGTACCTTTATTTTTTGCCTTTTTTTTTTCATGATATTCTGTAGTTTTTTTCATTTTTTTCATCTAATAATGCTTTCATTGGAGTAGATGTAAAGATCCGTGAATGTTGTTTCCTGTTGCGTTGCTGCTACTTTGCTGTCTGTATTCCTGATGGTCCAGGTAATGGTATCAAATCATAAAATGAAACTCCATCAGCTGATTTATGATTTTCATTCTCCTCAGGAACTTCGGGTGTCACTTCATTTTTATCTTGAAGAGTTTCATTGGTATCAACAGCTTGTGCAGGAGCAAAAATTACAGCAAGGGCAAAATCTTCCCCTGTAAAACGGTCGACATTTATTGGAAATATTCCTGTTTCCTCGAAACCTTTAACCGCCTTTTCAGGTGTAGCCACTCGGCTGTAGGCTTTGTTCAATATCTCTGCTATTTCATTTGTAGTTATTCTTTCACCTACATGACTTCTTAAATAGTTGGTACACTCCGTATTGTAAGCAGTTTTTAGTGCAAAATAAAAAGAAACGTCCAATGGTTGCAGCCGATGCGACGTGTGTGGTGGGATAGTAACAATAATAACTCCATTTTCTTTACAAAAAGTGTAGGCTTCTAACGTGCAATGCGTAGCATGGTTGTCAATAACTAGTAGCACTGGATCTTCTTTGGTCGCCTTAACAAATTGTTGAAAATGATGAAGCCATTGTACAAACACCGATTCAGTTATGCAACCATTATCGGTACAACAATAGAGTGCAGCAGGTGGACCATTTCTCTTGAGCTGAGCGTTCATCCTTTTCCGGGCATAAATAAATAATGGTGGCACATAAATGCCAGAGGCGCTTATCGCACACATAATAGTGGTTGTTTTGCCCCTTTCAGCACTAGTTATGAAACCCACTCTTCTTTGTCCTTTTTCTGCATATACTTTTACAGGTTTCTGGACGGTTGTTATTCCGGTTTCATCGGCATTAAAAATTATAGTGGATTGAAAGTTATACTTGTCCAACACATTGGATAAATTGTCGTAGAAGCGAGTTACTTCTTCATTGTTAAAAGCCGTTATTCAGTTTATACTGGTAGCCTTAGGTCTTCTTAAACTAATATTGGGATTCCTGTTAAGAAATCCCTTGAGCCAAGCTTTACCAGCAGAGTTACTGTTTTTGGAAAACGAATTTTTAATACCATTTTTTGTTGCATAAGTAAATGCACATCGTTTAATCTCCACTGGTGTTATACCGTAAAATAATTTTGAAACCTTGATAACTTGACTTGCCAATAGCTTTTCGTTCTCTGTGGTGAATACAGGATGACGTCCCACATTAGGCCCCGAAACAGCATTACCATTTCTAAGTCTGTCTCGAAGAGTGCTTCTAGGAATACCAAATGTCCTAGAAACCTCCCTGGTACTTCTACCATTACGAATCGCAATTGACGCGGATTTCATTTGGTCTGAAGACCACATAGCTTGTAACGGGTAGGTCTTTCAAGGACGACAGACTCAGTAAAACACAGGTTAAAAATAAAGTAAACATATTAAAAATAATTATATACAGTTTAAAACAAATAAAATAAAATATAATTCCGTCTTCTGCAAAGGAAAAACAATATTAAACTTTATTACGCTTATCCGATCATAATAGCAACATTAAAATAATACGATAAACAGTATATTTATATATAATAACAATCTCACTACGTTAAATCAACATAGCCCTATATTCCGATCCGGAGATCATTCCTCGCTACTACTGCCTACTGCGATAACTATCATGGCAAGACCCACGTCACTACTGTGGCGTCCTCCTAGGAATAGTTTCACCTCACATACGGTGCATCTTTTGCCAAGTCAGCTAGTGCTAGTTCAATACGCTAGCAGCAGCTGTTGAGCCATGGTTAATTCAATACGCTAGCCACGACTCATTTTCTCATTCTCCTAGCTCGCCTTAAATATGCTCTCGATGCCCTCTCCTTCGGTTTCCCCAGCGCCAACGCTGACACTCCTCGCTTGTGGCATCACATCGTTATAAGCTTTTGTGGTTTTTCTGTGATATTTAGCGGACATCTGTAATTAAAATATTTGTTTTAATAAAACGAATATAGTCGGTTCGCTAAACTCAGACACAACTGGCTAGTGATTTTAGTAGGTAATTTTTTTTATTTTTGCCAATTTTGCCAATTCTGGCAAAATAACTAACTATTTGATAATTATTAACTATTTAGTAATTATTTTTTTGTCAAATTTACCAAATTGGCAAAATTACTTACTAAAATCACTAGCCAGTTGTGTCTGATTTTAGCGAAAGGACTATACCTATGCTATTGTGTAGATTTCTATATTGCAAAAATATTCTTAATGCGAAGGGAATGGCGGCCGGCCGCCATTACAATCATTACGCTGGCCGCGATTACCCGAACTTAACCTAAAATATGATTGCTCTTGGCATCCTTAATAATCAATAATTATGACAAAATTTATTAAACTAGTGTATACTACATAACATGTACATCACGTGACTAATTTTATTTTAATTATACAGGGTGTTTGGTAAAGAATGGGCCATAGCTTAACCTCAGGTTCCTGAGGTTAAAATAGGCCGATTTAAGCTAACTTACCTTAGTACAAAGTTTATAATAACCGAGATACAGGGTGTCAAAGTTAAACTTTTTTTATTTAATATTGAATATTTCCTGATAGGCATGAGATATCAACACGAAATTTGGTATGTCGGGGTTTTTCGGGACGAGAAAACTAAATTCCCTACCAAAAGTTATGTGTTGCCCAGAGGGCGCCACATACGCCTTTCAGCACTTATTTCAATTTTTTTTATCCATCACTCCTTATAATTTTGACATTAAAATTTTTATTCCCCTATTAGTTTTACTTATAAAAGGTATACTTCTTTCATCTCACTCAACTCAACCGTTTTCGAGATAAACGCATTTTAAATCTGCGGTGCAACATAATTTTTAGCATAATATCATTGTAGTTACACCAGAAAAATAACTTAAAACCATAAAATTATCCAAAAATGTATCGCAAATTTCTTCAAATGGAATTTGCGATGCAGTGACATAACTGTTTGAGAACTGGCACAATTATTATGGTTTTAAGTTATTTTTCGGGTGTAACTACAATGATATTATGCTAAAAATGATGGTGTATCGCAGATTTAAAATGCGTTTATCTCGAAAACGGTTGAGTCTGGGGAGATGAAAGAAGTATACCTTTTTTAAGTAAAACTAATAGGAGAATAAAAATTTTAATGTCAAAATTATACAGAGTGAGGGATAAAAAAAGTTGAACGTAATAAATGAGTGATGAAAGGCGTATGTGGCGCCCTCTGGGCAACACATAACTTTTGGTAGGGAATTTAGTTTTCTCGACCCAAAAAACCCACATACCAAATTTCATGTTGTTATCTCATACCTGTCAGGAAATATTCAATAATAAATAAAAAAAAAGTTTAACTTTGACACCCTGTATTTCGGATATTATAAACTTTGTACTAAGGTAAGTTAGCTTAAATCGGCCTATTTTAACCTCAGGAACCTGAGGTTAAGCTATGGCCCAGTCTTTACCAAACACCTTGTATACTTAAAAATATTAGTGATAACATACCTTTTAGAATTCCTTTACACTATATGAAAACACGTTAAAATATATTTAAGCATCTGTCACATTACTAGAGCAGATTACAGTCACACCAAACCAGGGCCACATCTGAACTTATTCTGGTAGATGGCGCAGCATGTTACATCAGCTAAAATATTGTTCACTATCGAAAAATTTGATGGTTGGCCTTACCTTCAGGGCCGGCATTCCTCGACTTTACCCTAAATGTATAGTTCGTACTTACCTTGTTGTTGACAGTCTTTCATGTGGTGTTATTGAAAAATGCATAACAGTGTCTTACTTCTGAATAAGAGGTGTTACTGCTGATAACAATTCAAAGTTTTTTTTTTATTAACAATTCAAAACAACAAACCATTCGAAATAATTTCTCCAATCATCTGGATAAAATCGCAATTATTCTAATAAATGTATGTGGCTGTATGTATGTCTTTTCAGCAACCAATCTTTGTACCACCCGCTACGTTTCTTGTATTCTTTTTCGTTTATTTTCGGTTGCACAAACAGCAAGAGCCGCTTAAAGCATATCGTTATCTGACATGTTTCTGATTTGAAAGTAAAACTCGAACTGGAAAATCGGTATGTGTGTGTTCTCATTCGATTTTCGACATTATTGTATTGCAACTGCATTCAACAAAATCGTACTGCGGAGTAGGAACGTGAGTGGCGGGCTTTAGAGTTTTACTAAACCTTTTAACTTTTTATCATCAATCGTTAAAGAATTGTCATATTTTCTTCGTGGCACAAGTTTGTTAATTAAAAACGTTCGAAGTTGTCTCCTTTGTATTTTAAATTTCATAAAGTTAACTGATTTAAAATCATATTTGAAATAAATATTGTGTTCTTTTCCATATTGTAGCCAAACTATGTTCAACCATGTGACAATATTTCCTCTGGTGTTTTTTATTTTTAATCATTTGAATTTGATTTTTTTTTAAATCCATAATATCTTCCTGATCTATTTAAACTATTTCGTATTTTTATTTCTTTGAAGCCATTTTAATCACTGTATATCTTCCCGATGGATCATAAATTTCCAAGCTTTCCTTGCGTTTTCGATGTGGGCATGGACCGTATCACATTCCATTTCGGAATGTTCGGATTAAAAAAATAACTGGCCGATTTTTGAAATATTTAGGTTTTCAACTGCAAACAGAAACACTGCGGAAACGATTGAATTTCTGTTCTGATCCAAAAAAGCATCAGACATAAAAGCAAAATCTTGCCCAGTAAGTTCACTTTTCATGTATTTGTAAAGGCAAAAGGCTTCCTCAAAAGAACCACGACCTGCTAGTGCTTCGTGCCTTGCTAGTACAAAGTTTGGTGCTACGCGTGAGGCAATGTTATACATATACCGTTAAATTGTAAACTGCTAAACGGGATTTATAAAAAATTTCTTTAGATTTTACTTGTGAGCAATAACACACAGCCTTAAAGTCAAATTCACGAAAACAAATTTCATTTGATATAGCCTTATTTTTAAAAATATCTTTGAAATCAGATTTTTAAATACAAAACAAGTATCACAATAATCCTTACGAGCAATATGGAATGTAATATTAAAGTTCCTGTTAAATATTTTTCGATAATACCAGCTTTTTCTTGTGTAATAGAGTGGAACTCTTGCAAATGAATGTATGTGATTTACAATATACTTTCCAGAATCATCAGGCTATTTTATTCCTGGGGGATGTCGTCCTCGATGATCTATGGAGACCATACGTTTTTTATCTCTATTCTGTAATATGTTTTGGACCACTCTATTTGAAGTGTTAAATGTTGATCAAAATAATCACTGGCATAACTGTATTTTTTCGTTATTTTTACGAGATAAAAAATCATCTTTTCTGACGTTTCACTTTAAGTTTTCTTCAATTAGCCCGCTAAGATATTGCTTTTTTGTTCGTAACTTGGAAGTTTCCAATACTCTTCGTTTATATGGACTCACGTTCGGCTTAACTAAAATTTTTATTACAATGCCTGGGACATTTTGAACAATTTTTTAGTTTAACCATTTTAGCTGGCAATATCCTTTCACTACTTATTGCTCTATGCTTTTTGCCACTTTGGATGTCAGACATCTGTTTATTCCGCAGCCACTCACTTTTAACAGCAATGTTCGTCTTATTTCTTTTATGTTAGGTAATTCCACGGTGTGCTCATCATTTTTAGTTTCAGCTTCTCAAGCTATTCAAGCTTAACTTGGATAATTTAACATTAGTTAGCATAATATATTTTTACTTTTTTCGTTTTATTGTTGCTCCGAATGTATATCTTCAGCGGACGATTCAGATTCTTCATCAGGTTCGTTATCTTAATTATGTATATTTTTCTCGGATTGATACATAAATGTGTTACGTGCTTGATAGTCAAAACTGCACGACGGCTCTGGTGGTTCAAGATGGTTTTCAGTAGTATTTGTTCTGTTTTTTCTTCATTTGGCATTTGCGGTTCCCCTTTGGTTGGCATTTTTCATATATTCGAATCGAAAACAACAAACAATCTTTTAGTAATATCAGCATTAAAAAGAATGTAGGTATTTTATTTACGTATCAAGTATCAAAATAACATTTTTTAAACGAATACCAATTATACATAACGCTATCTATAATTACCGCTTAGAATATGAGAATACCGCTTAGAATACCGCTGAAATAACGTTATGGCTCTTAGATGTTTTTGATATATTAACAAATTTTTCACAATCACTAGTTAACGTTTAATATATTTTCCGATCTCCTTCAGATAGAGATACAGTTTTCTGACACATACATATCGCAATTTCATAAATAATGTAGATAACGTTGTTTGACACTAAACCCTCGAACTGTCATCAAATACATTAGATATCTGTATGTCTCTGCCGATTGAGTCGTACTCTGTTATATATTCCCCTAATATATATTGAGCTTTCTAAAGCTAAGCGAACATTGCCAAAGGTACATAGTTGGCCGTCATGTTCAATTTATTCAAATGATAAATACCGTTGTTTACATTTTTGAACATTTAATATCTGTACCTCGGAGGCATACAACGCTATGTTCATTTTACAGGAGAGCAGTTTTAACTTTTTTTCAACATACAGTTGTATTGCAACAGCTATTTTATTGGGATGTTGGAACAACATGTACCTTTTTTTATTTAGCAAACAATATGAAACTTGATGAAGTTAAAACAACAGTAACACACATCACTATGTTGTGGTTGAAAATTAAAGTAAAACTACCCTTAAATGTTAACGGTGGAATCTTAAAAGGTTGTAAGATTACGTAGATAAAAGGTGATATTTATCTAAGATGGGGGTAGGCAGATAACAATACGCATTATGAAGTAGTTTAGTAATGTTGTGATGGATTATAGAAACAATAAACTAAGAAATTTAATACTAAATCCTTATGTGTATGGCCACACCTAGGATTAGAAAAAATTTTATGTAGGTGTAAATTTCTTAGTTATTAAATATGTTAGAAATAATAATTAGTATGTTGAAATTTGTATAAAGTACAAGAGTACAACATAACAGGGGTGATGGATGTATGAAGTTTTCTTAGTTAATCCGAACAAATGATGTTATCAAACGAAACTCAAACTAAGGTGACTAATTCCTAAGGACCAAACCATCAGAAGGTGTGAGGGGGGATTGAAAAAGAATAATGTATAACGAAATACTGAATTGAATGGACCATGTACGAACCTTCGAAAGATATAGTGAAACGTATTGCTTTGGTTGTAATGTGACTGAGGGTTATGATGTAATTGTGTTATGGTTGTGACAGAATAAATAGATGAGGTGAAGTTGATCATATAGAGAATCAAGTGGGAAGAATTGAATATAGATAAAAAGCAAATGTTACTAGGAATGTATGTAGATGAATGGGTGTCAATCATTTAGATGTACGTAAATGAATGGATGAGAGCAGTTTGATGAGTGATAGTGAGCAGTAGATAATTGTGGATTGTACCAAATAAATTGTAAGTAAATAAGTAAATGGAGAATGTGAAAGAAAGCGATAAAAGAGGTGAATGTAAAATTGTAATAACTGTTAAAGAAAAAGTTGACGGTGAAGTGGTTGAAAGTCCCGATGGAAAGATACATGGTGGTGAACACAGTTAGGGCTTCTTTGCTTTTCTTTGATTATATCTAGGTCTTCGTACAGGTCCCATCTTAAGAAATTTTTCTGTCGAATGTTGTGAAGTAGAGACATTATCTGGGATATTTAGAGTGTGTTTGTTTTGTTTCAGATGTTGGGAGAAAGTAGATGTGTCCTCTCTTTTGGTGTGTTCAAGAGAACGAGATGCAAGTGATCTACAAGTTCTTCCTATATACGTAGCATCAGAGCATTGCCATTTGTAGACACCACTACGATTCATATAGTTGATAATATCTTTTAAGTAGAATAGAGACTGCCCTAAATTATTGGGTACTTTGAAAGAAATCTGAATGTTATCAATTGATCTTCCGAAAATATTTGCAATATCACCCGAGAGACTATCTTGATGGAAAGGTAAAGATGCATAAGTTGGTTTAGCTGTCAAATCCCCAGGGAACGCAGCTTGCCTTAAGACTCTAAGCTGTCTTTTGTGAATGAGTTTGTTTATGATGTTTGGATTCTAAACGATGTATGTAACTATGAAAGGCTGTAAGTTTGTGTGCCATGGGATGGTTAGATGAAAGTGGTATGACATGATCGTTCTGTGTCGGTTTCGTATAGATACTGAAATCGAAGTGGTCATTTAATCTGCTAATGGTGAGGTCAAGAAAATTAATTGATTGGGATGACTCTAGTCCCATATTGAACTTAATATTGGGGGGAATTTGATTGATTTTAGAAAGTAATAAATCAGCTGAGTTGGAATTACCTAAAATGAAGACTAAATAGTCGTCAACATATCGATGCCAATGGAGGATTTCAGGATTTTTCATGATATGTATGGATTCTAAATGATCCATGAAGATGTCGGCTACGAGAGGAGATAGGCCGTTACCCATGGCTAAACCATCAGGTTGTCTATAATATTTATTGTTAAATACACAAAAGTATTGAGCTAGATAGAATTGCAATAATTGAATAATTGAATTGAAGCCCTTGACGTGAAAAGGTTATATGCCACATACAATTATTTTTGAGAAATCCCCTTTAGAAAGTCATTTTAAATCCAGGAAATCCAATTTCAATACAAAATTTAATTGAATTTTGATACAATAATATTTTAACAATAATAATAACTAAAAAAAATCACAAGTTTTTTTTAATGATTTATTTACAAAAAAATGTGGCTTGTACCCTTTTACATGAAAGAATAAACGAAACACTTAAAAAAACAAAACGAATACATAAACATTAGTCCTCATCACTTAACGGCAAATCTCCGTCCAAATATTCGACTTCCATTGGTAGTGTGGCCTCTAATGTTTCTTCTTGGCGAACAAAATTTTTAGCGCACTTCAGGAATATAAGGAAGTAAAAGCAATAAATTATTTATCTTTTTTGGTTTAGTTTTATTGGGTCCAAATATTTCTGTTTGAGACATTCTGTCAAAGATATTCTTCTCATACCCTTTTTCCCAATATTCACGTTCTTAAAACTTTCATTTAAATAATGTTTTATTTTGAGTATGTTCGGGTTTTCATTTTCTAATCTAAAGAGGATGATTTTGCTGAACGCGACTTTTGTTTTTCATCTGTAAACTTTTTTTTACTTAGATTCTCCTCCAACACTTTAAAGGATAAGAAGTCTTCTCTCTTTAGTACTGTCACGTGAAATGGATTGTTCCTTTTACACTTTTTTACTGCCTCATACCAATCTACTGGTTCATATACCACCTTCATTTTCTTCTTATATTTCTCTATAGTAGCAAAATCCCTGTCTGACGGAAGATGTATGTCCAACTACTAAAAACCTATGTTCTATGGATTCAAATACAGCCTCTGTGACCAACTGCTTCCACAACCCAATCAAGACCCAGTTTTTGTGCTGTCCTCCGCAGTTGTCCGTATAAACGATTAGGTTTTTGGGGAGGTGTTCTTGTTCTTTAACGTGTTTCAAGAGAATACTTGCAATCTCATCACTGCCTCTTTTCCCAGTATTCTTAGACCACATATACGTATAGCCCTTGTTGTTTAGGCAGTCATGAATTCCCAAATTATACACCCATGCCTTACTCAAATAAAAAGCTGGACCAGTTGTTAAAGAGGGCACAGGAAGTGTTTGCTGAAGTTCAAATGATAATACGTATGTATCTTTTGAAGCTGACATGCCTATCTCATTTTTTAACGTATCTTGCATTGCTTCAGCTCACCTTAACTGCAACTCCTTTTCTGTCTTCAATTTCTTCAAAGTATCTGCATTTTCTTTGGAATTCTCAATCTTTACCTCTAGTTCATCACATATTTTACAGGTATCGCTTCGAGGTATCTTGAAACCTATGTTAAATTCTGAACAAAATATCCTTCTATATTTATCTTGACTAATGGGTAATAGATTTCTTTCAGCACACCAAGGTTTGTAATACTCATGATATAAAGAAGATATATTTAGATCATGATCAATGTATGTTTTATGAGGGTTTTTTTTTTCTGCTATAATGACTAATGTATTTTGGAATGCTATTAATATGATCCCGAGGTAACTGGCACGCCTCTTCCGATATTTTATTACGACGCTCCAAAAATTTTCCTCTTTGATCTAATTTAGGTGTTGTTAAACCAGCAACCATTTGTTTATAAAACCTAAAATTTCGGGAAGACTCAACTTTCTTTGTTTTCTTAGGATATGAACGTTTTTTAGCTTGCCGCTTCATGCTATGAAATAGCTATGAAATAAGTATAAGTTCTGTTTGTTATAATCTGCAATATTTCAAAATCCGTCAAAAATTTGGTTTTCTGTACCTTGAAGCAGCATCCTACAGTTTTTTTGCATCCACAAGGCGGACCCAAGACTCTCGCTGAAACATTTTTACCTTTCTTGCTTGTATAGGATGAACCAAGATTTCGGCGCGTCTTTCTTAAAGTGTATTTATCTACATTTTTCCTTTGCCACCTACTTTTTGTTTCTTTTTCAGGGGTAGGAAGTTCGTCACGGCTCTTTTTTCTTGGGGTTTCCTGAAAAAAAAAATGCGTTGTTAATGGCAGTTGGTATTAAACATATTTTGAATGGTAAAAAATATCTTAATAGTTTTATTGGTTACGCATGTGTAGCATCATAAACTTTATAAAACATCACAGCATGTCACAAACTACTAAAATAGATATAAAAAAATCAGAAAAAGGATACAGTGGAACCCCGATAAGTCGGCCCCCGATAACCCGGAAGTCCGGCTAACCCGGACCGATTTTTATCAGACAAACATTACAACAATAAAAATGTATGTCCTTTATGCTGGATTTTCCAATTTCTTTTCAACATCTTAAAATATTTTCTTTTATCTTTCCTTATAAACATATTGTTCGAATACTATAATATCTTATGTTTTTCAGGCTAATTTTATTTATCATAATACACTTTCTTCGTAAAAATTTGTCGCTTTAGCGAATTCCTATGTAGTTCATTCTGTGGTATTATAATATCACCCTGTACAAAAGATGTGTTATTCAAAGAAAAACATATATCATTCATCGTTCGCCCTTGACCAAGGCCGAGCGTGAGGTTGCGAGAGTTCATCATGTATATAAGTGAACGCCCGATGATACGGATCATCGTTATCGTTAGAATTATATTACTGTACGTAGAGTTGCGACATGGTTTGGCTGATACAATGTTATTGTTTATAATACACTTCAAAGACTTGTAAATAAAGTATGTTGTAGCAGATGAAGCAGTAATTATTTAAATAAGGACTATAAGGGTTAATTGTATACCAACCCTTCAACATTCCTTACATGGCGCTCCTGTAAATTAATTGGGAGAATCTTCTGACAATGGGCGACAAAAATTGGAAACGGAGACGGCGAAGATGGACCAGGACGAAGATGCAGAGAACCCAGGGAACAAAGACAAAGTGATAAAATGTAAGTAAGAATGTCTATCTTTATTAAAAATGCTTCCCTCGTTTTATATTATTATTTAACATTAAATATTTATCTTTTCTGATTTTTGAATAATTTATGAAGTATCGATTTTTTTTTAAGAATATCTATAAATTTTGAAATATGAAGTGATTTTTGAATTGAATATTTTTATAGAAGTTTATTATATATGCTATTCTTGAATTTTTATTGAATTTTGAATCTTTATTGAATTTATTTGAAAAATCTCTATCCGATTTCGATTTTTAGTACGGTTATTTTTGAATATTTTATGGAATATCGAATTTTTTTTTCAAAAATTTCTATCGAATTTTGAGATATGAACTGATTTTGAATATTTTTATCTAACTTTTGCATATGCTATTTTTGAATTTTGATTGAATTTTATTAGTAGTTGTTTTTGTTATTGATCTTTTAGATACATTTTTATCGATTTTGTGTTAAATTTTGTATGATATGAACCTGAATTAATAATTTTTGTGTGACTAATGATATATAAATGATTTTTTTAATGAATAATGATTAGGGATGACATACAACAAACATTGCTATAAGCAAGAGATATATTTTTAACGAACCGACCTGATGAGTCGAGATAAGGAATTTGAAGAAGAACTATATAGATTAGAAGAAGAACTAACAATATTATAAGCTAAATATTATGAGGCAACTTGAGACAATAAGAAACCCACGGCTCTTGTCAAATTAGGAAGGTACTAATGATTTATAGAAGCTTGAAAGCTTATTAGAGACCCACTCTGTGTTTTAAAGGGTACCTATTTTATTCATGATTATTCGTGAATAAACAACGGCCTCAAAGCAAGGGATTGAGGTTGTGATATTTTTAGACCAATTTGAACCACATAAAATACCTATTTCGTGTTTTGAGTTAACTATACCACCTTAATGGTGCGTACAGATCAGGGCGAAAATTCGGGTTAATATTGGCGGAGAATTAAGACATCCGAGTGAAACCTCTTTTATTAAGGTAAAACGAAGGTATCGGAGCTAGTATATGAAGTGATGATTATGATGTTATATGAAATGATATATGAGATAAATGATATATGATTGTTATATGAAATATGTATATGAAGATGAATTATGTACACTGTAGAAGTGTTATTATGTGGAGAAAAATGAAGAAATATATAGTTGTAGTACCAGACAAGAAGAAGAATAGAAAAAAAAGAGAATTTTTAGTAAAATATGTGGGAAAAATGAAAGAAGACACATAAAAATTGCAAGAAAAGAAGCAAAATTAAGAAGATACTAAGCAAATAAGTAGCTAATCATTGAAATATGTCTAAGAATTAAAGCTGAAAATTTTTTTTTCTCTAAAGTAATGTTAATTATAAATAACTTATTTTTAAATGTAGATAATGAATTCAGGTTAAATTTTCGCGGAAAATGGAAGTGTTTGAATTAAGGATAGACAATATCTTACAATAGTGTTAGTAGATAGTAAGCAAAGGGACACAAAAAGTGAAGTTCTTAGAGAGATTAAATCTTTATTATAGGTACAAGAGAGTTATTAGAAGTTTTTTTAGAGACACATATTAAAAGTTTTAGAGAGATTACATTTTTATTATAGGTACAATATTTTAAAGTTAGTAAGGCGTATATAAATAAATCAAAATAAGACGGAAATAATAAGATGAAATAGTAAAGTAACGTTAAATTCTTTTTTTTATATACCATTTAATAGAAGTTTAGGTAATATTTAGCTTAGCTTAGGAAGTATTAAAGTCGAGATTTTATTACAATTAGATTAGTTACGGCTTATAGGCACTAAAAGACTATTTAAAAGTTAGGATCAATTTCATTCACTGTGGACACTGTTTTGATGAAGTGAATTAGTGAACGGGAAAAAGGACGAAAAGACACGACGTGAAAGTACGTGAACTAGTGATAGGTTATAAAATACCAGTTTAGTTTAGGGAAAAATCGATTGATCTGAAACGTAACATGTTAGTTAGGATAGTTAGGAAATTTAAATTTAGTAATTATTTAAATAAGGACTATAAGGGTTAATTGTATACCAACCCTTCAACATTCCTTACAATTCGTTTCAATTTTCAATGTCAAACACATTATACAATGAGAGATAATGCGTATTTGTGTAATTTGATACATAATATACCTTAGTAAAAATGTGTTATCGAAACCAACAGGCATCTGTAGTATCCTTTATTTACTTGAAACTGTCTTAGCATTGTTTAGAAAAAACTATTAAAAAATTATTTTTCAAACAATGGTCTTAGTCTTCACTCTTATTAAATAACATAAGTTCGTTCTCGTTGCGAGACGGTATTGTGTGTAGTAAAGTCGCATTGTTCGTTCCGTTCTGTAATCGTTCGTAAATATATTCAGATTTTGTGTTTGCGTGATTTTTTGTCTACGTAATGGCAATAAAACTTAAAATGTTGTTTTTGTTTCAAAATGATAACAAAAGACAGTTTGGACAATCGGTGCAAAGATAAGAAAGCTAAAAATGAGACTCTCGACGACGCTTTGTATGTGTGGAACGCGAACGTGGTTTACAAGTGTCTGTGTGCCAATTATAACGGAGTTTATCTGTAAGCATACCATATTTTAATAATTTTTACCATTTTCTCCGGCTAACCCGAATTTTCGATAACCCGATTAATCCGAGTTAACGGGGTTCCACTGTATTTATATGCCACAAAATAAGCCACATGACTTGCAAAAATATATCCACAAAAATTGCAGTAAAAGAGTGTATGCCACAAAACCTAATAAACGTACCTGTTGCTGCTCGGAGGGCGATGAACTATCTTCATTTTCACTTTCAACATAATCCTTGTCTTTTATGCTATCATATGAGTCCCAATCACGGTTACTCTTTTCACTTGAAAACTGATAAAAATCACGAGAATATCCGGCACGTGGTTCACTCATGATAATGGCTTATAACCTTTTCTTGAAAATGAGCGATGTGCTGCAGAAATTGTAAAAATGACACTTCACCACACTAGCGCAATCTCTTAGAAAATCGTCAAAATAAATTTTGTATGGCTAGTACCCTTATTCCCGAATCATTTAAATAGAAAATATCGATTTTTATACTTTTTATACTTTTGTACCCTTTTCACGCCAAGGGCTTCAATTAGTAGTGGACATAGTAATAGAACTTGCTCTTAGAACAGAGTGTACCAGATTAATAGTTTCTTACTGTTTTTCACTGAGGTGAAAAGATTGCTAGCATAAAATAAATGAATGGTAATGTTTAGATGGAGCTGGATTTGCTTGAGTTTATTGACAAGATGACTAGTGTTCTTGACTGAAAAACGAGGGATGAAGTTCGTCGTGTTGTTAATAAGATAAGGTATACATTTTGAAGGAATGTAAACTGGAGTGTTTATGAAGCTAACAACTGGACGAATGGGGATGCCCTCTTTGTTTATCATAGGTAAACCATACGGGTGTAAGGTGCAAATTGTTGGAGAAAAATTCTGTAAGCGGTTTGATTTCATCTTTTAGTTGATTGATGAACTTTTTGGAAGGATCTTCTGGGAGTGAAATGAAATTGTTAGTAGAATCTGGTAGAAATAGTCTGATGTAGAATAACTAGAAAATTGCAATTTGTCTGCCTTGCTAATGACCAGACTGTTAAATTTGACTTTGTTTTTGCTTGGGTTAAGAGTTTTGAGATGATTTAGGCGTTTCTTGTCTGAAAATTAAAGAAAGCTTAAGTTAGAAAATGTCTTCTTCTTCTTTTATATAGGCAGTACTGCCTGTTTTTCTTCAACGGTGCCTTTCATTCTGCCCCTAAGTTGTCATTCCATCTTTTCCTTGGGCGTCCTATACTTCTCCTGCCTAACGGTGACTTGTCCCTGGCTATTCTTACTATCCTTGGTTCAGACATCCTGCTTATGTGCTCATTCCACTTTTCTTTTCTGTTCTTTACCCAGGTATTTATATTGTCTACCCCACATATGCGTCTGATTTCCTCACTTCTTACCCTATCCTGTAGTCCTTTTCCAGCAATCCTTCTTAAGATCTTCATTTCGTTGGTTTCCAGACGTCTTCGTGTTTTTCTTGTATCTGGTCTTGTTTCGGCCGTGTAAGTCATAACTGGCCTAATAACTGACTTATATATTCGGGCCTTTGTTTCCAATCTTATGTGCTTGTTTTTCCAAATTGTGGCGTTTAGGCATCCGGCCGTTCTACTGGCTTTAATTATTTGGTCTTTTACCTCTTCTTCGATATTGTTGTCGGCTGATAGATTCATTCCCAGATATTTGACAGTCATTACTTGTTGTATAATTTGATTGTCTAACTCCAATTTGCATCTTATTGGTTCTTTGGCAATTACTAAGCTTTTTGTTTTTTGGGCTGATATTTTCATATTCATTTCTTTTGCGTTAATGGTGAACTCGTGCAATAATCGTTGTAGGTCGTCTTCGCACTCTGCTACTAACACGGTGTCATCAGCGTAACAGAGTATTTTTATATCTCTATTGCCCATTTTGTACCCTCTTTTTTTCTTCTCTTGTTTTATTATTGCATTCAATATTATGTTAAACAGTAGAGGGCTTAGTGAATCTCCTTGCCTGATTCCTGTGTTTGTTTCTATGGTTCTGTTATTATTCCATTGACTTTCATTTCTATTTTATTTCTTACATATATGTTTTCTATCAGTTTTATGATATCCAGTGGTAAATTTTTCTTATATAGTAGGTGTATCACATCTTTTAATTGGATTCTATCAAACGCTTTCTCTAGGTCTATGAAACAGAAAAAGGCTGGTTTGTTATATTTTAATGATTTCTCCGCTATTTGCCTTATCACAAAAACTGCATCGTTACATGATCTTCCACTTCTAAATCCTTGTTGTTCATCCGATATATTTACGCACGTCATTATTTTTCCATAAGTATTTTTGTCGTGAGTTTCAGTATAGTGCTCAGTAAATTTATCCCTCCATAGTTACTGGGGTCTGCCCTATCACCTTTCTTAATAACGCTATGATTTGAGTGGTTCTCCATTCTTCTGGAATTCTTATTGTATTTATTATTTTACTTAAGTTAGAAAATGTGTTCTGAGAAAATGTGTTGTTTTTCTGAACGACATGGTAATCCAATGGCATGAATGAAATTCCATATTTCGTTAAATCCCAAAGCTATTCAAATTCTTTTTGATCAGTAACAGAGAGATGACGCTCATAAAAGTTGTTCCATATTGCATCCACAACTGACGATATACATTTGCCTACTGTGTAATTGTTCATTAAAAACGTTAGGCCCAGGAACCGAAATGACATACTCGTTGCTAAGTACCTGAAACAAAGAACACATATATAAATATATATTAGTCTCGGGGAAAGAGTGCGATTTTGTAAAATTGCAAACAGAAAAGCGTAGTCTTCTAACATTTTTGTACATATAGGTACGTACTTGTTTACTTCATTATTATTTTTTTATAGGTGAGCAAGCTCACAAAACGTGGGAGAACCTAAGAAACACGTTTGGAAGGGAACATAAAGAGCAGCGTGAAACCAAGAGTGATCAAGAAACGTCAACTTCTACAAAGTGGCCTTATTTCCAAAGCAGGATGTTTTTAAAGGACATTATGGGACCAAAGAATAGTTCTGGAAATTTGCGGGCCACAGTAGTTGTTGAAGAGGACCATTCTGTTAAATCAGGATTCCAAATATTCGTCTTATACACAGTATATTTTAACGAACAACTTTATTACTATGATACTTATAATACGTAAATTAAACAAAGCTTAATACATTGACAACCATTATTAAATTAAAACATCAGTCAAGTCAGACATATTGGAGTATGTGTCAAAACAGTGTTACCAAGGTGACAAAAGAAAATTAATAAATTACAAATATTCTACCGCTTGTATTTAAATGTACCAAACTTTTACATCCTCACTTAATTCATTATTTTTTTCAAAACCCAATCCTACTGCGCATGTCCAATGTTTTTTCTTTGATAGCACCTTAGTTAAGAAATCAGAAATCAACATTTTTTCTGCCGGTAAGTAACTAACTTCTATCCCTTTTAACCCACTCCTTTATCTGGTGAAATTTAACATCTACGTGTTTACTCCTGGCATGTAACGTATGACTGTTGCAAAGTTGATTTGCACCACCATTACTCACCACCACCATCTGTCCTAAGACATTCTATAGACATTTTCCCGCTTCTGTGTGGTGTGTGTGTGTGTGTGTGTGTGTGTGTGTGTGTGTGTGTGTGTGTGTGTGTGTGTGTGTGTGTGTGTGTGTGTGTGTGTGTGTGTGTGTGTGTGTGTGTGTGTGTGTGTGTGTGTGTGTGTGTGTGTGTGTGTGTGTGTGTGTGTGTGTGTGTGTGTGTGTGTGTGTGTGTGTGTGTGTGTGTGTGTGTGTGTGTGTGTGTGTGTGTGTGTGTGTGTGTGTGTGTGTGTGTGTGTGTGTGTGTGTGTGTGTGTGTGTGTGTGTGTGTGTGTGTGTGTGTGTGTGTGTGTGTGTGTGTGTGTGTGTGTGTGTGTGTGTGTGTGTGTGTGTGTGTGTGTGTGTGTGTGTGTGTGTGTGTGTGTGTGTGTGTGTGTGTGTGTGTGTGTGTGTGTGTGTGTCAGGATATTTATGGCAACTTGTGTGTGAATAAGCCTGCACTCTGGTAACTTCTAAAATTGTGGCAACTTACACACGTTGCCAGAATTTTTTTGGTATTTATTTCACTAACATCACATCATTTCGTCATGATTTTGAAGCAATAAACTGAAAATCTGGTTTACATTTCAGTAGATACTCGTTTTTTGAAGAAATGTCCATAAATTTGTTTTTAATTTAATTTCTCTAGAATGTGTGTTAGTTTCCATTATTTAGTTTGAGGCATGTTACTAACACAAGCCAAATTATGGCAACGGGGGCGTGGTAAGATAGTGGCTCCCTCTACCCAACAATGCGATGTTGCTGGACCGTTATTTTAGTTCTAGTTAGACTTTAGAGTTGAGTTGCCGCAATTTGGATTGTGTGTAGGTGAAATATTAACATGTACAAAACGAGATTACAAAAGCTGAAAAATGCTGTTAACAAAATAAATGCTGCTAATGAAATTACATCTAAGACAAAACAACAATTACTCGAAACCAAATCATGTGATAAGTTGCAAAATAACCTTATATTTCTTCCAAAATATGAATCTACAAAATGTCTAAATAGAGAGGAACGTGAACAAGTGTTGGATTCCAAACACGTGCTATTGAATGATACGACTTTAAATGGTAAGTATATGTAATATTTTTGTACTTTAGTTTGACTATTCAATTCAAAATATCTATCCACCTATTTCACCAGTCAGATTTAAAAATTACTAAATGCAATTTACGTTTCACCACGCCATATATACAGTGCGTCTATAAAGGCATTCATTCATTATTAGTTAAATAAACGATAAAATTAGAAATACCCGAAACAGGTTGATTTTAATTTACTATTTGTTTAAATTATAATCTAGTGTACAGGGTAAACCACATTCGTGTGATTACATCATCACCATTTTGAAGCTTGCTTCTTATTGCACGACATAAGAAATTTTTCATTTTCTTAGATCAAACTACAAGTAGTACAAGCTAATTTTTTTAATTATACGTGGACGTTTTATTAAATCGTTTAGTTGTTTATTATTTTTAGTAAGATGGTACAAGATAGTAAGATAGTACAATAAATTTAAACTACAAGTTGCCATTTAATGAAAGCGGCAAATAGCTTTCCAATCGAATTACACACAGTATTTTTTCTACGACTACACGATATTAAAGAAATATGCATTTTCCATTTTCTTAGAACAAACTGCAAGTTGCCATTTATTGAAAGCGACATATAGCTTTCCAATCGAATTATACTGCATATTTTTTCTACGACCAAAAGATATTAAAGAAATATGCATTTTCTAGTTTCTTAGAACAAACTGCAAGTTGCCATTTATTGAAAGCGACATATAGCTTTCCAATCGAATTATACAGAACATTTTTTGTACGACCATACGATACTGAAGGAATATAAATTTTTCATTTTCTTAGAACAAACTACAAGTTGCCATTTATGGAAAGCGGCAAATAGCTTTCCAATCGAATAATACACACTATTTTTTCTACGACTACACGATATTAAAGAAATAGGCATTTTCTAGTTTCTTCGACAAGACTACAAGTTGTAATTTATTGAAAGCGGCAAATAACTTTCCAATCGAATTACCCACAATATTTTTTCTACGACCACACGATACCAAAGAAATATGACTTTTCATTTCAGCAGAACAAACTGCAAGTTGCCATTTATTAAAAGCGATAAATAGCTTTTCAATCAAATTACACACAATATTCTTTCTACGACTACACGATATTAAAGTTGCAATTTATTGAAAGCGGCAAATAATTTTCCAATCGAATTACACAAATGATTTTTTCTACGACCACACGATATCTATTCTATTATGCAGAAAAAGCAAGCTTCTGTCGGCGGTCCTACGACCGCTCACCTTTTGTTTTAAATGGAAGCCCTTTTTTTCAATTTCCGGATTTGCCTTGCTGAGCTGATTTCAAAAATGTATAACACGTTGCTTAAAATTGGTACAGGGTGGGCAGAAATACAAAAAAGTTTATGAAAATTGTTTATGGAAAGTAATACGTTACTGAATGTAATAAACAAATTAAATGGAATTATGTACTTTTGCAATTACTGTGATCCACTACCAAAATCAAACAAACGAATATTTACAATAAATGTTCAAATTGTTCTTCATTGATCGTTAGACAATGACTGAACCGGGCATTACTTTCGTATCTAACATTATGTAGTATTGCGGGTATTATATGTCTTTCTTGTCTAATTCGTCTTGTAGTTGTCAGATATTTCCAGGTTTCTTTGTGAAAAGATATCAGATATTAAATAACCCCCATAAAAAGAAGTCTAATGGGCATATATCAGGTGATCTATCGGGACATTCCACTAGTCCCATTATTTCTATCCACCTTTGTGAAGAAGTTCTGTTTAAAATTCGCGCATAGTTACTGCGAAATGTGGCGGTGCGCCATCCTGTTGAAACCAGATTCAGCGGTTTAAAACAGTGGGTATTTGAATATAATAGGAAAAAGCTGGATCAGATCAGGAATTAATAAATTTTATAGGGAATCCAGATATAATGGTCCTGTTGAATTTTCGTCAAAAAATATGGAACAATAATTGTATTTCTCACAATACCAGCCCATGCGTTGGTTTTTTGTGGTCTTTGCGTATGGTACTCTTGCATTCAGTGTGGATTTTCATCAGACTAATAACGAGTGTTTTGCTGGTTAACACTACCTTTCAAATAAAACGTTGCCTCGTCCTAAAATAAAACGTTATCAATGAAATTGTTATTTTGGTTCATCATATTATAGTCGCAGAATTCAGTTCTTTGGTCAAAGTTGTCTTCAGCAAATTCATGGATAACACGTACTTTATGAGGGTGGTATCTTATTCTTTTTGATACTGAAGACTTTCCAATACCAAAATCCCTTGATAATCTCCGCATTGTATATTCATCAACTGTTGGTCTATCTTGCAATTTGCATCCCTCACATGTCCTAATTCTCTGTATTTACTGCTCACCGTAGATTGTGAAATAGATTCACGATCTAGGTGCACAAAGAGCAATCCGGAAATGAAAAAAGAGTTTCCATTTAAAAAAATGGTGATGACGTCATCACACGAAGATGGTTCACCCTGTATGTTAGATTATAATTTGAAAAAAAAAAGTAAATTGAATTCAAAAATTAACCTGTTTCGGGAACATCTAATATTATTGTTTATTTAGGTAATAATGAATTTATGCGTTACTTTATGGACGCGCTGTGTAAATAATATCTAAGAGTGACATTATTAGGTATTTCCTATCACGTAAATTGTATATAGGAATTCCTGTACCTATGTATTACCTAAATTTATGCAATGGTTGGTGGAATCGAACATGAGTGAAACTGTCGCGTATTGTATGAGTAGCGTGTTAATTTGTATCCACATTTTATCCCAATTTTTTCAGATTCCTCTGAAAGTGAACCTAAAACTAGCGGCAGCGAGTATATTCCATCGTCTCATTGTTCAGACAGTCCGCCATCTAAGAAGATACACGTTATTCAAAATATCGTAATTAGCGAAGGAAATTTGAATATATTAACTGAAAATAATCAAAGCGATAAAAGTTTTGTTATAAACAAGTATCTTACAAGCCTCAACTACAGTGAAAGCCAAAAACCTATTGATATAATATCTAATTGTAATGATGAAGATTTAGCTGTTAGTGAAGGGTTAATTTTAAACCACAATGGAAATAAAATCGTTAACGTAACTGAATTATCTGAAAATATTTCTAATTGCAATAATAAAGATCTACCAGCAAGTGATGGGTTAAAAACACACTATGAGACATCTGAGAAATTCAGTAACAATATCAAAAATCGTGACAGTGGAGGTACAACAAACAGTTCTCAGCTTACTGATAAGTCCATAACGTACAGGAAAAAAAATTGTCGGAATGAAATTGAAATAAATGCAGCAATTAGAAAAAGTGGTAAAAGAGTAAGAAATAAAATTCATGCTTGTTACTACTGTAGTAAGCAAGTTATACTTATGGCAAGACACTTTGAAACCGTTCATTCCGAAGAATCAGAAGTAAAAAAATGTTTACTTCATCCCAAGGGTTCTCAAAAGAGAAAGCAAGCTTTCTTAGAATTGATTAGGGTGGGAGACTTCTATCACAATTGCAACGTTCTTTCTACAAAAAAAGGTCAGCTGATAGTAATTAGACGGCCAACAGCAGATGAAGCACAATTTGTTAGTGATATCAATTATGGTCCTTGTCCCAACTGTCTAGGATTTTTATTGAAAAAACATATCTGGCATCATGTGAAATATACATGCAAGGAAAAAGTTAATATTGATGACCAGAAAGAATCCCGTCATGTTATTGCCGAAAGCAATGCTCTCGTAGCTGATATATTCGGAATTGGTTTTACTAAAGATTTCACAAATTCAATAATATCAAAGTTTAAAAACGATGAAATTGGTAACACCTGCAACAATGATATTTTGATATTGAAATATGGAGCCATGCAGTACGAGAAGTATGGTGATACTCAAAACGAGTTAATAAGACAAACCATGAGGCAGCTAGCTCGTTTAGTTATATCCCTTAAGAGATTAACTAACAGTAGGTCGCAAACGCTTGGCGATTTTCTGGTTCCTGAGAAATTCGATGTGGTTGTTCAAGCAACTAAAGACATTAGTATGACCACGGCAGCTAGTAGTAACTGTAGACCAGAATTTCATACTCCGAGTTTAGCTTTAAAATTGGGTTATGCTCTTAAGAAATGTGTGGCTATTCAGAGAGGCAGTGCTTTAAGAACAGGAAATATGACAAAAAACAAGTCATTGTTATCATTCCTTCAGCTGATGAAAATGGAATGGAGCATACGAATATCTTCCAATGCTATATCCACACTTTACCGAAGAAAATTGAATTCCACTCAACTTTTGCCAATTACGACCGATTTAGTGAAACTTAGTAATTATATCGATACAAACATGTTAAAGGCTAAACAAGAATTAATGCAAGACTACACTAATAATTATAAGTGGACACGGCTTGCAACATTAACTTTATCTAGAATAATATTGTTTAATAAACGCAGATCGGGTGAAGCAGCAAAAATGAAGCTAACTGATTATATTTCCCGACCAACTTGGGCAGAGCAAAATACGGACGAAATAAAAAATTCTCTCACAATAATCGAAAAAAAACTGGCAGAGTCATTGACAGTAGTGGAAATTGAAGGGAAACGTGGCAAAAAGGTCCCAGTAATCCTAACTCCAAATACGAAACAATGTATTGATATTTTGATTCAACATAGAGTTACATGTGGTATTTCAAGTCAAAATGTATACATTTTCGCCAGATCTAATCCATCTAGTTCAAATCTTAGGGGGCGTGATTGCTTGAAAAAAATATGTGAAGAAATTGATTTGCAGAATCCTTCAGCAATAACGGGAACAAAGTTGCGTAAATATGTAGCAACTGTATGTCAACTATTTGACATGTCAGAAAATCAATATGACTGGTTAGCTCGTCACTTAGGTCATGACATCAAAGTACATCGTGATTTTTACAGAATGCACGAAAGTGCGATTGAACTCACCAAAGTAAGTCGATTGCTTATAGCTGTTGATAAAGGTGAAGTGAACAAGTTTGCTGGAAAATCTATTGACGAAATAGAAATTAAAGGTAATGTTTTGAATATTTAACTAGTATTAATTTGTTTGCTTCTATGATTCATTTTCTAGATCTGCCTACTTTAGAAGAAGATGAGGAAGAAGAACCAGAAGCTGAACCGGAAGGTGAAGCAGGAATTGATGATGATGAAAATGTTCAGACCATTCACAAAACAAAATGTAAGTGATTATTTGAACAATCTTAAGTCAAAACTAAAAAAAAAACAGTCAACAATATATGTAATATTTCAGTTGTAATCTGAGGTAACTGGGGCGTTGTAAAAACATGCCAAATTAAAATGAGAATACTATTTTTTGCTAGCAATATAATTTATTAATTTATTGTTTATTGATTTTTTTAGTAACCAAAGCAAAAAAGTCCAAAAAGATTTCCAGAGGTCCAGTTCCATGGACGAATCAAGAAAAGGAAGCCGTCTGCAATTATTTTAAACTTAATATTAAGAAGGGAATTGTACCAAACAAAAAAGAATGTGAGAAATGCATTGAGCTACATCCCATATTAGTTGAAAGATGTTGGTCAAAGATTAAATTTTGTGTTAAAAATGAAATTACTAAACTTATGCGCATTAAAAATAGCAAAAAGTAACTAATAATGCTGGATTTTTAGATGTCCTAGCAGTTTTATTTCAAGGTTTTACATTAATTTCTTGGTCCTAATAAGACTAGATTTATTTGAATTATTCACCAAGCATTTTTTATGTTTCAAGTGTTATTGAATGCATAATCGTTATTTTAATTTACATTTAATTTTACAATTTTTTAATTTAGATATTTCAGTTTATTTAAAGTATTGTTCAGAATTAACAACAATAATATTTTAATCCTAGTTTTGTAACTCATCAAATAAACAAAAAAATTAATGTAGATCCTACCTAACTGTGACACTTTGTAAAACACTTAATTCCTAGAATAACTGTATCTTACTCATTTCTAGTATAAACTACATTGATACCGATACGTGCTTAATATAAAATTTTTCTAAATATATCTAGATTTTTTCTTAAACATGGCAACACTGCTTTCCAAACACATTTAATTTTTTAATACTTATGGCAACCTATGTTACACACGATCACATATCTAGATACTTCTGGCAACTTTTTTACACACTATCGGTTGAAGCATATTTGTGGTTCCGTTGCCACAAGTGATATATATGCATAGCTTCGACAAAACGGAGTGTAAATCAATGGTTTCTATACACAAAGATTTCTCTTCGTCACGGTACTATGTTTCTGACATCTTCTCAATTTAACCACAATTGGGGCTTATGCACACGTTGCCATAAATATTGCACGGCGTGTATGTGTGTGTGTGTGTGTGTGTGTGTGTGTGTGTGTGTGTGTGTGTGTGTGTGTGTGTGTGTGTGTGTGTGTGTGTGTGTGTGTGTGTGTGTGTGTGTGTGTGTGTGTGTGTGTGTGTGTGTGTGTGTGTGTGTGTGTGTGTGTGTGTGTGTGTGTGTGTGTGTGTGTGTGTGTGTGTGTGTGTGTGTGTGTGTGTGTGTGTGTGTGTGTGTGTGTGTGTGTGTGTGTGTGTGTGTGTGTGTGTGTGTGTGTGTGTGTGTGTGTGTGTGTGTGTGTGTGTGTGTGTGTGTGTGTGTGTGTGTGTGTGTGTGTGTGTGTGTGTGTGTGTGTGTGTGTGTGTGTGTGTGTGTGTGTGTGTGTGTGTGTGTGTGTGTGTGTGTGTGTGTGTGTGTGTGTGTGTGTGTGTGTGTGTGTGTGTGTGTGTGTGTGTGTGTGTGTGTGTGTGTGTGTGTGTGTGTGTGTGTGTGTGTGTGTGTGTGTGTGTGTGTGTGTGTGTGTGTGTGTGTGTGTGTGTGTGTGTGTGTGTGTGTGTGTGTGTGTGTGTGTGTGTGTGTGTGTGTGTGTGTGTGTGTGTGTGTGTGTGTGTGTGTGTGTGTGTGTGTGTGTGTGTGTGTGTGTGTGTGTGTGTGTGTGTGTGTGTGTGTGTGTGTGTGTGTGTGTGTGTGTGTGTGTGTGTGTGTGTGTGTGTGTGTGTGTGTGTGTGTGTGTGTGTGTGTGTGTGTGTGTGTGTGTGTGTGTGTGTGTGTGTGTGTGTGTGTGTGTGTGTGTGTGTGTGTGTGTGTGTGTGTGTGTGTGTGTGTGTGTGTGTGTGTGTGTGTGTGTGTGTGTGTGTGTGTGTGTGTGTGTGTGTGTGTGTGTGTGTGTGTGTGTGTGTGTGTGTGTGTGTGTGTGTGTGTGTGTGTGTGTGTGTGTGTGTGTGTGTGTGTGTGTGTGTGTGTGTGTGTGTGTGTGTGTGTGTGTGTGTGTGTGTGTGTGTGTGTGTGTGTGTGTGTGTGTGTGTGTGTGTGTGTGTGTGTGTGTGTGTGTGTGTGTGTGTGTGTGTGTGTGTGTGTGTGTGTGTGTGTGTGTGTGTGTGTGTGTGTGTGTGTGTGTGTGTGTGTGTGTGTGTGTGTGTGTGTGTGTGTGTGTGTGTGTGTGTGTGTGTGTGTGTGTGTGTGTGTGTGTGTGTGTGTGTGTGTGTGTGTGTGTGTGTGTGTGTGTGTGTGTGTGTGTGTGTGTGTGTGTGTGTGTGTGTGTGTGTGTGTGTGTGTGTGTGTGTGTGTGTGTGTGTGTGTGTGTGTGTGTGTGTGTGTGTGTGTGTGTGTGTGTGTGTGTGTGTGTGTGTGTGTGTGTGTGTGTGTGTGTGTGTGTGTGTGTGTGTGTGTGTGTGTGTGTGTGTGTGTGTGTGTGTGTGTGTGTGTGTGTGTGTGTGTGTGTGTGTGTGTGTGTGTGTGTGTGTGTGTGTGTGTGTGTGTGTGTGTGTGTGTGTGTGTGTGTGTGTGTGTGTGTGTGTGTGTGTGTGTGTGTGTGTGTGTGTGTGTGTGTGTGTGTGTGTGTGTGTGTGTGTGTGTGTGTGTGTGTGTGTGTGTGTGTGTGTGTGTGTGTGTGTGTGTGTGTGTGTGTGTGTGTGTGTGTGTGTGTGTGTGTGTGTGTGTGTGTGTGTGTGTGTGTGTGTGTGTGTGTGTGTGTGTGTGTGTGTGTGTGTGTGTGTGTGTGTGTGTGTGTGTGTGTGTGTGTGTGTGTGTGTGTGTGTGTGTGTGTGTGTGTGTGTGTGTGTGTGTGTGTGTGTGTGTGTGTGTGTGTGTGTGTGTGTGTGTGTGTGTGTGTGTGTGTGTGTGTGTGTGTGTGTGTGTGTGTGTGTGTGTGTGTGTGTGTGTGTGTGTGTGTGTGTGTGTGTGTGTGTGTGTGTGTGTGTGTGTGTGTGTGTGTGTGTGTGTGTGTGTGTGTGTGTGTGTGTGTGTGTGTGTGTGTGTGTGTGTGTGTGTGTGTGTGTGTGTGTGTGTGTGTGTGTGTGTGTGTGTGTGTGTGTGTGTGTGTGTGTGTGTGTGTGTGTGTGTGTGTGTGTGTGTGTGTGTGTGTGTGTGTGTGTGTGTGTGTGTGTGTGTGTGTGTGTGTGTGTGTGTGTGTGTGTGTGTGTGTGTGTGTGTGTGTGTGTGTGTGTGTGTGTGTGTGTGTGTGTGTGTGTGTGTGTGTGTGTGTGTGTGTGTGTGTGTGTGTGTGTGTGTGTGTGTGTGTGTGTGTGTGTGTGTGTGTGTGTGTGTGTGTGTGTGTGTGTGTGTGTGTGTGTGTGTGTGTGTGTGTGTGTGTGTGTGTGTGTGTGTGTGTGTGTGTGTGTGTGTGTGTGTGTGTGTGTGTGTGTGTGTGTGTGTGTGTGTGTGTGTGTGTGTGTGTGTGTGTGAGAAAAAATGGCTTGGATGCGGGTCCGTTAGCCACATTTCGAGTGTATAATCCACCATATAACAAGCACCATGAAAAGGAATTCTATAATGGAAAGAGTAGAACAAGCTGGGTAAGGGAGTCTACCTCCTTCATAGCGGTCAACGGTAAAAACAAAAAATAAAAAAAATCTTCTTTATTTCTTTCTCCTTTATTGTATAAAAATGTATCGAGTTACCTTCTTTTTTTTTTCGATGTTCCCAAGTTCCTCCGCTTGGGAACTAGGTCTTTTTTCCTACAGGCTCACCGCTGTTAGGTAAGTGCTGTAGATATAATAAATAGCTCTAAGGGCACCTTTAATCCGGTCTGCGCGGGGTATCCCCATGTTCGTTCGCTAATGAACTGGTCCAGGGATATCTCGGGTCGAAGAGGGGATGGTTTTAGTTGGTAGGCGACCTGGCAGGGATGTCCGAAGGGGGCCTGTCACTTAGTTTGACACCGTGCCGTCGGCGTATGTCTCTGGTTTAGTTGAATCCAACAGTACTAGGGACACCTTCCCTAGTCGATTTACGAATCTTTCCACATCATTCCAAAAAAAATAATAATAATCTACCTCACATACACCACGAGGCAAATTTAGAAATAGTAGACTGATATACAGGGTGTCCCGAAAAGATTGGTCATAAATTATACCACAGATTCTGGGGTCAAAAATAGGTTGATTGAACCTCACCTATATACAATAGTGCACACAAAAAAGTTACAGCCCTTTGAAGTTACAAAATGAAAATCAATTTTTTTCATATATTGAAAACTCTTACAGATTTTTTATTGAAAATGGACATGTGGCATTCTTATGGCAGCAGCATCTTAAATATAAATTAAAGTGAAACTTGTGTACCCCATAAAAATTTTTTGCGGGTTTTGTTCTCTTAAACCCTCCCAAACTTTTGTGTACGTTCCAATTTAATTATTAGTGTGGCACCATTAGTTAAACACACTGTTTTTAAAACATTTTACATTAACTTTTTCGATAAGCCAGTTTTTCTCGAGATATTTTGAATATTTATCGAATCTACCACATATTAATTTGTAAAAAGGTGACTTATCTCGATAAAAGGTGACTTATCAAAAAAGACTAAGAGGCGAAAAAGTTTTAAAAATACTGTGTTTAACTAATGGTACCACAACAATAGTTTAATTGCAACGTATACCAACATTCGGGGGGTTTAAAGGAACAAAACTCCCATAAAATTTTTATGTAAATATATTAAAAAGAAGCAGCATCTCGATACAAACTCGCTTATAAAAAAATAGTAAGAGGCAAAAAAGTTTTAAAAACGTTGTGTTTAACTAATGGTACCACAATAATGAATTAATTGGAACGTACACAAAAGGGGGGGAGGGGGTTTAAGGGATCAAAATCCCCATAAAATTTTTATGGGGTGGACAAATCTCACTATAATTTTGTTTTAAGATGATCCTGTCATAAGAATGATACATGTCCATTTTCAATAAAAAATCTTTAATAGTTTTCGATATATTGAAAAAAATCGATTTTCATTTTGTAACTTCAAAGGGCTGTAACTTTTTTTATGAGCACATTTGTACTTAGGTAAGTTAGGTTCAATCGAACTATTTTTGACTCCAGAATGTGTGGCATAATTTATGGTCAATGGTATTGTTCTCCCATTGCTACATACGCAGCTGAAACATAAACCCTCAAATAAGTCGATAGATGTAAAATCGAAGCCTTCGAAATGTAAGTCTACAGAAGAATGTTACTAGTATCCTGAACAGAACACTAAACCAACCTGTCGATTCTAAAAGAGCTTCATATAAAAGACACGCTATTAAAAAACATAAACCGAGCTTACCTAAATTACTTCGGTCACGTAGCCAAAAAAATTATTACCTTGAAACTTTATCAGTTAAGTATAAATAATAATTATTGAAAAATCTCATTAAAAACAACAATTTTATTGATAAACTTTTCTGTCTCCAAAATTTTTATTTGGTGGAATGTTTATAGACAGCGTTTGTTCCCAAAACTACAAGAAAAGAATAAAAATTTACTCCAGGCTACCGAGTATTGTGAGTACAAAATTAAGAAAACGGCCGTTTGGATTGAAAGTAATGATAATGCAAAGTGGCATATTTTGGCATTTGGCTAGACAATAAAACTGTTCTTGGTAAAAGAATGGACGTACAAATACAAAAGCAGGTGTTCATTTATACATAAACATAATAAAACGTATATAAGTGGATGAGTACATAATACAAATGGGCTTCCTCATACTTGCCAGTGGCGGAATGAAACGATTTTAATGATCGAAAATTAATTTACTATTATAGTTGCGCATAATTTCATCAGGTCCTGGGCTTTTCCTGTTTTTCATTGTTTTTAACGCATGTATTATTTCTTCCTTTGTAATATCTGGACCTATTTCTCCTGAAGTAAGATCTATGTGTTCCAGGTACCCTCTTTTATCACCGAAGAGTTCATCGATGAAGTCTGCCCAACGTTGTACTTTCTCATCGGTCTCTGTTATAGCAACACCGTGTCTATCCTGAAGTGCGCCAGTGAGATTTTGTTTTCTTAGTCTAGCCATTTCTTTGACTTTCTTATGTAGGTTAAATAGATCGTATCTTTTTTGGAGGTCCTCGATCTCTTTGCATTTCTCTTCAAAGTGTTTTTCTTTTGCCTACTTTTTCATCTTCCTTATCTCGTGGTTAATTTCCTGTATTTATTGTCATCTTTGTTCTTATATTGTCTCCGTTGTTCCATCATATTCAGTATCTCGTCGTTCATCACTTCCTCTTTTCTCCTTGTGGAAGTATTTAGTATATCTTTACAAGGATCTAATATGCAATGTTTTAGTTGCTCCCAGTGCTCGTCAATGGCATTGGTGTTTATGTTCAGCTCTCTACAGTTCGTGTTAAAGGAATTCTTTTACGTTGGGTTCTTTAAGCTTGCGTATGTCTATTGTAGCAGTTCTCTGATGTCTTTTAATATTATTAAGTGTGAGTGTAATTTTGGCGATAAGTGGGTTGTGATCTGAGGCCACGTCTGCTTTGGGATATGCTTTTACGGCTTTAACAGCATTACGGTATCCAGATGCGGTAAATAGAGTCCAAGTTAAGAAAGTTGGCAAAATGATGAATTGAAAACCTGAGATAATATCGCAGCTCCGCTCAAACAGTGTCATAAGTCAAAAAAGCAAAATATCGAGAAAACGGCGTTTAAAATTTGTGCTATATTATTGTATAATAACTATTTTAGTCAGTTACACAGGTTTTTGAAGATCTACAAAATGGTGTATTAATTCTGCTAAAAATATTTAAAAAATATATATTTTTCTGGGTTGTGACACTATATGGACAAAATAACGAAAAATTTATGAAATATTACTTATCAAAAGTGGCTCTTGCAGTACAGAATATATTATCATTATTATTATCTGGTTAACAGACTTATACTTTTTAATGATGTAACTTTAAATTATACAAGTAACGATATTAAACAAAAAATACTGCAAAAGGAAAGATAAAAATAACTGAGTCACTTTTGTTGAGCACATACGCAGATTGCTTTAAATAAAGTAATCACATATACTGTCTTAACTCGACAAACGACGCTTTACACACATCTTAGATGGACAAATGCCTTGCACAAGTCGATATGTGACACTGTTTATGTTCCATGCACCGTTGATTTTGGTTAATCATGTAATGACTCTAATGTCATTTAAGTAAAAATACTTGAACTAAAAACGTAAGTAACACTTTTTGAGATAAGATTTTGTAGTTTTATTAAACTGTTGGTGCAATAAAACCGTTTTTATTTTTTTTGAGTAATGACACTATATGAGCGGAGGTGCGTTATTTGTTACTAATACTAGTCAACTAGCTCGCTCTTTGTTTTGACACAAAATATTTATCGAATTTTGTTTAATGAAGAAATTTATTTAAACACTAACTAGTTGTTATAAATTACAACTCAATGCTTAACTAAACTATACTATCAATTATGTGACGTGGTTTATTCTTCAAATGTCTTTCGTGAGGTCCTGGGAGGAATTCAGATAAATTTCTTTAAGTTGTTCGTAAATTCGCCGTCTTAATCGTTGTTCATTTTGGGCTTCCCAGCTTCCATAATAAACTTGCCTAGACAGCAGTGATGTTGAAAAAGTAACTATTCGTTACAAAGTACGCGTTACTTACGAATACCGAAAGTAACGATTACTATACAGAGAGGCAAATCGTTACTTTGATTGCTCTGATTACTTCGTTACGTCGTACCAATCGTATCAGAGTGAGTACCTATTTTGAGTATTGTATCTACAACAATCGATTGATATCGGAATCGGACCGGTATTCCACGAGTGTTCGGTATCAGTACCGTTATCTAACTAAAATTGTATCTATGAAGGGCGAAGGCTATGAAGAGTTTTACAGGATTACAGGGCGCTGAGAAGTAGCTGAAACAGAGGGAGGTATATCAATTAACAAAGCATGCACCCAGAAACAGATGTGGATATATACGATTTGTCGAGGTAGATAATTCACGCAATTTCACAGATCTTAGTTCCTTTGAAAATAAAAATGCAATACATTAAATTTTAATAATAACTACACACTACTCTTATTTGCATTTCCACCAATTTTTTTATTGAAAACCTTTTAGTGGAGTCAATGGAGGTGGATATGAGTTATTACCTCAGATTTCGTTGAACCTCCATCGATTTTCATAAAAATTGGTGAGTGGTTAAAGGATACCTCAAGGAACAAAGGTGACATAGTGCCAACTTGCGCTTTTTGCATTTTAGGGGTGAAATACACCCCTTTTTTAAAAATTATTTTTTAGATTTCTGAAAGTGCAGTTACTGTAAGTTTTCACTTCCTATTTTGTTGAACCTTCATCGATTTTCATGAAAATCGGTAAGTAGTTAGAGGATACCTCAAGCAATAAAAGATATATAGCATCAACTTGCGCTTTGGCATTTTAGGGGTGTAATACACCCCTACTTTTTAAATTGTAAAAAATGCAGATTTCAGCATTCTGGCTCAAGCAATCTCGTTTAATTAAGTAAAATAAATATTTTTTTACATTTATGTGCATGATTTATAATTTTTATTAATTTTTGAAACCATATACCAACCAAAAATCAGAAAATTAGCAAATCGACAATCACGAAAAAAATTAATCTTTTATATTTCCAAAAAGGCAGTCACTGAAGGTTTTCACCCCTGATTTCGTTGAACCTCCATCAATTTTCATGAAAATTGGTAAGTATTTAGAGGATACCTCAAGAAACAAAAATGATGTGGTACCAACTTGCGCTTTTATCCTGGGGGTGGATGTTACCCCTTCTCATGGGTGAACACTATTTTATTAAAAATAACCCCATAATTAGATAGAGGAGTAAATTCTAAGCAAACTTTCTTTTATCAAGTTTATAAATTTTTTATTTAAATAATATTTCATAATTTAATAAAATATTATTGGTACAGTAAAACCTGACAATAACGGCCACTAAAAATAGAAAACAATTGGCCGTTATAGAAATGTGGCCGCTAATGCTAGGTTTCCTTTTCCACAAATACATAAAATATAATTGAAAATTTATTTACTTTAGTAATTAAAGCAAATCTAATTAAATATAATTCTACAAACAAACGGAACATACTAAAACTAAATTCAATTTACTACAATATAAAACAATATCTATACGAAAAAACAACTACAAGAAAAACAGAATTTTTGTTTGTTTTACATTTTTTTAGATAAACGAAACATACTAAAAATAATTTAATATAGGTAATACATAATATAAAACAACATACTATAGCTACTACGAAAAATACGCTTATCACTAAAGTATCGTCTTGCTTCCATGCTATATTCAACAAAACCAACTTGGTAGGGCCTTTAATTAGTTATCGCAAATCACTTTGGCTGATTTTGTCTGCATATATATTATGTTTGAGGAATCCCTTTTTTTTGTGAGACTGGAAGGACATTTCTCAAGTATGAATTCACATTCATGGTATATCGTTGCTATACAGGGATAGAATCTGTGCAATGTTATGGTACAGGCTACGTTAAATATGAAGTAAATGTGGAAGATATACACTGGTTATTCATTTCAATTTAATTTGATTGTTTTTTAATCGTTTACAATATTTAAAATAATTAAAGACATAAAGTTAGGGATTTCAAAAATAAATTCAGTTCTCACTGGCAGGGTGGGAAATAATAAAGTGCCATACAAATTAAACGTTTTGCTGCATTAATAATTTTTAACAATAATAGATTATATTAAAAATCACTTGAACATAAATTGATTTTCTGACGTCAAATCACTACAATTATACAGGGGGTGAATATTGCTATGAAATTTGAAAATATAAACGTAATTATCTTTTAAACTACTTCGTATAACATCACAAAACCTGATATTTTAAGAAATAAAACATAGAGAAGAATCCAAAAATGTAAAAATATACAGGGTGTTCCATTAAACAAAAGATAATTTTGTTTCACCCTGTCAATATGGGTGGCCCTGTATATTTGGAAATGTATTTAAATTCTGATATTATCTATGCCCCAATCTCACCTAAATAAACTTTTTTCGTATCTCCTACAACAAACGACTAATTGGACTTCCCACAACCTGTATACATACAAAATCTCCGCTATAAAATTTTTTCAAAGAAAATGTTATTGGTTTTTTTAAAATAACTCCTTTAAATTTTGAAATATGAGATTTATCCAGAAACCATTACAAAGCTAAGTAAAATTTCTATAACACTGTATTAAACATAATTTTCTAAATCCTTTATTTTTTTTTAAATACAAGGTGAAAGGGCCCCGGTTACATGGTTCTCGCAGTAAAATTTAGGTTTTAAATGTTTCTATCTCGGTTATTTTTTGTCGTAAAAAAAATATTAAAAAAGAAAAAGCTTAAATAAAGTTAAAACTAAAATTTTGTTCTCTACCATTTCTTAAGTATATCGAGTATTTTTGGAGTTATTATCAAAAAAAAATGAAATTCACGAAAATTTGAAAAATTCTAATTTTTTTAAATCGTATTTTTTTTTCAAAAATATGCACTCTAAACCGGTCAAAATTGTTGAAGTTATTACTCATGTTAAAATAAATAAAGTTTTAAATTGGTTACTATAAATTTTAATTTTTGTGGAAATGACGTATGTTTCATTTTTCATTCCTCCCTAAAAAATCTGAAAGGGTCCTCTTATTTCCATCATAACTTGCTTAATTTTGATGCTATCGACTTCTTATATAGCTTTTTGATAGTTACCTTTAAGTACTTTATTAAAATGTTTAATATCTATATTTAACAAAGTGCATCGTTTTCCTGTTATTTAAGCTTGAATACTAAGATTTGAGTACTCGCGGAAAAAAAATATACATTCAATTGCATATAACTCACTTTGTATATGTAATAAAGGATTTTTCGAATAAGGAGCTTATTTATTTTTATATTATCTACGATTTTGATAATCATTTTTTTGACAAAACTTATGGTTTTTGAGTTATTTATGAAAAACTGCTTTAAAACATGGATTTTTTTCAGGAAAAATCAAAACTTTTGATCTTTAATAACTCAAAAACTATTGATTTATTGAAATAACTTTATATAACAAATTTTACTTATAATTTGTCCCTCTATCGATTAGTGGTATTATTTTTAATAAAATAATAACCACCCCCGAGAAGGGGTGGCATCCCCCCCCAGGGTAAAAGCGCAAGTTGGCACCATGTCACCTTTATTTCTTGAGGTATCCTCTACATACTTACCAATTTTCATGAAAATCGATGGAGGTTCAACGAAATCGGAGGTGAAAACCTTCATTGACTCCACTATTTTTGCTGTTTTACTATTTCCCTAAAAATAATTTACTTTTCCCAATTGTCTTGGTCTGTGTGTTTATTGTTATGATCCAATAAATCTAAAATAATATGTGCCGGGCCAAAAAAATTAGTAGAATTTATAAAAAAATCATTTTTAATTATGAATTAATCTGGACAAAATTATGTCGGGCACCCCTTATTTTAATAATTTTTAACATAATATGTAGATCTATTTTTTCAGAATTTCCATCCATTAAATAGATCGGTGAAGGTCGTTGTTATATTATCGGATCTTATATACTTATACAAAATACTGAGAAATGCGATTCTCGATATGATTACCGGTACTCAAATACAAAAGTAATCATAGTAATTAAAGTATCCTACTAATACTAATACAAAATATGTAATGAGTAAGGAGAAATGCGATTCTTGATATGATTACTGGTACTCAAATACAAAAGTAACAAAAGTAATCAAAGTAATCAAAGTAACGAATACTGTAATTGATTACTTTATACAAAAGTAACGATTTGTAACGAATACTCGAAAGTAACTATAATCAACATCACTACTAGACAGTAAAGACCAAAAATCCTCTATTGGGCGAGCCTGTGGCAAGTTTAGAGGATTATTTTTTGGGAAAATAAGGGCATTTGGTATTGTAGAAGCCATTTTTGGGTATCTCTTGAGTAATAGTCGGTCTAAAGGAGTTGCGCTTGAGAGTATTTGGGCCTCTTTCGATATTTAAGACCATTCCTCCTCAATTACAATAATATCGTACTATTATAAGATCTGTATTGACGAGCTAATCTTCTAGTTTCCATTCCAAGCTGGTTTTTTTATCTTCTCGCAAATCTCTCTGACTTCTGTGCAGTAAATGCACGTGGTCTTCCACATTTTGGCCATGATATTCCCTGCTTGCACTCCGTTATTGTTCTATAAATGGTTGAATGGGTGAATGGTGAATTGTTTTTAGTCTGAAGTAGTGGACAGATTTCAGCTTTGAGTATCCGCCTAACCAATTTGTAGATACTTTTTCTTATTTCTAATTGATTCTAAATATTAAAGCGACAAATTCTAAATAAATCTTAACCCGGCATCCAACAGGTGGGGTGTAGTACACCCCAACAATACAGAAGCGCCTAAAACATACGGAAATTTTGCATGTAGTCGCCACAGCAGCTAGATAGCTTTCTATTGTATATTCAGCTATGCCTCTATGCGATGACACATAGTTGTTAGTCGTCTGTTTAGTTTCAGCAAGTACATTTCGATTGAAAGTGGTCACATCCCACGAGTCGGATTTTGTACTTTCTGCAGAGCCTATTTTATTTCAAATCAGGCCCGAGGCATTACACAATTTTCGGGCCCCTAAATATGATTTAATAATAATAATAATAATAATTGTTTAAATGAATTAATTATTTAATAGAAATATAGTTGCACCAGAAATTTAAATTTTTATTAACAATAAATAAAATTTATATTGATACAATTAAACATTGTTTAAATAGAGTGTGTCGCATTTAAGAGGAAGACAGATCTATATTTCCGCTATCAAAATAAATACAGATTTGAAGTTTTGCACAGTCCTACATTTTTGTTGAAGGTTCACATTTTTTAAGATTTTCAACTGACATTAAAATTCTAATCGCGGCCTACTGAGAATTCACAAACAGGGTAAATTTTCTATATTTTGCTTCGCGTTAGAAATATCGAAAAAAGTTATTGAAAAAGTACTTCCAAATCTTATTCTAACCCCACCTAACAAATTGCATGACAGAATTCGCACTTTTAGTTTTTTTCTGTATTTGTAGTCAGGACCCAAAAACTCGTCTGTCCCAAGATGCATCTCCAGAGAATTTTAAGTTTTAGGATCCTGACTACAAATAATGAAAAAACTAACAGTGCGAATTTTGTTATGCAATTTGGTATGTGGAGTTAGAATAATATATGAAACATATTTTTCAAATAACTTTTTCCAATATCTCAAACGCGAAGCAAAATATCGAAAATTTACCCTGTTTGTTGGATTAGAGTAGGATGCGTTTAAAATTTAAATTTCAGCTGAGTATCTTAACCCTGGAAGATCACACCTATTTTTTTTAAATAAACCGCACACATGGGTGTCAGATACCCAATGATTTTTTGTGAAGAAATAAAAAAAAGTAAATATTTTATGATTTCCAGAGACTCTCTAATCACTATTGACTACATAAGAATAATTAAATCAATAATTTTATTTTCTTTCTCTTAATTGTAGTAACACAAAGGAAAAAATATTAAAAATACCTAAAAATAATTAAAAAACATTTTCTAAAAAACCGGAAACATAATTCAAAATAATTGATGGATTCGACCGTTACTTGATGGAAGTTCATTTTATCTCACAATAAAACACTGAAAAACGTTTGTTTTCTTCAAGTTTGTCAAGTGACTTCACTTGAGAAAGACACTTTGCCGAAACAGCTGTAGTAATAACATAGTTGTAATACATTTTGTGGAAGTATAGAAAACAAACGTTTTTCAGTGTTTTATTGTGAGATAATTCAAAATATTTTAATTTAATTTAACAACAAAATGGTCTTTCTGACTAAAATACAACACCTTTTGATTATAGAACTCATATTCATTCTTAGCCAGGTATTTCAGTTTCACTCATTTTAGTAACTATATTCATAAGACAGTGTGGCTCTATGCTCCATGCCTTATGCTTTATAGCAAGCCGAGCATGCACGCTTTGCTTTTCCATCTTTGCCTTTGCAGAAATAACACCTAGTTTGTTTTACTAAATTTGTGGGATGTTGTATTGTTAGGTCATTAACTTGAACGCACACTTGATCGCAAACCTCACACATAGGTGCTACATACCCTAGCCTGTATTCAATAAATTCTCGTGATTGGAAATATTGCTCAAATGAGACCGCAACTACACACCCGTCCTTGGCAGACTAGAGACTGAATTTACATAAAGCAGCATTACCATTGAAATGCAGCTGCGCAAGCTACATGCAGTTAAGTGTCGCGATGGGTATCTCACACCCAAGTGTTAGCTTCCAGGGTTAAAACATGTGAACCTTCAACCTGTACGACTGTGCAAAACTTCAAATATGTATTTATTTTGATAGCCAAAATATAGGGCTGTCTTCATCTTAAATGCGACTGTATGCGACACTGAATATAATATGTCATTTCCTTTTGTAAATAATTTGGTTGTTAAACCATAGACCGTTCTTGGACAAAAATGTTTGGTTGCTGTTATTCGTTAAAGAACGTTTCTCCAATGTTCCTTTTCTTCTAAATAACTTTTTTCCATTAATGTTGCAATTTGTCCTACTGTACTACTTCTCTTGACTAACGTCATCTAACGTACTAATTGAGGAAATATGTTCAGGAGATCTCCCAGGTTTAAAACCTGTCCTAGGCCTGGATCCCGCGTACCAAAAAAAAGTTGATTAATAGCAAGCTGAAAATTTGTTAATAGCTTAACGGTGGCTTAACGGTGTCTAGTCGGACAAACTTTGATGTACGGGAACACTGGAACAGGGGAAGTTTTAATTGTGGAACAGTTTAAAAATTTGAAACGTCACATTACGAGAACGCCCCATGTATTTTGTCGGACAGAACTTCCAATTGATTTGTTACCGTTTCATTAAACTCTCATGCAAAAATCAGACTGCTATTTATCACCAATATAATTCCTGTCATTTGACATGTTCTCCGTGCTCCACTCGTTAGATTGCCCAGTTGATGATAAACACCAGTCTGATTTTTTGCATGAGAGTTCAATGAAATGGTAACAAATCAATTGGAAGTTCTGTCCGACAAAATACATGGAACGTTTTCGTAGTGTGACGTTCCAAATTTTTAACATGTTCCACAATTAAAACACCCCTGTTCCAGTGTTCCAGTACATCAAAGTTTGTCCGACTAGACATCGTTAAGCTATTAACAAATTTTCAGCTCCCTATTAATCAACTTTTTTTGGTACGTGGGATCCAGGTATTGATATTTTTGCAGTCAATACCTATCGAAAGTTAGAAAAACAATAATTTTCGTGGAAATCAGTTTACAAACGTAACAATAAACAAGGCTACATTTAGGACTGTATACTAACCACTCGCGAAGAATTTCTTCTCCATTAGCTGTTATTTTATAAAAAATTGCACTTTGCAAATGTCTGCTTTTATTATTATCCAGTTGTGCTTATTTAATGAATATATTGATTCGGTCGATTATTTATAAGATATTGTTGAAATTCCAGATTTAAATGTTTTGGCCAATCCCCTATATCGCTAGGAAAAGAGTTATTGACATTGTCGTTTTCTATAGGAAATAACGGAGGTGTGACAGGTGAAGTCGCTTGAAAATCAACAGTGGAGTCATCATTTATCATTTCCTGTTCGTAAAATGAAAGAATTTTGAAAATTTATTTTGCATTAAAAAAATGTTTTGGTGATAAAAAAAAGAAAATAATCGTTTCGTTTTGATTCAATTCGAGTCTCTTGCCATCCTCTGACACCTGATGTTTCGGAATCTATTCCTTGTCCAATAGGCTTTGCAAGTACACTGAATTGGACCATAACGAAACAAAGAAGTGCAAATATTAAAATATTTGCACCGGAGTATGGTTAGTCTGTCCTCTAACGGGGAATAATGAAATGAGTGAAATAGTGAAATGGTGATCTTTCTGGGCTTCATTAAAATTCGGGCCCGAGGCAGGTGCCTCACGGGCCTAGTAGTAAAGTAGGCCCTGACTTTCTGCAGAATTGCTTTTATTTTCTTTTACTCCTAAAATAAGTATAGGTAAGTGAATAATACTTATTACATATTTTAACATACTTTTTTATTAGTCTAAGCTAAAATGAATTACGAAAGAGAACAAGAATTATATTTCAGGCCTTTTAAGATGAAGGAGATACCTTCTCTGTGGCTCAGTGGTAAGAGCGCCTACCTTTGGATCGAAAGGTCCGAATGGTCGTGAGTTCGAATCTCACCAGGGTCAGGCATTTTTGGTTTACTATAAATTAATGAATGAAAATAGTTTCTGTCCTTGTGGGATCGGTACTCACCGGAGGGACCGCAGACGTTCGGATACAATTAGCGTCTCTTTGTAAAGACAATGACATCGACTTTGCAAAGTAAAAAGACACTTACTCAACACACACACTACACATTATTCCCCTGAGTTAGTGATAAGTTATAGTCTATAAAATCATTATGAAATTGACTGGCCAGTTGGTTGTGAAAACCAGTGCCAATAAAACACAAAACACACACATGAACAAGGAGACAGTGACGAATGTATTGACAAGAGTGATTCGGAAGTAAGTGAAGAAATAGACAATGTTAGTATAAATAGTGACTATCCTGACCAGCTTTAAGATGTTGACCTTCCAAATATCACAGAAAACTAAACGTAAAGATGTTTTTTGAGTTTCTTTAACTTTTTCAATTGCTGGGGTTTGTCACACCCCACCTGTCTGTTAGTCGCAAAAAAATTCACATGTCTGGTTAACTGGCAGTAGACAGTGTATACAAGCTTTTGTTCCAAAAGCAACTTGATATTATTTTGTTTTTGTTAAAATTAAAGCCAATCAATTTTGTTCCAAAACTTTTAGAACATATGTTAAAATCAATATAATCTATATTTTACGAGAAAAATTGCACATATTTTAAAAAAATATGGAGGTAAACCAAAAATGCCTGGACCAAACAGAGTTTTTGTGTGAAATACCCCCTCAGAACGCCACCACTTAACAGACAAGAAGACGTTCCCTGTGTCAAAATAAAACTACTAGAGCATGTGAAAATTATCAAGTTCCACTTCACGATCAATGTTTTGACGAATTTTATAAATTATAAACCTTTAAATTTCAATAAATTAAAAAAAAACTTAATCTTAGTTCTTATTTCAGTAAGTGCCCAAGGGGTCGTTACGACCCACTCTCAAACTCATAAACTAAGTATCAAAAAATGTTTTAAACATTTTTCATTAGTCCAGGAACTGAAGCTTTTCACTTCGCAATTTTTACAGAATGGATCGATTTGCTTGAAAATTTGATAATAAGTAGTGGAGAGTCCAATGATCAAAATCTATATGATTCCGAAAGGCGCTTTTACCATGGGGGTGGTTGCCACTCCATCTCGGGGGTGGAAATTTTTTATTATATTTTGATTGCAAAAGTTGATAAAAACGTTCATTCTAAGCAAAAAATGTTCTATACATTTTTTTGATAAAATTAATAGTTTTCGATTTATTCGCGATCGAAATTGTTAGTTTTGAATAGAAAACATTAATGTTTTTCGATATACTCATTTACGATTCACTCAATTTTTGCCGTAGAAAATTGTTTTTCAAACCAATTCTTGGGAACTAAATGACCTACAATTTTATATTGAAATATTTTTTCGTATCCCTGATGCTAACCTTTCTATTCTGAAGAAAAACGATTTTTTACCAAACTACAAAATTCGTTATTCGCTTTTAACTCCAGTTTTTTAAAAACTAATCATTTTAAGCCAGTCAAACTTCTAGAATCTATTAATAATATATAAATAAATAAGAATTAATAAGGCCAATGACTAAAAACACCGCTAACTTACATTATTATGCTTCCAATTAGATTTCTCTTTTTTTTTTTTAAATATATTGATTTTTTAACCGTAACTTTATCATTTTTTGTCTTAGAAAGTTTCGTAAAAATTTTTTTTGTAGATTTTGCAAGATATATTGTATAAGCGTACTAATATTAAATCTTTTTAAAAGTCGTAGAAAGAGGTGGCTTTGAAAGGGTTGGTAAAGGTGGTTTTTGCATGTTATTACAAGTTTTAATTGTCAATAGCTCACTTAATTTGTGCCGTAGAAAAAACTTTTGCAAACCAGGTTCTTGGAACTTAAATTAGCTACAATTTTATATTTAAATATTTTTTCGTATCTCTGATGCTAAACTTTCTATTCTGAAGAAAAGGCCATTTTTTTCCAAACTACAAAAATTCGTTATTGGCTTTTAACTCCATTTTTGTAAAAACTAATCATTCTAAGCCGGTCAAACTCTTAAAACCTATTAATAATACATAAATAAAAAATACCAAATAAGGTTAATGACTAATTTTAATTAGGGTGGTGATTTGGGCGTTGCTTGCGATCACTTTTTCGCTGAAAAGAATGGGGACTAACATTATTTTCATTATGAGTCACTTAATATTTGAGCTAGAGACTTTTTTATTTCTGGAGATAGATATTTTTAAGTACTTTAAATTAGTTTGAACAAGTTGTCCTCGAAAAATGCATAGTTTTCCCGTCTTTTGACTTTGAAACTACAATATTTAGCATTTGACGAAGAAGAGCCAACATATAATATAGTATAGCTCGATTACTATTGGTCTTAAAGAAAATTTAAAAAAGCAGTTTTGTTTAATTTTTCACAAGGTACATTTTTGTTAACTAAAGTTATTTTGATAGAACGAAAAATTTTCGAGTTATTAGAAGAAAACTTTTTAATAACATTGATTTTTCGATATAAAACTAACACTTTCGATAGCGAACAAACCGAAAACTATCAATTTTATCAAAAAAATGTATAGAACGTTTTTTGCTTAGAATGAACGTTTTTACCAACTTTTTCGATTTAAATATAATAAATAATTTACACCCCCGAGATGGGGTGGCAACCGCCCCCATGGTAAAAGCACCTTTCGGCATGATATAGATTGTGATCCTTAGACTATCCACTATTTATTCACAAATTTGCAAGCAAATCGATCCATTCTGTAAAAATTGCGAGGTTTTGTCCTATTTTAAACTTCATTACTTGGACTACATGTCTTATTTAATAATTTGGTTGTGATTTTGTCTGAATGGTGTCAATAATATTCATAGTTCTGGGCATTAATGATAAAAACAAAATTTGTTTAAGTGGTGAAACTGTTGCGAGTGTGAGTCCATTATACAGTTTGGTGATGAAAAAGGTCAATACTCACAATCTATATATTATTATGTTTCGGGACTTACATTATTTGTCCCATCTTCAGGCCAATTAAAGAGGTCTTGTGAACAAATTGTTAATATATATCAGTTCCAAGAGGGTTGTTGCAGCTAACAACCCTAACAAGCTCACAACCTAACCTGTTTAACCAAGACCTCTTTAACTGGCCTGAGGATGGGACAAATAATGTAAGTACCGAAACCAGTCATCATTTTTTAAGATCAAAATAAAGAACATATATAGATTGTGTGTATTGACCTTTTTCATTACCAAATTGGAAAATTTGTTTACTTTATTATTTTTTTATATATTAGAAACGATTTCCGAAGTGGAAATCGAAAATTTGTTCACTTTATTATTTTTTTATATTTTATAAACGATTTTCGAAGTGGAAATCAAAACGTCAAATAAACTTAATTTTAAAGTTAAATTGTAGTTTATTCCCACCAAAAATATAAAATTGCGTTAAAATGCCACAAGAAAGTAGCTGCAGAACAATATTTCGAAAAGCATTACGAGTAATTCAAGAACAAAATAAATAAACGAAGCTATAAAAAATAATACTAGCAATTAAAATGAGTATTCTTCTGTTCGCTACGCCTCTGGAATCTTATCTACGTCCATCTGGAGACCATGCCCAAGATAGTGTTAAAAAAAATCGTGAATGGTAAAATATATAAATTTTACACGAATCCGTACTTGTCCGGAATTTTGAATAAGAAAATAATTCATATGCAAAATTTATCATGTAGATCTACCTACAACGGCGAATATCGTCTATAAAGTTGGGATGGGCTAAAACATTGATCTAGTGTCGTTATTTTAAACAAAAGAAGCTTCAGTTACACTGAAAAAGTTCAAAATGTTAATTTTATCTAAATCTAACAATCATTTAATGCAGTTTGACTTGATTGAGATTTACCTCTTCTTCAGCTTCTTCTTCTTCTTCTTCTTCTTCTTCTTCTTCTTCTTCTTTGTTATAAGCAATTCTGCTTGTTCATTGGCGGATTGATACCTCTATGGAATGTTTTCACTCCATTTCTTGCGCATTCGTCCAATAATTCTTCTGCCGATTGGTGATTTATCTATTTCTATTTTGACCAAACGGGCCTCACTCTTTCTGCTTATGCGGTTATTCCACTCTTTTTATTTTCTCTTTAAATTATACGCTATACGTTACATTTTCTTCTAATCGTCTTTCGATCTCTCAGCGTCTTTCCTGTAATATTCTGAGTACCCTCATATCTGCCGTTTCCAGTAGTCTTTATGTTGTTGCTGTGTCAGATCTTTTTTCTGAAGCATATGTCACTATTGGTCTTATACTACCTTTTTGAATTATTGACTTAATTTTAGTGTTAATATGTCTGTTTCGCCATATAGTGTTATGAAGGCATCCTGCTAGTCTATTTGCTTTTTGTACTTGATCTTTCACTTCTTTGTCCAGGTTTTCATAGCTGGGTAGTATAATTGAAAGGTATTTTATTTCCATTACTTGTTATTGCTAATATCATCAATTTCTATTTTATCATTTTATCAAATCAAGTTCTACCTCCACCCCTCCTTACCGCAGGAGATAATAAATGGGGAGGATATTTACTGAACGTTACTTTGGATGCCTTGGGTAATGGAAGATGCTCTGTTTTACTTTATGTGCTTAAGCCATCTGATTTTAGGGGCAGCTAGAAAAGCTTTCCTCCCTATTAATGATAATTTACTTATACTTGACTTTGGACTTGTGTCCTAAAGAACATAACGTGTTCCGGGCACCGAGGCACCGACCTAAATCAGTGTCCCGCTGTCCGGACTGTGTGTGCATGGTCACTCAGCCATCGAATTGGCAAAATAAATTTCAGTCAGCCCACGTTTGACGGTACGTGATCTTGATGCTCAGATTCAACGAGTATGGTCCTTTTGAGCTATCTGAAGGGTATCTAGTGCCTGAAGGGCGACTTCTCTGTGTTTGTGGTTGAGGACTTTAATTGATCTATTTTACATCGTAGTGGTGTTGCTCGACTGAAGTAACAGAAAGTTGTTAGTACAGGGTTAAGAGAAAATAATATTAGAAAGAAAGTAATAATAAGTGGGGTGTAGATTCCCCAGGCTGTGCGGCCATCACACATCCCGTAAATATTAGTTTTTGGTTTTTGTTTTTTTTATGGGATAAGAGGTTAGTATAAAAATTTAAAAAACCATCATTCTGAAGATTGTCTTTTGTTGCGTATGTCCAAATATGTACCTTAATGAGACCTTTCCAGGTATATTCAGAGCTGCCTGATCATGTGGTTTTGGACGGTCTGTTTCTTTTCTTTGTGGGTTTTACATGTGTGCCTTAATGCGGCTTATGATAGTGTTGGCAAAAATTTACAATTTTCCATTCTGATATTTCGACATATTAGCGATGAGGGATGACTCCTGATTGTTTAGTTGATTTAGCGTTTTTTTCACGTGTTCTGTCTTTTTGTCCAACGTTACGCCTAGATATTTGGCTTGATTTGGCCATTCAATTTGGGTATTGAATATGTATAATACCTCACTTGATCTACCTCTACTTTTTGGTACATGACGGCCTGTGTTTTGTCAGGGTTGACAGCTATTTTCTACTGCAAGCACTATTCTTGTAGTTCATTAAGTGCCTTTTGTAGGGGACTTGCTGTTAGATCTGAGTTGGTACTGGTAGCAGGTATCACTGCATCATCTGCGTATAGACTTAGCAACGATCTGGGTTCAGTTGGGGTATCTCTCTCGTATATGTGGTGTATAGATATGGCAATAACACCAGTCCCTATGTCACACCAGTCTCCATAATTCCAGCTTTGGGTAGGGTGTAATAATATAATAAGTGTTGTCAAAATATTACCGGTATTCTTTATGCCTTAATGCGAAAATACATTATGTACTTTACCTAGTAACGCTTTCGATAACATGTTACTTCTTAAAATAACTATGCCAACTCTTGTACAAACGGCAAAAATTCCTAGTGGGGATTTTAAAAATAATATAAAACATCTTTTTCACGTTGTCAAAATGGCAAATCAAGACATACAAACAAATTCCTTAAAGTGTGAAGTAAACATGGTGATCTTGTGCATTCTAAGTGTCTTCTTCCTTTGTACAACTGATGCACTTCCCAGCAAAAGAGGTAGAGTTTTTCAATAAAATAAAAAATAATCTTAACCAATATTGTTATTAGTAACATTTATATTTGATATACAAATATTTCATAATTGGATTAATATATTTTTTTTTCGAGGGGGTTGTTTTTGTATTTTATTATTTTATTTAAAATTGTTTTTTATATATCCAAAATTTCTTAAAGATGTTACAATACAAGTATCTGTAATTGTTGCAGTTTTTATAATAATATTTTTTGTGCTTTTGTAAATTGGAAAAGGAATTAATTTGTTTTGAAGTATTAGGTAGATTCAAACGGTTTGATGATGCCAACATGATAAGGACAACGCTCAATTCTAATCTAACCTGCTTCTATAAGTTTGACAAATCTGCAAATGTTTGACTTTTGATGAACAGCTTTTTCCATATCAAGGAAGAACTTCTTCTTCATCATCAATCTTGTTAATCTTCGATAACTTCTAAACAGTCATACTAGGTTTTTTTTTACATTGTCCAATGCTTCTTCGACCTATTGCCGATTTGTGTTGAGAATTTCTTGCTATTCTATTTTGTACCTTCTATCAAGATGTTTATTCCACTCTATTCTTCTATTGTGTACCCATGTGTAAAAACAGGAACTATTTTGCACTGTTTTCGAATGTCTTCACTTCTTTCCCTATCGTATAAAGTGTTGTCAATTATCCTTCTTACTACATTTATATGTATTGTTTCCAGTGTTCTTTTACTTGTGCCAGTCTTGTTTCAAGAGAGATCTGAATGAAAAGATATAGCCAGAAAGGCAAAGACCCATCCAGGGTTATGATGCCAAAAGAAGAAAAAGAAGAAGGTCTTGTTTCTGCATTGTACATCATAGTGGGTGGTATTGTTGTCTTTTACACCCTAGTTCTCATATATGTATAGAGATCTTTATTTCTCCATATAATATCCTTTATTTTATTAGATTTTGCCGCTTAAAGTCTTCCTTCATTTTCGGTGTTGCTCGAACTTGTTATCTCTATTCCTGGCTAATTTTGTTCTATCACGTTCCCGTCAATTTCCAATTTACATCATATCGGCTATGTACAGGTGGTCATGCATTTTGTTTTTTCAGTGGCATTTTTATATTCACACATTTCTATTTGTGCTAAAAGAATACACGAGCATCTGAAGATTTACTTCATTTTCTCCTACTAGAATATTGTCTTCATAACATATTAATTTCACCTCCACATTCCCCATTTTATATTCGTTTCCTTTGCACACTTCCATTATTCATCATCATCCTCAGGCCTCACTCAGTTTTTTCCAGTGTTCCCTACACTGGGCCGCATGTAGCCAGTTTCCTTCTACTCTTTTTACGTCGTCGACACATCCAGTTGGTGGTCGACCTCACCTTCTTTTAGAGTTTCTAGGACTCCATTACATAATTCGTCTTGTCACCGTCCATTTTGTGTTCTAGCTAAGTACTTTACTCAGTTCCACAGTCTTCAATTCCTTATCTTTGCCTGATTTGTTGATTTGCTCGAAGGCTCACGTCCAGCATTGCACGGTCCATGGCTCGCTGTGCAACTCTGAGTTTATTTGCGGATTTTTGCGTCAGTGTTACAGTCTCTTCTCCATAAGTTTATATGGATCAAACACATTGGTTATAAACCTCTTGCTTAAGACACATGCTAATTGCACTTTTTATAATATGGCTTAGTTTGCAAATGCTGCCCATGTTAGAACTTATCGCCTCTGTATTTCACGTGTTTGATTGACTTTGCTTATTTTGATCTCGTATCCCAGAAATTTATAAGTGTCTGTTTGTTGTATAATATTAGTGCCAGTAGTTATATTTCTGCTCATAGAACGTCATACGTCATAACTTCAGATTTCTCAAAGTTTATTTTTAATCCTGCTCTCTCAGAAAGTTTTGAATACGACTCTAGAACTGGCTTGAACTCCAGAAATGCAAAACTGAAAATATACAGAGTTGCAATCAGACCAGTAGTTACGTACGCAGCTGAGACAATGTGCCTCATGGAAAAAGATGAAGAAAAATTGAGAATATTCTAAAGGAAAATCCTCAGACGGATTATGGGTCCGATAAGAATGGACAACGGAGAAATGAGAAGAAGAATGAACCATGAACTAAGAGACATAATTAAGGAAGAAGATATAGTTAGATTTATAAAGGCACAGAGGCTGAGATGGCTGGGACACATAGAGAGAAGGAAAAACGACCTTCTGATTAAGAAGATCACCAGATGGAAACCAGAAACTGAAAGACCAAGGGGAAGACCCAGAGAAAGATGGGAGGACCAGGTCATGAGGGATATCAAAATTCTGGAAGTGAGAAACTGAAGGGAATTATACACATATCGAAATGAGTGGAAGAAAATTGTAACGAAAGCCAAGTCATACAACAAACTTTGACAACATAAAAGTGGAATGCGGAGTGATTCACCGCAATAACCGAATCAGAGAGCTCTAATTAGGAGCGGCAAACATTCCACCTGGAATGAAAAGCCCTGCTGATGATGAACTGGCTTGAACAATTTTGGTGAAATATTGTCTCCTTGTCTTATTCCTCGAACTCAGCTGAATTTTTCTGTTTTCGTGTAGTCATATACTTGATGTAGCGTTCTCATAGATGTTTTTAATTAGTGACATATACTGTAATCTATTCGGCTTTTCTTCGGTGCTTCCAGTACTATTTCAAATTCTATACTGTATTTTGTGTTGTACTCGATGCATTTACCAGTTAATATCTTTATGGTATGCAAATTAGGGTGGTGCGAAAAAAGTCGATAATTCCGTGTCGCTATAGTGCGGAAAAGTTGCGATTGGCAATTACAAGAAAAACAAAAAAACAATTACTCAAATCGGACTTTATCTTCCGATCCCGCAACGGGCCTAAAGATTATGAAAAAAATTAAATTTTACCTTTTTTTCAAAATGTTTTATTTATCCCCCATGTACGTTTTATTTATCGCTATAGTAAAATTTATTTACAGTTTGCATGGTTGAGTGAAAAAAAAAACAATTTTACGCATTTAACGAATATCTTCAGATTCCGCAAGGTCAATCAAAATCTATAAAAATTTGAAATTTTTGATGATTTTGATAAATTAAGAAACATTTAGTTATCCAATTTTTCTGTCACATTGTAAAGCTATTCGCTTGTTTAGATATTGTATGACAATATTTAAACAACCCAGAACTCAAAACGAGGGGGTGATTGCACTTCTAGCTCCACACGCACCCTTCTCTCCAACCAACTAATGAGTGTATGTTTTTTACAATATTTACATATTATATGTACGTGTCTTTTTCATCTGTTTGTGTCCAGCTCTTAAATGCCAACTTTGTATTGTGATTTCTTGGTAAAATCTGGCAGCATGGACCTTGATTTAAGTGTTGTCCTGATGAATCAATCTCTTGATTGGGATCACATACATTAGTATTAGACGATGCTTCCGTGAAAAACTTTAGTAGACACAGTCGTCAGCTTCCTTGTGGCAGGGTTGTTTTGTACATTCCAGTCTGGCATGTCGCCCGATGTAATGCAAGAAAGTATATCTTCATTTGAAACTCTTCGAGGAAGTGGTGGGGAAGAGAGTTTTGCAACATTCCAGTCTGTTATTTTAGTTTAGTCATATGCTACAAAATTTCAAGTAGTAGAGAGAACGGAAACACATTAGAGAGCTAGGGCTAAGAAGTGTGTTAAAAGACGGACGGACTAAAGCCAAGGGCAAAAGTATTAGAAATTTAATCCCTCCTACTTTAAATTGTCAAGCGCAGGACCGTTACAAAATACAAATTGACTGAAATATTACAAAACTATCTTACTCACCAGTTCCTCGAAGAGTTTCAAATGAAGATATATGTTCCTGCATTACATCAGGCGACATGTCAGACAGGAATGTACAAAACTATCCCTGCCACACGTAAGCTGTCGAGCGGTGCGTAAAGTTGGTCACGGAAGCATCGTCTAATGTCTAATGTATGTGGGCCCCAATAAAGAGATGGATTCATCAGGGCAACACTTAAATCAAAGTCCATGCTGCCAGATTTTACCACCGAATCACAATAGAAAGTTGTCGTTTAAAAGCTGGACACAAACCGATGAAAAAGAAATGTACATAATATGTAAATAATGAAAAAACACACACTCATTGGTTGGTTGAAAAGAAGGCTGTGGGCGAAGCTAGAAGTGCAATCACCTCCTCGTTGTGAGTTCTGGTTTGTTTAGATATTGTCATATGCCAAGTGCTTCACAACGTAACAGAAAAATGAGATAACTAAATGCTTTTTATTTTATCAAAATCATCAAAAATTTCAAATTTTTATAGATTTTGATTGACCTTGCGGGATCGGAAGATATTAGTTAAATGAGTAAACCTATTTTTATCTACTCTATCTCATATTATGTATAAGTTTTTAGGTTGTGAAAACTGTCATGTTATAGATAGCAGTACGTGAAGGATTTAAAGTGTGCGTAAAGTAACAATGCATTTTAAATAGGGATTTACTTTTTCGCCCTGTTTTTTTGGCACACTTTCATATAATCAAATATCCTTAACTTTCGCGTTGTCATGGTGATGACATGTGAGCAATAAATTACAACAAAATTTTGACAGTTTTGTGGTTTGAAAGAAGTTAGAATTTTAAAATATCAAACTTCTAAAAATTGTAGAATAAAAATGAATTCCAGTGACGAAGAGTTACAGTTTTTTTATTTGTTTATCGCGATTCGCTATTACGCGATGTATAGCACTCGCTCAGCTATAGCTCGTGCTCTAAACATCGCGTGCGTTCGAAAAAAGCATACTTCACGAACTGTTTCATAAATAATCAATTTGTATCACTCAACCCTGCAAACTGTAAATAAATTTACTATAGCGATAAATAAAACGTACATAGAGAATAAATAAAAAATTTTGAAAAAAAAAGGTAAAATTTCATTTTTTCATAATCTTTAGGCCCGTTGCGGGATCGAAACATAAAGTCCGATTTGAATAATTGTTTTTTTTTTTTTCTTGTAATTACCAATCGCAACTTTTCCGCGCTATAGCGACACGGAATTATCAACTTGACTTTTTTCGCACCACCCTCATGCAAATAGTCATTTGTACCATTACCACTATAACGTTATTCTTTAATATTTGATTTAATTATCTTGGTACGTACATATTATTATATAACAAAGATTATAGCAAACTATATTTCTAGGTTTATGGAGACATGTAGAACCTTCTCAGTCGGGATACATGATAGGGGGATACTACAAGAATCCGTCCCCGAACCAGGATTATTATCCCTCAATGACTGCTTTTGTTACTAAAGATGTTGTCGCTACCAATACTTTTGCGGGCCTCCCTCAAGAACAGGGATGGAACTCCGATTCTAGAGAAGAATTTACAGAGAGGGTACCGGCAACCCAAGATATTCCAAATAGAAGTAAGTTTTAATATTTTAAAAAGATAAATAAATTAAATTCATGTAAGTTTTCAGCATACAGTTTACAATTTTTGTATAAAATACGAACACAAAAGTTATTAAATAATAATTAGAAAATTTAGGCCTATTGAATTAAGAGGCTACATCAGCGCGCTGTCAAGCGCGCTTTTTTTTAGAAATTTCTGCGAACTTTCAACAGTGCGGCTACAGTGCGTCGGCAGTACGATCGTGATAGTGACACTATACTATTAAAAACTAAGGCACAATATTGTGATAACAATGATTATTATACTCGTATACTCATTATACTCATATTATACTCATAAATGTTGCCAAGTCAGTGAAGTTCGATTTCTTTTATAGATAATCGATTTTTAGTAATTCCAATGTGACACTGTAGTAATAATGCCTTTTACAAAATTAGGCTTTTATTCACATAAAACTTGACAGTAGAATTAATTTGAATGACAAAACAATTAATCAATAAAATAAACAATGACAAAAGAATACTAAATTATACTACATTCACCCGGCCCTATTTTTGAACAAAATCTTGCAAATATCTTGGTTTATTTTTAGTTCTAGCTGATTTACGGCTAGATTGAAAATCTGAATTTTCCAATCTTGGTTCATGATTATCATCAGGTACTTGATTCGATTCTTGAATAGATAAATTTCTATTATAAAACTAGAATTCTCTAGTGTATTATTTGGACTTTCATTTTCATCTTCATCGTTATCTTGATTCAATAATTTCAGGTCACCTCTAGGAGCTAAATGCTTCGTTGAAACTGTACTTTTCTTTCCGTTTGGATACTGTATTAGGGCGTAATCTGAATTGGCTTCTAAAAGATCAACCTCTTCAACTAAAGGATCAAACTTACTTTTTCATACAAATTTTCTTAGTAATACTTTGTCTGAATCTTTAAGCCATGATGGAATAGAAGTTCCGCTAGTTGATCTTCGCTGATACGTAAACAAACTTTCATGAGGTATACAATTGGTTGCTGTACACAGTAAACTTCTTATAGAATGCAGAGCCTCTGGTAGAACAGTCTCCCATTTAGTGATGTCTAAATTTCTGGTTTTCAATGCTAGATTCACTGCTTTCCATATAACTCCATTGTATCTTTCGACTTGACCATTTCCTCCAGGGTTATATGGTGCTGTTCTACTTGAAGATATTCCTTTAGTTAGAGTGTAGATAATTAATAAATTCTTGTAAAGTAAAGCTAGTTCCCCTGTCAGAATGTATATATGCCGGCATTCCATATAAACAAAACAGTTGATTCAAACATTCAATTACTGTCTGACTAGATGTATCTGAGCATGGAAAAGCCCATGGAAATCTTGAAAATTCATCAATGATTGTAAGCATATAAGAATTTCTAGAAGAACTGGGTATTAGACCTTTAAAGTCAATGTTCAATCTTTCGAAAGGAGCTGTTGATTTAATTAAATGTGTATCATCTTCTTTCTTATAAAATCTGGGTTTGATTTCTGCACAGATTGGACAAGAGGTAATTACGTGTTTAATTTCATCTAAAGAATAAGGTAAATTTCGAATTTTTACAAAATGGTTCATACGAGTAATCCCAGGATGCGATAAATCTGAATGTAATTGATATAACTTGCTTGTATTATTTATATTATTGCATATTCTTGATAGTGCATCAGCTGCATCATTAGCTTTTCCTGGACGATAGATAATATCATATTTAAAACAAGAAAGCTCCAAACGCCAACGCAAATTTTTTTCATTTTTGATTTTACTTGTATGGTTTGTATTAAACATGAACGAAACTGATTTTTGATCTGTGATTAGTTTGAATTGTCTTCCTAAAAGATAGTGTCTCCATTTTTTCAATGCTTCAACGCAAGCATATGCTTATTTTTCAATTGCAGAATGTTTTCGTTCAGAATCTGTAAGGGTACGTGAGAAAAAATCAACGGGTCTTCCAGATTGACTCAGAGTGGCAGCAATAGCAAATTCAGAAGCATCAGTTTCAACAATGAGAATTTCTTTTTCATCAATTGTCCATAGAAGTGCATTAGCTATATCAGTTCTCAATTCCTCAAAAGCAAATACCAAGTCCGGACCTAATGGAAATTTCTTGCAATCTATAAGACCTCTAATTTTTGCTGAAAAATTATTAACCCATTTTGAGTAATGTGAACACATTCCAAGTGCCCTCTGAAGACTTTTAGAATCATTCGGAACTGGTAAATTTAGTAGAGGCTTCAATCTGTCTGGATCAGGTTTCATTGTAGAGTTTTCTATTGTATATCCCAAAATATGTATAATTTTTTGATTGTAGTGACATTTATTTTGATTTAAAGTTAACCCATATTTTTTAACAGCATTTAAAAAATTCTGTAAATTTAAATCATGTCTATCTTGATCCTCACCACCAACTGTTACATCATCTAAATAAGCGTAAACACCTTGTAGATTTTCTTTTTTTATGATAGAATCAATGGCTCTCTGAAAACATGATACTCCATTGGTAACCCCAAAAGGAATACGACGGAATTGGTAGAGGCATCCACTTGCCTCGAAAGCTGTAAATGGTTTGTCAGATTCGTAAATTGGTATTTGATGATATGCGTATTTTAAATCAATTGAGCTAAAAATTTTATATTTTGATATCTTAGACACTAATGAATCAATATTCGGCAACGGATAAGCATCAAGTAATGTGAATCTATTTATTGTTTGAGAGTAATCAACTACCATCCGACGTTTATGATTTTCGTTTTTAGTTACCAACACTTAAACCCTCCAAGGTGATTTACTTTCTTCAATAATTTCTTCTTTAAGGAGACGTTTTATTTCTTCTTTAATAAATTCTTCATCTTCCTGTGAATGCCTGCGAGATTTAGTATCAATAGGGTGACAAGTTTCTGTTAAATTGGCAAACAATGAAGGTGGCTTAATTTTAGCTTCAGTAAGACAGCATAACTTAAGAGGTCTTCTTGGTTCTCCAAATTTAACTTCTAAGCTTGCATGTTGTTTCATAATATCTTGACCCAAAATCGCATCTGTACAAAGCTTGGATAAAACTAAAACTTTTGTTTAATCATATTTTTCTTTATCAATCTGAATGTTTATTAAACAATAGCCTTGAATATTAGCTGAGAATGACATAGATGCCATATAAACTTGGACCCCTTGTATTGGAAAAATTTTAAGCTTATTTTCAATAGCGAATTCATGATCTAAAAAAGTATCTGAGCTTCCAGTGTCTATTAAAGCGTTGGCATCAATTTGGTTAACTGTTACTTTGGCTATACATTTTGAATGCGATTGAGGTTTTTCCATTGAAGAAGCGATTACCATTGTAGATGCATAAGTTGATCTCGTTTGACTTTTCTTTGATTGCATGCACATTTTAAACCAGTGTCCAATTTTATGACAGTTTTGGCCAATCGCAGCCCTTGCTGGACATACAGATCGAGGATGTCTTGGATGTCCACAAAAATAACAAGTCTGACCAGGTTTTGTTTGAACAGAAGCTAAAGTAGTTTGTTCTGAATTTGGATGACTACAAGATGCTATATTATTTAATGATGCATTATATGTATCAGATTGTTTTTGAGAATCTTCTAAAGATCTAGATTTAGATAATGCTTCGTCCAAAGATAAAGAACTAAACTCTAGTAATCTTTGACGTATATTAGATTGAACGAGACCATTAATAAAAGCATCACGAATATAATCATTTTTATTTTCGTCTGAAGAAACTGCTTTAAAATTACAATTTTTAGCCAAAAGCTTTAACTGTTGTGCATACAGATCTATAGATTCGTTTATTTGTTGTTTTCTTGTAGCTAGATATGTCTTGCGTAAATCTCATTTGTAGGTTTAATATACAATTCTTCCAAAATTTTGATAGCAGAAATGTATGTTTTTGCTTCGCTTATGTAATCATATACTGAATGTGAGACAAAATTGATTAAAAGCATGTACTTGTCTTTATCTTCTAGCGATTTTTCTGTAGATTTATTGCTTTCCAAAAAATTCTTAAATGTTTCGTACCAGTGTTTAAATTCTTTGGCGGCAGTTTGGGAGTTTGGATCAGCCTCTAGTTTATCAGGTCTAAAGTATTTCTCCATTGTATATTTGGTATATTTATGTGAATAAAATTGTAGTAATAATGCCTTTTACAAAATTAGGCTTTTATTCACATAAAACTTGACAGTAGAATTAATTTGAATGACAAAACAATTAATCAATAAAATAAACAATGACAAAAGAATACTAAATTATACTACAGACACAAAATCTAGGCATGGGATAAAAAAGTATATTTGAAGAATGTGTGTTATTTTGTTCTTCTTACTGGCGGTACAGACTCGTTTTTTTAATATTTAATTTAATTATACAGGGTGATTGATTAGTGGGGTAAAGCTCAATAGATTCGCTATAGTAATAGATAGCAATAAAAGTTAATAACAAAAATTTTAGCCACCTTTGAGCTTCACATTACAAAATTAGTTAGAATGTTACCACATTCGTGTTCGATAACACAGTGACAGACCAAATTTATGTTTTTTTAAATGGAACACCCTATATTTTATATTCGAAATTCTGTTAACTTCTCCATCACAACAATATAAAGGTTTGTTGTTCAACTCCCTGTATAAATAAAAATAAGCAAAACAGCAATGATTTGTTAATGCCATATTTTTTACGTATTGTCAAAATTTTCAAGAATGATCGATATTGCTAATTTTCATTATATCAAATACAGGGTGAGTCAAAACGCAAGTACATTATTTTCTCAGTAATTTTAAATGGAACACCCTGTATTTTATATCATTACTGAAAAGTACCATTACCGTACTTTAATTTTTAGATAACATTCCCTATGTCTAAATTTATTAGTTTTCGAGATATTTTCATTTTTCAATGGACCAGTAGCGTGGCCACCCAAATCACCAGAACTTAATAAACTGGACTGATTTTTTTGGAGTTACGTTAATAATGAAGTTTATAAAATACTATCAACAACCAGGGATGAGATGAAAAATAGAGTACAAAGTGTATTTCGATGTGGTGTAGCTTCTAATTTTTTCAAACATGTTTTTTTTGCAAAATGTATTACTGATAAATTATGTTTCGTTCTTTATTAGTTACATTGTTACATTTACATAATACAAAAGTAGTGTTTAATTGTCTTTACAAAATGTTGTATTTTGTGTTTGTGTGTTTTTTTGTAAAATTTATTACTAATTTTCTTTGTTTATTTGTTGCATTTACATAAAAAAGTAGTTTTTAATTGTTTCAAAAATGTTGCATATTGTGGTTGTGTTTTTTTTTTGTAAAATGTATTAATAATAAATTATTTTTATTTATTTATTTGCTACATTGTTACATTTATTACCGCATTGATAATCAGTAATCGTCAATTGTCAATTCAGTCATGGCTTACTTAAAATTTAGATAAATTTAGACGCCTAAAATAATTTGCTCTGAAAAATAAAAATATTTCGAAAACTAATAAATTTGGACATAGGGAATGATATATAAAAAATAAAGTACGGTAATGTTACTAAATAATGATATAAAATACGAGGTGTTCTATTTAACATTACTGAGAAAATAATGTACTTGCGTTTTGACTCACCCTGTGTCTGATTGAAAATTAACAATGTCAATAATTCTTGAAAATTTTGACAATAAATATAAAAATATGGCATGAATAAGCCATTGCTGTTGTGCTTATTTTTATTTATACAGGGAGTTGAACTTGTTATGATTTTCATACAAAATTGGTTATAACTTTGTAAATACCCTGTATAACATAACAAACCTTTATATTTTTTTAATGAAGAAGTTAATATAAAATAAAATATAGGGTGTTCTATTTAAAAAAACATATGTTTGATCTGCCACTGCGTTATCGAACACCCTGTAACATTCTAACTAATTTTTTAATGTGAAGCTCAAAGGTGGCTAAAATTTTTGTTATTAACTTTTATTGCTATCTATTACTATAGCGGAGCTATTGAGCTTTACCCCACTAATCAATCACCCTGTATAGTAATTTACACATACCAACATATTTTTTAAATGGGACTCTGCACCGCCATTCTTTACTATATTACACATATTTGTGCCAAATATCCCTACAACATATTCAAAATTAAAGCTGCAATATTGGAAAGCGTTTTTGCGCGCAGATGTTGCCTCTTAACTAGTCATCTTGAATTATCTGACAGCCGTTAAATAAGTCTTTCGATTGAAAACATAAATCAGTTTTGTCCTGGATCTTTAATTTAGCAGCCTGGACAAAGATTGAATATTCTTATAAGCTATTTACTCCTTACTACTATTTATTTTCAACAACTGTTTATTCAACAAATATTATCAACAATTATTTAAATTTCCTAATTATGTACATATTGAAGACACTTAGTGTTGATGTACATTTTGAAAGAAGTTGGCAATCTACGCTTGATTAATTCAGTATTCATCAATCAGCCAATCGCGTCCACTGCTGGACGTAGGCCTCCCTTAGTTCTTTCCAGTGTTCTCTACACTGGGCCGCTTGTAGCCAGTTTCCCGCTACTCTTCTGATGTCATCGGTCCATCTATTCGGTGGTCGTCCTCGGCTGCTTTTATAGTTTCTGGACCTTCATGCTATGATTAGTCTTGTCCACCGACCATCTCGTGTTCTAGCTAAGTGCCCTGTCCAGTTCCACTTAGCGTCGTAGTTCTTTCGATGACATCTAATCTTGAACTCCTGATCTTTGCCTGATTTGTTGGCTTGTTATGTGGTCTCGAAGGCTCACGTTCAGAATTGCACGTTCCATGGTTCGTTGTGTAACTCTGAGTTTATTCGCGGATTTTGCATCAATGTTAAAGTCTCTGCTCTATAAGTTTGTACTGGCAAAACGCATTGTTTATAAACCTTTCGCTTGAGACACATGGGAATTGAACTTTTTAGAATATTATGGCTTACCTTGCCAAATGTTGCCCATGTCAAGCATGTTCGCCTCTGCATTTCATGTGTTTGATTGTCTCTGCTTATTTTGATCTCGTGTGCCAAACATTTGTGAGGGTCTGTTTGTAATATGGACTTATTGTCAATACTCTGGGCTAAGTATCAAAATACAAGGAAAAGTTATTTACCACCAATTTTATTGCTGGAATCGAATCTTACGATTGTATATATTAATAATATAGGTATGCAAATTCCGCGGATCGTGTGCTACTTTTTTTATAAACAAATAAGCGCCCGAAAATCGTGTTTTTTTTCAAATTTTGCTCTATACCTCCAAAGATTTTAACCTTACACCAAAAACACTCGATTTTCCCGATTTGCTTCGACGAAAATTTTCCCCGGAAAGTGCGGGGTTTTCCAACAAAATCTTTAATTTTCAACTAAAATTTTAGATAAGTAATTGTTTATTAATAATTAAATAACTTGATAATATAAAAGCTCTTTTCGCATAGATTATAATTCCATAAGCAGATGGAAATTGAATGAACAGTTTAGCAACAATTGAATTGTCAATTAAAAATTTACGGTCGCTATAATAACCCCAATAATTACGATACATAAGATTAACTATGATTTTTGTATAAAAAGACACTGTACATATCTACTTTAGTTAACAGAATTGAAATTAGTCTATTTAAACGGCCCCGGGAATATTTTAAAATTATAAACAATTTTTTGGCTTATAAACAAATAGAATATCTCGGGAAATATTAAATTAAATTAAACCATGAAAACGGTATTGGAAAAAAGTGGCAGGACGCTTCTTTTAAAAGCAAAAACGTTTAATTGTGATAAGTGGTTCCTGAAAGTTGACCGGCATTTACGGCAAATACATAAACAATAGGATCATAATTAGTACCTTTTAGAGTTAAAAACACAAATATTCGCATTTGAAAGTTGTATAATTATTTAAACAATCTTTATTTAAACAAATTAAAAATTCTAGTAATTATTGATAAACAGTTACTTATCTAAAATTTTAGTTGAAAATTAAAGATTTTGTTGGAAAAACCCGCATTTTCCGGGGAAAATTTTCGTCGAAGTAAATCGGGAGAAACACATTTTGATGCAGAATTTAATTACAGTGAATTTTTATTTGAGTGATTTTGGTGTAAAATTAAAATCTTTGGAGTTATAGAGCAACAATTACCACTCATTACGAGATTTGTCATAATGTCATTATGACATTTGTCAAATCGTTGTCAGTGGAATTTGTAATTGATAAAAAAGTATTGAATGTTGTGTGTGTATGCTCCTCAAACAGGTCTGGGTGAGAATGAAAGAAGAGCTTTCTATGACCAATTAGGAGACGTACTGAGTGATATTCCAGCAGAGGAGAAAGTTATAATAGGAGGTGATTTCAATGCACATGTGGGCCAAGCCAGGACAGAATATGAAACAATACATGGGGGATTAGGCTTTGGAACTAGAAATGAAGCTGGAGATAACATGCTTGAATTAGCAACAGTATTGGATATGGCTACTGTTAACACATTCTTTAAAAAGAGAGAAACTCAACTTATTACCTACAAAAGTGGACAACATCAATCCCAAATAGACTACTTCATGATAAGGAAAGAAGACATACGTGAATGGAAGCACTGCAAGGTCATAGTTAGTGAGACAGTAAGCCAACAACATAAGCTGCTTGTTCTGGACATCGAAGTAAAAAAGCGAAACTAAAAAAAATATCGGAGAGGACCACAAAAAATGAAGTGGTGGATGCTAAAAGATAAGAAAGAAGGTCTATTCAGGGAAAGACCAGTAGAAAAAATATGTTGGATCATGAAAGGAAGCCCTAACACAATTTGGAGAAAAATGGATAACATTATTAGAGAGACGGCTATTGAAATACTTGGGAAAACGTCAGGAAAGAAGTTTAAGGACAAAGAGACTTGGTGGTTGTCAAATGAAGTACAAGGAAAAATAAAAGAGAAGGAAAAATTATATAAAAAGTGGTAAGAAACCAGATCGGACATAGATCTTTAAAACTATATGGTCGCCAAAAAGGAAGCGAAAGTAGCAGTAGCAAAAGCTTAAGCAGAAGCGTATTCAAACCTATACGATCAACTTGATACCAGGGAAGGCGAAGCAAAGATATATAAAATGGCCAAACAGAGAGCAAAGAAAGCAAGAGATTTTAATCAGATTAGATTTATCCGAGATATAATAAAATACTATTTTAAGAAAAGGATGTCAAAAAGAGATAGAGAAAGTATTTTGACAGTTTATTAAATGAAGAATTTTACAGACAGCCTGTGGAGTTAACGGAGACAGTAACAGCAATGATTACCAGAATAACAAACGCGGAAGTGGCTCAAGCGCTTCAAAAAATAAAGAAAGGAAAAGCAGTCGGACCAGATATATTCCTGGGGAAGTATGGAGAACATTTGGAGAGACAGAAATAAGTTGGGTAGCAGGTCTATTTAATAGAATTATGGAAGTTGGACAAATGCCAGACGAATGGAGAAGCAGTATATTAGTACCTGTCTAGAAAAACAAGGGAGACATACAACAATGTACAAACTACAGGGCTATAAAACTACTTAGCCGCACCATGAAAATATGGGAGAGAGTAATTGATAGACGGATACGTGAAGAAACCGAAATATCCGATAATCAATTTGGCTTTATGCAGGGCAGATCAACAACAGATGCAATTTTCATTGTAAGGCAAATAATGAAAAAATACAGGAATAAAGAGACCAACGCTCATATGGTATTCATTGATCTTGAAAAAGCATATGATAGAGTTCCTCGAGAGATTCTGTGGTGGGCACTCAATAAGAAAGGAGTCCCCGGCGAATATGTAAAGATTTTGAGAGATATGTATGAGGGAATAACGACTAGTGTTAGGACAGGTGTGGGAGATACGAATAAATTTCAGGTAAAAGTAGGATTGCACCAAGACTCGGTGCTTAGTCATTATTTATTCTTATTACTTTTGGACCAGCGAAACTACAGGGTAGCATTCCATGGTGCCTAATGTATGCTGATGATGTAGTGTTAATAGGAAATAAATAAAGAGACTTGGAACAAAAACTCTAACAGTGGAGACAAGCTCTGGAGGAAAAAGGTTTAAAACTAAGTAGGACAAAAACAGAGTATTTGGAATGTTCATTTAAAGATCGAGTTACTACAAATAAAATGGTGTCTTTGGATTATGAAATGATTGTAAAAAGCAATAGTTTTAAGTACCTAGGGCCGGTATTACAGAGTAATGGAGATGCATGCAGTAGAATTATGGCTAGATGGATGAAGTTGAAAGAAGCGAGTGGTGTGTTGTGTGACAGAAAATTTCCAATGAAACTGAAGGGAAAATTCTATAAAACAGCCATAAGACCGGCTATGATGTACGGAACTGAATGTTGGGCAGTGAAAAAGAAAGAGGAACAACGAATGCATGTGGCGGAAATGAGAATGCCTAGATGGATGAGTGGAGTGACAAAGAAGGATAAAATTAGAAATGAGTATGTTACGGGAAGTCTAGGTGTGGCACCAATTGATGCCAAAATGAGAGAGCACAGGTTAAAATGGTTTGGTCATGTTCAACGTCGAGACGTTAATCACCCAATACGAGAAATAACTGAAGTGCAGATTCCTGGAAGGAGTAGGAGAGGAAGACCAAAGAAGACCTGCGGGGAGACGATAAGGCAGTGCATGTTGGTAAAGCGGATTAACATTGATATGACCAAAGATAGAATTGTGTGGAGAAATGAAATTATAGAAGCCGACCCCGCATAGGGATAAGGCAAAAAGAATGATGATGATGATGACGAGATTTGTCATAAGTTTTGTTTTCTCAAAATTTATTTTTAATCCTGCTCTCTCAGAGAGAGTTTTAAGCGAATGTATCATAGAAACTGTATCTTGCAAGTTGTCTGCAATTAATACAGTATCATCTGCAAACGACAGATAATTTAATCTTGCGCCATCTATATTGATGCCCACCCATATGTTGCCACTGAGTATTCTTAAATATTGACTCTAGAGCTGCCGTGAACAATTTTGGTGAAATAGTATCTCCTTGTCTTACTGCTCGAGCTAAGCTGAATTTTTCTGTGTCTCCGTGTAGCCGTATAGTTGATGTAGCGTTCTCATAATATAATATGTTTTTGATTAGTGATGTATACCTGTAATCTATTCGGCTTTGCTTTAGGGCTTCCAGTACTGTACCAACCTCTACAGAATCAAAAGCTTTCTCGTAATCGACAAATGCAAGAACCAGTGGTATGTTGTACTCCATGCATTTTTCAATTAATATCTTTGTGGTATGAAAATGGTCATTTATGCCATATCCTGCCATGAAACCTGCCTGTCCTTTGAGCTGATAGAAATCAAGTTTAGGTGTTAATCTCTTCCTTAAGATTTTCATAAAGAGTTTGTACATATATGAAAAGAGGCTGATGGGTCTATAATTTAGTAATATCACCTTTTTTGTGTAACAAGACTATCACTGCATTATTCCAATCTTTTGGAATCATACCCACATGTATGTAAGCATTTATTAAACAGTTCGCTTACAGATTTTAATAAGATTTCTCGTCCTGATTTTATTGCCTCAATAGCGAGTCCATCATCACCAGGTATAATTCGGTATTAAAGTGTTTAAAAAGTCACTTGTTAAAACCTAAGTGTAAAAGCTTTTTGTATTTAAATGATGTATATTTGAAACCGAAGAAATTGAGATTCGTCGAGGTGTGCGTCAGGATTGTGTGCTTTCTCCACTACTATTCAATATATATATGCGAATCAATATGTCAGGAGGCGCTCCTAGAGCAAAACATTGGTATGAACATTAACGGAGAGTTAATTAACAATATAGGATACGCTGATGACACGCGAATAGTAACAGATAACCTAGCAAATTTACAGTATTTGATGGAAAACATAAACACTCATACCAATAAGTATGGTCTAAAACTGAACATCAAAAAGACTAAATTCATGATTGTAACGAAGAAGATACACACCAATTTGAATTTAACCATAAATAATCAGCCAGTTGAAAGAGTTAGGTCCTACAAATATTTAGCGGTTTGCTTCAATGATACTAATGACCAGACAAGAGAAATCAAGAGGCGAATAGAGATAGCGAGAGATTCGTTTGTCAAAATGAAAAAGTTCCTATGCCGCCGGGACATAAATATAAACTTAAGAACAAGAATGTTAGGTGCTATGTTTTCTTCGTTCTGCTGTATGGTATGGAAGCTTGGACACTGAAAAAGATAAACATCAAAAACATTGAGGCATTCGAGATGTGGTGTTACAGAAGAATGTGTAAAATACCATGGACAGAAAGAGTAACAAATCAAGATGTTTTGCTGAAGATGGGGAAGGAATGCGAAGTCAAAAAAACCATACAAACGAAAAAACTGAAATATCTAGGCCACATAATGAGAGGAGAAAAGTACTCTCTGCTAAGACTCATAATCCAAGGAAAAATCTCGGGAAAGAGAAATGTGGGACGTAGGAGGATTTCCTGGTTGCGAAATTTAAGGTAGTGGTATGGGTGCAGTTCAATACAGTTGTTCAGAGCTGCAGCCAACAAAGTTAAGATTGCTGTGATGTTAGCCAACCTCCAATAGGAGACGGTACTGCAAGAAGAAGAATATGTATATTTATTACTCGGATCTCTTCAGTTCTCTACTTGTCGTAATCATAGAAAAAGATGGCATGCTACTTAGAAGTAACAATAATAGGTCATTGTAGTACGGTGGAATTTTTTCCAATATTCCGCAAAAGTGCGACACAAACATTTTCTTCGATACGTTAATTTGTGGACAACTTTTGGATTTTGTTGGATTTAGCTATATCTGAAGTATTGATAAAGTTCACTGCTGTCTAGTTATGAGCTTATATGCATATATACATATTCGTCACCCCAATTTCATAGACATCTTTTCTGGTACTGTACTTAACCTTTAACAACCTTTCTTTATATTACTTACTAGTATGTGGTATTCAACGAAATCAAATTGTACTGGCGGTAATAACTGTCCAAGAGATATAAAATATATACATACCTACGTGACATTAATGCAAAATCATTTTTCGCTCCCACGGTTCATAAGTTGGTCCCAAGATGCATACTACCAACTAAATTATTAAAAAAAAGCAATTATTGAAACGCTATGCACAAGAATGGTCCGTATATGTAGTTATATGCTCCGTATTAGGCGTCATACTCTTTTGCTTTTAAAAAGGGCACTTTCTGGATCTTCTTCTTCTTCCTCTTCAACCCATGGTTGTCAACTGCTGGACATTGGTCTCTCTAATTTTTTTCCAATGATGTCTTACATTTATTTATGCTTTTTTGTTTTAGCTCCGGAAATAGCAATAGAAAACGGTGATTCTGCAGAGGGTTCAGCTGCAAATAACAACAATATTAACAAAACTAACAGAAAAGGAAGAAAACCATCTAGGCCTCAACAAGAAGAAGAAGAGGAATCTCCGTGGTGGGCCTCTAAAAGTAAGATTTTGTTCCACACAAGGTGGATTAATTCATTTAGGTTAATAGTTATTTAACCAACAAGTGTATTAATAAAGGCGATTAACAATTGAGATATTTTAACGCGTGAGCGGTGCGAGCGCGTTAATGTTCGAGATTGTTAATGGCCATTTTAACTCACGAGTTCGTTACAAACCGAACCAAGACCATACTTTTCAAAAATAAAGGTATATCCATCTTCTGATTTTTCAAATCCACAGAATTTTAAACAATAAAGTAAATAATGACATACAATGACAGATAGTACTAACAGCGGCTACTTGATTTTAAATTTTTTAGTGGGAATATAAATAGGTATATATTTGGTTGCCTACACCACAGGTCACTGCCAATCACAGAGCGTTTAATTAGTTTATGCAAGCAATGTATGTTGTGTTGCCTATAATGAAATCGTTCATTAATAGAAAATCATTCATTAATAGGGGTCATTAATCAATGATTTTGAGGGTGTTAAAATTGATCATAAATGGACAGTCGACGGAAAAACTCATTAACGTGGTAAGCGTAGGTGCAATCTTTTTACAAGTGGTGCATTTGGGAATGCTTTAAATAATTTGGAAATTAAAAATTTAACGAAAATTTTTTGTTTTCATAACATTGTAATGTATTAAAAAATTTCAGCAGTTGTGAAAATGAATAGATTCCAGATACAGAATGCTAATATACAATATATACATATAATATCTAGAAGCAACAATCACCAATGACAACAAAATAGAACTAGAAGTTGAAACGCGAATACTGGCGGGGTCTTTGTAATGCAACATCATCTAATGAAGTAAAAACTTCTCTCATGATGTGCAAAGGTCCACATATATAAGACCATAGAGACGAAGCAACGAAGCACTAAAAAGCCCATAACCTAGAAATTTTGTGCAGTAAAGGCCGCGTCATATTATAATGCACGTCGCGTTTTCGGCACGTAGCGTTTGCAGACCGTCAATCGGACTGCCCATTCACATTATCATACATAGAACGTTTACGTTGGTTTCAGTTTGGTGTGGTGCAGATGTGTTTATTGTCACAACACATGTTTACATGACAAATTGCCTCGAAAACTACTTTTTAAATTAGACCGGGCAGTATCGTCGCCCCGGCTAGCGAAATTATTCCGATTCGATATTTTTAAACAAACTTACTCAAAAAGAAGTCCTTATAACATATCCACAGGGTACCGGGCGGTACCGTGGTCGAAAAATTGTTTAAACAAATTTACAAAAATATTTTTTTCATTTCGAGCAATATTTTTTTAGATAAACTGGGTCATTCTGGGCAAAAAAGGTCTCTTGTCATTTTTCTCTAAAATTGATTGTTGTCGAGTTACATGCGATTAAAAATTTGAAAAATGCGAAAAGGCCATTTTCAAGGCTTAATAACTCGATTAAAAGTATTATTATGAATTTCAATAAGTGACCAAATCAAGTTTCAAACCCCTTCTTCAAGGTCCCAAAGAGATTTTTGTCATTATTTTACTACAAAGCTGTTATTTTTAGTTATTAACATTTAGCGCTATAATCCAACTGTATCGTCGCCCCCGTTAGCGAAACTATTTCGATTAGATGTTTTTGCACAAACTTACTCAAAAAGAGTCCTTATAACAAACCACAGGGTGCCGGGCGGTGCCGTTGTCAAAAAATTGTTTTAACAATTCTTATTAAACAAATTCACAAAAATAATTTTTTCATTACGAACGATTTTTTTTAGATAATTTGGGTTATTCTTAGCAAAAAACATATCTTGCAAAAATGCGGAAATGGCCATATAACTCGACAACAATCAATTTTAGAGAAAAATCACAAGAGACCTTTTTTGCCCAGAATAACTCAAATTATTATTAATTTGGGTTTAATTAAATTATTAATAAAAAATTATTTTTGTGAATTTGTTTAACAAAAATTGTTTAAACAATTTTTAGACCACGGCACCGCCCGGAACCGTGTTGATGTGTTATAAGGACCTCTTTTTGAGTAAGTTTGTGCAAAAAAATCTAATTTCGCTAACGGGGGCCACGATACAGTTGGACTATAGCGGTAATTGTTAATAGTTAAAAATAACAGCTTTGTAATAAAATAATGACAAAAATCTCTTCAGGACCTTGAAGAAGTTGTTTGAAACTTGATTTGGTCACTTATTGAAATTCATAATAATAATTTTTAATCGAGTTATTAAGCCTTGATTTTTCGCAATTTTAGAGAAAAATGACAAGAAGCCTTTTTTGCTCAGAATTACTCAAATTATCTAAAAAAAATATTGCTCGAATGAAAAAATATTTTTGTGAATTTGTTTAAAAAAGATTGTTTAAACAATTTTTCGACCACGGCACCGCCTGGCACCCTGTGGATATGTTATAAGAACCTCTCTTTGAGTAAATTTGTGCAAAAAATCGAATCGGAATAATTTCGCTAGTGAGGGCGACGATACTGACCGGTCTAAATACTCGGTATCAAATTCAAAGAAATACCTACATAAACAACAAGGGGAAAACGACCCGTATCTGTCAACATCCGAAAAATATTGTTTTCGAATTAACCGAACGCAGACGTAACGTGTCTTATACGCTACGTTACGTGTCTTATATGCACAATATGAATGGTTCAATTTAAAAACCATTAAATTATATTTTTCGCAAACGAAACGCTACGTGACAAAAACGCGACGTGCATTATAATATGAGGCGACCTTAAGATGAATCGTCAGGCAACTTTTTGCATTCGATTCGAGAGAGTGTCAGGCAATTTTGTAAACTAAATTGATCTCCGGCAAAAAATTTTGTGCATGAGAAAATGCATTTTCAAAGTGCATCTCAAAGAGATGGAAAATGAAAAATTTAGAACTCAGGAAATATTGACGAAAATGAGTTCAATTTTTATATTTGAGGGGGTTTTGGAGGTCAGTGAACACAAATTTCATGATGGCGATGGTCTCCGAGGTATCTGGTGGCTAGGGTGGAGCTTGTTCGCCTGGGACGATCGAATAATTCGCGGGACGTTCGAATAATTCGCGGGACGTTCGAATAATTCGCGAAATGAAGATTGGATCGAAAAACTGAAAAATACGCGTTCAATGTTTTTCAAAAATCTATCGAATGACACGACCCAAGACCACCCCTCCCCCCACTCCACCCCCTGTAGGTTGGGCTGGAGGTAACTTTAAAATCTTAAATGGAAACTCCCATTTGTTATTACAGATTTGGATTGCTTACGTAAAAATAAGCAACTTTTATTCGAGACATTTTTTCAAATTGTGAATAGATGGCGCTATAATCGGAAAACCGATTTATCGTGATACCGTAGGTAAATTATAGAAACGGTCTAATATCTCGAGAAATACACTTCCAAAGGAAAGACAAAAAAATACGTATTCAGTATTTTCAAGAACCTATCAAATATCATCAAACACGATCCTCCCGTCCACCACCTGCGGGTGGGGTGGGGGTAACGTTAAAATCTTAAATAGGAATCCCCATGTTTTATTGCAGATTGGGATTCCTCGTGAAAAAATAAGTAACATTTATTCGAAACATTTTTTAGAATTGTTGATAGATGGCGCTAATTAAGTGTTTTTCCGATTATAGCACCATCTATCCGTAATTCGAAAAAATGTCTCTAATGAAAGTTACTTATTTTTACGCAAGGAATCCAAATCTGCAATAAAATTGGGGGCTCCTATTTAAGATTTTAAAGTTACCCCCACCCCACCTCCAGGGGGTAGAGTGGAGGGTCGTGTTTTATGTTATTCAAGGTTCTTGAAAAATATTAAACACGTATTTTTTGGTTTTTTACTTGGAAGTGTATTTCTCGAGATATTAGACCGTTTCCATAATTTACCTATGGTATCACGAAAAAATCTTTTTTTCCGATTATAGCGCCATCTATCCGCAATTCGAAAAAATGTCTCGAATAAGAGTTGCTTATTTTTACGTAAGCAATCCAAACCTGCAATAATAAATGGGGTTTCTATTTAAGATTTTAAAGTTCGTGGAGATTTTAAAGTGGAGATCGTGTTTAATGTCATTCGATAGATTTTTGAAAAATACTGAATACGTATTTTTCACTTTTTCGATCTAATCTTAATTTCGCGAATTATTCGATCTTCCCGCGAATTATTTGGTCGTTCCAGGCGATGAGTTCCACCCTCGGCACAAGGTACCTCGGAGACCATCGCCGCCATAAAATTCGTATTTAGTGACCTCCAAAACACCCAAGTATAAAAATAGAATTCATTTCCGTCAATGTTTCAGGAGTCCTAAATATTTTATTTTCCATCTCTTCGAGATGCACTTTAAAGATGCATTTTCTCATGCACAAAATTTTTTGCCGGCGATCAATTTAGGTCACAAAATTTCCTGACACCCTCTCGAATCGTATGCAAAAAGTTTCATGACGATTCATCTTACTGCACAAAATTCCTAGGTTTAATGTTTCGTTGTCTCGTCTAATAATACGACCAGTAGTCGCGTATGGAAGCGAAACTTGGACGCTAGCAAAAAGAGAAGTAGGTAATCAACTTCCTTGTAAGGAGTTGCAGAGATAGCGTGACAAATGAATGGAGGCGCAGACACGAGTTATAGTTCCGTTCCCCAAAACAATATGTTTTGAGAAAGGCCAAATGGTAGAAGGTCTGTAGGATGGCTTAGAAAGAGTGGAAAGATGCAGTCAGAGAGGATCAAGAGAAAATTGAAGTGAGGCAACATGAAATAGTGACACAAGACTGACAAACTGGAAGGCAATAGTAAACGCGGCAAAGACTCACGAAGAGTTGTAACGTCATTGATGATGATGACGATGACATGGCATTAGGAAAATCACTGTTTGGATATCGAGCAAACTATTACCGATATAGGCTCTAATTACGGAAGTGGAAATTGCAACGTCAAAATAAATGTAGTTTCAACTAAAATTGTGATCCATTCACATAAAAACTTTGAAAATAATACTAAAATGGTAAGGTAAAGTGTTTAATCCTAATAGCAACATTAAAAATATTGAAAAATATTAAAAATAATATTAATAAAAGATTTTTAAATTGAAAACTTATTGGTCCATTTCCCTGGTGACACCTCCAAGGCTTCTACAATATGCAAGCCAGATAGATGCTGCAGTGAAGACAAAAGGGAAGGAATTCTACACTATGCAATTCACAACCCCCGTCTGCAGCTTGGTAAAGTTCCAACGGAAAATGGACTTAGTTACTCTATAGGAGTAATACTAATATAAAATAAAAATAAAAATGTATACCATTTTTATTCAGTTGCAATGCGAAGGCAAAACAATCTTATTTTTCACTTAGAATACGGAGCGCAGTCCTTCTTCTTAAAGTGCCGTCTCCTAATCGGAGGTTGGATATCATCATCACTATCTTTACTCTATCTACCGCTGCTCTAAAGAGTTCTATAGAACTGGATTTAAACCAGTCCCTTAAATTCTTCAACCATGACACTCTCCTTCTTCCTATACTCCTTCCGCCTCTTATCTTTCCCTGTATTATCAGGCTTAGCATTTCATATCGCGGTCCCCTCATTACGTGTCCCAGATATTGTAACTTTCTTATTTTTATTGTGTTTATTATTTCGCATTCTTTCGTTTTCTTCTGTGTCCATGCTATTCTAAGCATCCTTCTGTAACACCACATTTCAAATGACTGTAGCTTATTTTATGTGTTCTTGCTTTAATGTCCAGCTGTCAAGTCCATATTTTAGTATCGAGAACACGTAGCATCTCAAAGTTCTTACTCTCAGTTCTAAGCTAAGGTCTTTGTTGCAGAGAACTGTTTTCATTTTTACAAACGCATTTCTTGCTATTTCTATCCTGGTCCTTATTTCTGTTGTTTGATTATTTTTCTCTGAAATTCAGGTTCCTAGGTATTTTTATTTATCAACCCTTTCTATTGGTACATTTCCCAAATGTATGTTTATTTGTATTTTTGTTTTCATAGTTATTATCATGTATTTGGTCTTTTTTATATTCATTTTTAGTCCATATTCTTCACAGAAATTTTTTGTTTTGTTTAGTAGTAGTTGGAGTTGTTCAGCAGAGCTTGCCATAATCACGGTATCATCTGCATATCTTATGTTGTTAATAGAGCGCAGTCCAGCACTATGAATCGACGATTTTCGACTCTTATTGGAGTCATCATCGGAGAGGCGCAGGCCTGCTGCTCCATACTCGAAGTGACCAACCATGAAAGCTTATCCCCACATTGCAACTGACGTGTATGGAGTAGGTGACTAGCGTCATCTGGCGATCGAAAGGTAAAGTTTTAAATCCTAATAGCAACATTAATAATATTGAAAAATATTAAAAATTTTGCTAAAAGATTTTTAAATTGAAAACTTATTGGTCCATTTCCCTGGTGACACCTCCAAGGTTTCTACAATATGCAAGCCAGATGGATGCTGCAGTGAAGACAAAAGGGAAGGAATTTTACAAAAGCTGCAGACGGGGGTTGTGAATTGCATATTGTAGAATTCCTTCCCTTTTGTCTTCACTGCAGCATCCATCTGGCTTGCATATTGTAGAAGCCTTGAAGGTGTCACCAGGGAAATGGACCAATAAGTTTTCAATTTAAAAATCTTGTAGTAATATTTTTAATATTTTTCAATATTATTAATGTTGTATTAGGATTGAAAATTTTACCTTTCAATTGCCAGATGACGCTAGTCACCTAATCCATACACGTCAGTTGCAATGTGGGGATAAGCTTTCATGGTTGGTCACTTCGAGTATGGAGCAGCAGGCCTACGCCTCTCCGATGATGACTCCAATAAGAGTCGAAAATCGTCGATTCATAGTGCTGGACTGCGCTCTATTAACAACATAAGATATGCAGATGATACCGTGATTATGGCAAGCTCTGCTGAACAACTCCAACTACTACTAAACAAAACAAAAAATTTCTGTGAAGAATATGGACTAAAAATGAATATAAAAAAGACCAAAGACATGATAATAACTATGAAAACAAAAATACAAATAAGCATACATTTGGGAAATGTACCAATAGAAAGGGTTGATAAATAAAAATACCTAGGAACCTGAATTTCAGAGAAAAATGATCAAACAACAGAAATAAGGACCAGGATAGAAATAGCAAGAAATGCGTTTGTAAAAATGAAAACAGTTCTCTGCAACAAAGACCTTAGCTTAGAACTGAGAGTAAGAACTTTGAGATGCTACGTGTTCTCGATACTAAAATATGGACTTGAAAGCTGGACATTAAAGCAAGAACACATAAAATAAGCTACAGTCATTTGAAATGTGGTGTTACAGAAGGATGCTTAGAATAGCATGGACACAGAAGAAAACGAAAGAATGCGAAATAATAAACACAATAAAAATAAGAAAGTTACAATATCTGGGACACGTAATGAGGGGACCGCGATATGAAATGTTAAGCCTGATAATACAGGGAAAGATAAGAGGCGGAAGGAGTATAGGAAGAAGGAGAGTGTCATGGTTGAAGAATTTAAGGGACTGGTTTAAATACAGTTCTATAGAACTCTTTAGAGCAGCGGTAGATAGAGTAAAGATAGTGATGATGATATCCAACCTCCGATTAGGAGACGGCACTTTAAGAAGAAGGACTGTGCTCCGTATTCTAAGTGAAAAATAAGATTGTTTTGCCTTCGCATTGCAACTGACTAAAAATGGTATACATTTTTATTTTTATTTTAATACTAAAATGCCTCCAGCAAATGGTTTCAGAACAATATATGTAGTTTTGCTTCAGCTTGGGATTAAATCACTTTCGATGAACTACTGCGTGAAATATTCAGTTTATTCTTATTCGTCTTATTTTTAACAAGTTCTTTATCCATCCGTCTTTAATTTATTTGCAATAAACCTAATGGCGTCTTTAATTTCTTCATTATCCGTAAAATATTTCCCTTTGATTATCATATTTTGTTTCATTATTTCTTTATAAGTCTACTTTCCAGAAAATTTACTTTTCCTCTGAGTTCCAAATTTTCTTTTCATAAATTAAGTAAATACTTACTCCTGGACATTTTTTGTTCTTCTCAATTTCTTTCAATTCTTGATAATCACACCCTTTCTTAATTGGAGACATGAATAATTTTTTATTTTCATGCAATAATTGTCATTCTGCCCCTCTCCTTAATCCCCATTAACCCACCCTTTCCTTTTTTACCTCTTTCGTGATTTATTTTTCACTTTAAATTTGAGTTAGTTTTTTCTTACTATACTAAATTTACATTCAAGATGCAGTAGAAATAAACAAACCAAGACACGTTAAGAAAATTAAAAAATAGAAAATCTCCAGGAGAGGACAGAATATCGAACGAACTCCTAAAGTACGGAGGACAAGATCTAACTAAAACAACTATTAAAACTAATACAAAAAATAATAGAACAAAACAGAATACCACAAGAATGGAGATCAAGCATCCTAATACCTCTCTTCAAAAAAGGAGACAAATCAGACCCGGAGAATTACAGAGGGATTAACTTATTAAACACGACATTAAAATTAACAACAAAAGTGATAACAAACAAATTGAATGAAATTATAACATTAGCAGAAGAACAACAAGGTTTTAGGTCGGGAAGGTCATGCACTGACGCTATATTTATAATGAGGCAAGTTCAAGAGAAATCGTTGGAATACAACAAACCTGCATATTTATGTTTCGTGGACCTTAAGAAAGCATTTGACAGGGTCACATTAAAGGACGTTATCCACTTGTTATACTCGAGAGAGGTACCTCTGGGAATAATTAAAACGATAGAAAACATCTACCGGAACAACACAATAAAAGTAAAAGTGGAAGATGAACTAACTCACCCAATTGAAGCCGACAATGAGATAAGACAGGGGGATTCCTTGAGTCCTTTACTGTTCAACCTGATCATGGACGAAATAATAAAAAAAGTAAGAACTAAGAAAGGATACCAAATGGGAGAAAAACAACTTAAAATAATCTGCTATGTGGACGATGCAATACTAATCTCTCAAAGTGAAGATGATTTACAACGTATGCTGCACCAATTCAACATAATCGCCAGAAAATTTACCATGTTAATTTCCTCAAAAAAGACAAAATGCATGGTTATAACAGCAGATCCCATAAGATGTAAATTGGAGCTGGAAGGTCAGATAATAGAACAAGTGATGGAGTTTAAATACCTAGGCATCACACTATCTAGCTACGGAAGACTTGAAACAGAAGTGGAAAATCAAGTGAATAGAGTAAACAGAGCCGCAGGTTGCCTGAATGACACAATATGGAGAAATAAAAATATCGGAAAAGAAATGAAAGGCAGAATTTACAAAACAGTCATCAGACCAATAATGGCATACGCGGCAGAAACACGACCCGACACAGAGAGGACAAAAATATTGCTCGAAACAGCGGAGATGAAAACCCTTCGAAAAATCGATGGTAAGACTCTATGGGACAGAGCTAGAAGTACAGATATACGACGGAGATGCAAGGTGGATAACATTAACAACTGGGTAAGAAGCAGAAGAATAGAATGGAATGACCACATAAGCCGAATGACAACAAATAGGGTAGTCAGGACAGCGAGAGACGGTTCCCAATAGGAAGACGATCAGTGAGAAGACCAGGAAAACGATGGAACGACATTTTACTAGAGGCACATTGAAAAAACAGACAGTCATGTCTATACAAAAAGAAGAAGAAGAAGAAAACACGTTAAATGCTACTAGGAGCACTCCCGAATCATAATTTACAATGTATAAACTATGGAAATCATGATTTGGGATTTACAATATATATACATTGTAAATTATGATTCGGGAGTGCTCCTAGTAGCATTCAGCGTGTCTTGGTTTGTTTATTTCTACTGCATCTTGATTGTAAATTTAGCATAGATATATTAGACTGTCGGATTACAATACTAAATACAACCACAATTTTATCCCTTATGCCTTTTTGTGTACTGAAAATGTCATATTATAAGATAAGCAAAAAGAAAAGTAAATTTAGAGTTGAACTCGGTTTGTTTTGGTAAAAATATAATTTCCCTATTTTCCGGAATTGTTCCAAGGTAATAGTTATTTTCCTAACTAGTGCGGAAAGTAATACTTTCACGCACGAGAATGCCGCTGACCCGAACGACGCGATAGCGGAGTTCGTGCAAGCAGTCGAATGCGGGGAAGACACTTTCTGCATGAGTTAGGAACAATATTTTTTCTAGGGCAGTACGTTTGGAAAAAAGCCACAAAAAATAGAGTGATATCAATTTTTATTTAGGAGTAAAAATACACAAATTAATTCTTTGACAAGGTTGTCAAAACCAAGCTTTGAATATAATGGGTTACCACGACGACGATATTGGTTTCCATGACGACGATTTAAAACCATTGTAATTGTCTACTGATTTGACTTTTAAATATTATGTCAAAATAATTTTATTTCATCGACTTATTGCGTTAATTTGATTAAAACATGAACACAATAAGATACATTTGAAATAAATTAGTAAATAATATCTAAATATTTAGTCCTGTCGCCAGGGGGGGTACAACGGCCTCGTTAATTCAGATGGACTTACCCAAGTTTTTTTTATGTATTTTGACCCGTAGAACACGAATTTTTTGGGTAACAGTTGATCCGGATGTCGATAAGATTGTTATAGACCAAGAACTTGAGGAATCAAATAACAGCGATTTTTGGCAAAACAAAACAATATTTTGTATTTTTTGGGTCATTTTAAGTAAAAAATATTTCTACAAGTTTTTTAGTAGGATGCACAGTTTTCGAGATAAACGCGGTTGAACTTTGAAAAAATCGAAAAACTGCAATTTTTAAACCCGAATAACTTTTGATTAAAAAATAAAATAGCAATTCTGCTTAGCGCCTTTGAAAGTTCAAGTCAAATTATGTCGGTTTTGATTATTTGCATTGCTAAAAATTTATTGTGTTATTGTTAAACAAAGCTACAAACAACTAGTGCGTGAGTGATGTTTCTATGATTTCTCATTTAAAATCGAACGAGTAGGTAGAATAGGTACTAGTGCAATCAAGACTATTTCTACGTTACATGCGTTAAAACGCATGTAAAAGCACGGGAAACCCTACGTGTTTATAGCTTTGTTAAACAATAAAAAAATAAATTTTTACCAATGCAAATAATCAAAACCGATATAATTTGACTTAAACTTTCAAATGCGGTAAGCAGACTTGCTATTTTATTTTTTAATCAAAAGTTATTCCGGTTCAAAAATTGCAATTTTTCGATTTTTTTTTAAGTTCAACCGCGTTTATCTCGAAAACTGTGCATCCTACGAAAAAACTTGTAGAAATATTTTTTACTTAAAATGGCCCAAAAAATACAAAATATTGTTTTGTTTTACCAAAAATCGCTGTTATTTGATTCCTCAAGTTCTTGGTCTATAACAATCTTATCGACATTCGGATCAACTGTTACCCAAAAAATTCGTGTTCTACGGGTCAAAATACATAAAAAAAACTTGAGTAAGTCCATCTGAATTAACGAGGCCGTTGTACCCCCCCTGGCGACAGGACTAATTAATTTATTGCATGTATTCTAGTATATTATAATGCCATATTTGAAGGTATTCTACCGGGAAAGTGCAACTTTCGGAAACGAAATGCGTGCTAGAAAGTGGCTGTTTAAGCACAGCCGTAGAAAAAATATTTTGTTTTATACATATTTAAGACGGTTGAGATTTAGTTTCGTTTCAGAGACCACCACCATCTTTTTATGCACATCTCGATCTCTTGATCTCTTCAGAAAAGCCCGTGGTGTGCTCTGGGCTATTCTGAAGAGATCAAGCGATCAAAATGTGCATAAACCGATGGTGGCGGTCTCTGAAACGAAATTAAATATTAACTGTCTTTATTTCCCTTTGTTCTTACTCACGAATTGAGCACCGTGAATCAAAATTCGTTTGATCATTGCCTAGATAAATTGACGTGTTGTGGAATGCATATCGTAGATTCCCCACGTCTATTCATCTTGCACCCTTTTTCCGTACGCATCTTAGAAGGATGGAGTACAGGTGAAAATCAGAATTTGTTTTCGACCTAGGGGTAGAACCAAAATCTTGGTCCAATGCTATTTAAATATATTGATTTTTAATGTTGTTCTGAAGATACCATTGAAATGTTACATTTAGGGTTGCATTTATTAGAGGATTCAATTTTTTTTAATGTGTAGGGCGTAGGGGGTTCAGTAGAAGCTTAAGTTCAAGTTTTTGGGGTCGCCGCCCTTGTCCCCCTGTCGCCATCTTGGAAAAAGGGGTGCAAAGGGCTTTCGCACTGTAAGTCCTAAACTAGCAAACATACAGAAAATTTAATTACACATAAAATGTAGTAAATTAAATTTTCTAATCGTCAAATGGCCAACAAAAAAGTTATAAATAAAGATAAGAGAAAATTTTGTAAGAAGTTTCCTTTTTGTGGTTATAATTTTTTTTCCGTTCATTTTACAATAAAATATCATCATAGCGATTTTATAGAGGATTTTTCAACGAACAATTTTCACTATAAAGTTGTTTAATTTTATTTATTTTTCTAGGTTTTACAGCGCTCCAAATTTGATCAGATTCTCGAATTCTCATAGGAATACAATAAAATCAAAAATAAGTATTTAGTAATAGTGTTTTATTAGTATGTATTTTTAATGTAATGTATGTAATATATGTTTGTGATTATTAAAATATAATGTATATCAGTTAAAATTAGGAAATTGTGTCTATGAAAATAAAAAAAAAAAAAAATTTGAGCTGGCCAATTGGTTCAAACCAAGGTCATAAATCTAAACACACACACAATTGGGCTTACTTTTCTATCTATACATTTATTTATTATGATTTTAACATTCCTATGCTATTATTAAGCTATTTTTGATACTTTTCCCGGCCACCTATGAGGTAGAGTCTGGAGGCGCGTTTTTTGTGCGGTATCCCCAATAGGCCTAATTCACGTACAATTTCTAGAGAAAATAACATTATTTATTATTATATGTTGAAAAATATCTATCATAGTTAGTATTTTTTCATTTTTTTTTTCGATGGTCCAGGCTGCGAGTCAAGATCTGAATCAGTATCCGATGTGAATTTTTGTGGTATAATGAGAGTTTGAGTTGGCGTCATTGTCGGTAATTCATCTACCGATTCATTTTCTTCAATAATTAATGTTGATATGTCCACGATGTTGCTGCAACATTCACCACCACAATAGAGGCACACTGCTGAACATTTGAGGTCTGCTTTTCGGCAACCATATGCACTTCCAGTTTCCATTGCATCTGCTAAAGATGAATTTCATAAGCTCGGGGTACTGGAGGCTTGGCGGATTGGTATCCAAATTTTTCCATGCTTTTTTAAGCCCCAATTCTCTGGATCAAAATGTTTACCGAGCCATGATTTAATCTGGTGATACACTCGGAGTATGTGGAAATGGGCTGCATCTTGTGTTGGAGGAAGTGAGAAGAGATTAAATGCATTTTTTGTTGCAGTAATTGCATGTCATTGTTTTAGCAAATCGTTTGTATCTCAGAGTTTAAAGAGAATTGTCTGTATTTTCGCCATATAAAGCGACGAAAAACGTTCGTTGACAACAGTGATAAAGAAGGCTCGACTTGCCCACTGGACAAATAATTTTCCCTAGAGTTTCCTTATAAATAAAATAACCACCACCCATGATGCGCTCTTACAAAATCCACAAAATGCTTATCCAATCACAAAAATATAAATTTTACCCACAAGACTCTCAATAGTATTATCTATAGAACTCAAAATACTTTTCACAATTTTTAATACGACAGCACATGGCCAAATAGGTAGCACAACTGTAAGAATAACTTAAGTAGAGGGGGCCGACTGCAGTGCCACCTAGGATAAATTATAATAATAAAAGTAATAGCAGGCAGATATTCAGTCCGGTACGGAAGAAAAATGACGTAACTGCAAATTTTTTCAATTCCTGTTTATTGCGCAATTAACTTCTAAAATACTATGTAAAGATGATACGAAAATTGGAACTGTAAAAATGTGCTGAGCCACTATGGGGTAGTTGCGTCGTTACTGAAATACGCGCTATGTTAGACCTTGTTTCAGATGCATAATGACGCAACTGTAGATAGGGTTGAAAATGGGGCGATTAAATTAAGATAATGAAATTCAAACCAATATCGATGAAAATAAAACCCATCGTTGTCAAAAAACAAACGATATATACCGATGCTCCTGGACGATTACTCTTCATTTAATCCCCATTTTAAATACTTAAAAATTGTTTTTTGCTCTTCTAAAGAATTTTGCATTTTGCGGTTGCATTATTCTTCTTCTGGACTGGCGAATTTGTCCCCAAACAACTTCTTGGGCATTTTCTTATATGCTTAGGGTTCTAAGTTTTATAGTGAGGAGAAAGGTCAAAAAAGATTAATAATAGCATAGAAATATTAAAATCATAATAAATTGTATAAATAAAAAAATATTTAGATAGAAAAGTAAGCCTAACGTTTTGTTTTTATTGTATTCCTATAAACAATCGAAAATCTGATCAAGTTGGGAGCGCTGTAAAACCTGGATAAATAAATAGAATTAAACACCTTTTTAGTGGAAATTGTTCGCTGAAATACCCTCTACAAAATTGCTATAATGTTATTTTATTGTAAAATGAACTGAAAAATGTTATAACCTTCTACACATTTAAAAAATAAAATTGACTCCTCTAACAAATGCAACGTATGGCCTAAAAAATGTAACATTTCAATGGACTATTTTGGCATTTTTATAATTGACTATTTAGATGGGAAATAAGCCACAATTAAATTGAAAAAAATAATTTTATTAACTTTTCGATTTATTAATTTCTTAATATCTTTAATATTATTATTATTTAATTTTTTTTATTATTTTATTTTTATTTCGCAACCCATAAATATTGGCAATATTATTTTAAAGTGTTCTACTTTAAAATGTACCTATAATATATTATGCCTGAATTGTCAATATAAATGAGACAGATTACCTATAGTATTTTTACTACAAAAGCGATATTACGTAGGTCAAAATTTTTGACGTAAGAGAACTGTCAAAACATAAGAATGTGACTTTTCATTACTGCCATGTTTATAATAAACATGGCAATAATGAAAAGTCACATTCTAATGTTTTGACAGTTCTCTTACGTCAAAAATTTTGACCTACGTAATATCGCTTTTGTAGTAAAAATACTATATATAAATTATTAGAAGAATTTTTTACTAAGCAACAACATTTTTATAATTAACTAATTTTGATGGAAAATAAGCCACAATTTTACTAAAAAATGATTTTATTAACGTTTCGACGTCCAAATCGGATGCCGTTGTCAAAATACAAAAAATATTATAAATGTTAATTTAATTAATAATGTAAATATTAACCATCAAAACTAGTTAATTATAAAAATGCCACAGGAAAATAGCTTCAGAACAACAACATTTTTGTTTAATTTAGTAGTATTTTGTATTTTGACAACGACACCCGATTTGGGCGTCGAAACGTTAATAAAATTATTTTTTTCAATTTATTTGTGGCTTATTTACCATCTAAAGAGTCAATTAATTATATTGATTTTTTTTCGAATCCTGAGAAATCTAATAAATATTTTTGAAAAATTTAAACGCAGAATGAAAGATTACATTACTTATTATAATTTTATTAATAATAAAACCCATTGCACTGATTTTAGGTGGTGGTCCATCATTTACGTCATTTTTCCCCATTAACATCAGCGGCGGAGGAGGAGGAAACTGGAAACGGCGTTCAGCAGGTTCTGGTGCCCAGGATGACAACGATATACCATATTCTCCATCATCAGGTTCTGCTACAGCTATTGCTAATTCATTCTCCACTGGTAGAGGTAAGATTTTAATGATACTCAATGTTAAATAACACAAATTACTTTGTGTCAGTTGTTTATTTAGGAAGGCAGAAAATTGAAACAACTTTGTTAATACAACATAGGTTGTTGACATTGTCAAAAACTATGTATTACCGCATTTATACTCAGTCCTATTGGACAGGGAATTGGGCAGGGAAGTGGGCAGCGTGAATGTGTAAATAGCTCACTCGCGCTGCTCATGCTCATGCTACTGCCATTGCACGACGATGCCTCAAAAGTCGGTTTTCGAGATGGAAGTCAAAGGACTGGCAGCGCGAGCGCGAGTAAGCATTCACATTCAACTACTCACTCTCTCACTTGCCGCAGGCAAAGCGGCAAGTGAGTAAGGGAGCAAGACGATGCTGTCGTCACATTCCATTCTTGTGAGTCGTTTTGGTAATGAGTTGTGAGGATATTGGCGAGGAATTGGCGAGGAATATTTCCGTCAGCGGCAGCAGCAGTGGCAATAGTTGAGTATAAATCCGGCATATTAAACACTAAAATTTGTAGTACCTAAAATCTTCATGAAGCAATTCAAATTTGTGGGAAATGTGGGCACGTGGTTTATTTTTCGCTGTTCAAAATGGCCTTTGTTGTTAATTTGGCATCTTAAATTAATATGGATTCATCGATTATTCTTTGTATTAGCTCAACAACACTTGTTGGATTAGTTTTATAAATTCGACTTTTCAAGTAATCTCTGTACGTATGATGAAGAATGTGAAAAAGCAGCTGAAGCAGTGAGGAGAGCTAGACAAATAATGCTAATAAAAGAAAATGAGAATAACAGAAATGTGTATAGAGATGCAAGAAGGGAAATGAAAAGACAATGTAGGAGAAAAAAGAGAATATCCAAAGAAAATAAGCTAAAGGAAATTTAAGAAAAATTTCAAAGTAAAGAAATAAGGTCATTTAACAAAGAGGTTAAAAGAATGGACAAAGGATATCTAAGCCGAAGCATCTATATTAAGAATGAAGAAGGATTACTAATAAATGAAACAGCGCAGGTGCTATAAAGATGGAAAAATTATTTCGAAGAACTATTAAATAATATTGAAGAGGACGAGATGGACATAATACAGAACAAGGATGAAAACGATACGATAGTGGAGACGCCAACAAAACAAGAGGTAATGAATATAATCAGCCAATTTAAAAACAACAAAAGTTCAGGAGCGACAGAAATAACAGTTGAAATGTTAAAGGCAGGAGGCGAACAACTGTACGAGCAACTATATGGGCTGGTGAAAAAGATATGGGAAGAGGAAAAATGCCAAATGACTGGAGGCTGGCTAGAATGTGGGCCATACATAAAAAAGGAGATAAACAAACATGTGAAAATTATAGGAGAATAGCACTCCTAGAGACAGGGTATAAGATATTTGCACAATGCATACGTGGAAGACTGAACGAATTCATGGAGGATACTGTGGGGAGTACCAGGCAGACTTTCGATCCAACCGTTCGGTAACAGACCAGATTTTCACGATAAAAGAATTACAAGCAAATTGCTATGAGTACAAAATTGCCCTGTATGCGCTGTTCATAGATTTCAAGCAGGCATATGATCGTATAAATAGAAAAGAAATGTACCGTGCTCTGAAAGAATTAAAAATTCCCAAAAAAAAATGATTAGCTTGATTGAAATGACGTTGACAAAAACGAAAAGTGAAGTAGTGTGGAAAGACGTCTCAGAGGACTTGAAATCAAACAAGGACTCAGGCAAGGTGACCCGATGTCAACCACGTTATTCAATATTGTTCTTGAAGTAGTAATGAGGAACTGCAGCATAAAAATGGAAGAAACTATATTTAAAAATGAACATCAATGTATAGCTTTCGCGGATGATCTAACAATATTGGCAAAATCAAAGAAATAATTGAACAGAATTGTGAAAAAGATAGAAAAAGAAGCAAATAGGTTTGGTCTAAAGATAAATGAAACGAAAACTAAGTACGTGATAATGGGGGATGCACAGCAAGACAATGAAGAGTTTATAAAAATACAAGGGGTGAAAGATTACATATACAGTTTTGACAGAGTGGAAGAGTTTACCTACCTTGGTGTGAAAGTAAAGGAAAATGGACATGAAGATAAAGAAATAAAATCCAGAATTACAAAAGGCGACCAGAAATACGAAATTCTGAGATGGCCTGTTGAGCAAAATAAATAAATAAGTAATCTCTAGTAAAAAAAATATCTAGGATTGAAATCGAGTGAACGATAATGCTATTCAATATTATCTAATCTACCAGTCCAACGTCCAGGAAATGTGTAATATAAATAATGCCGAATATTTACAACACGGAGCTGGAAGTCCATCTTGCTGAAACCATATCTCATTAAAATTAACTCCAACGAGCAGATACGATTTTATTTTCTAAGTAACATTTCGTATTATTCATCCCTTGTTAAATTTCCTTCTATAAAAAACGGCCCAATTAACTCATTGTCCACTATAGCCGACCATACATTTAGTTTGTGTGATTTTTGAGTATAGTTTTCACGTATTCAGTGTGAATTTACCTCATTCCAATATCTGAAATTTTTATTCTGATATCAGAAAAATGGTGAATGTCGCTAGAGTGCAAGCATTAAATTTGAAATTTCTAGAGTTATGAAAATATGAAGATAATTAGATCTTTACAAGGTTTTGATCCATCTATTATTAGACTAGGTAACTGGTGGCGCAACCATTTACCGTAGTCTAATAGGTCTCATTTACTTAAATGCCCCGTGACGTAATGAGTAACTGGTGAAGCAACTTGGTGGCGTCACCAGTTGCCTAGTATAACACTTAAAGTGACTCTTCAATGGAGGTTGGTTACTCCAATTGCACTTAAAGTGGAAATTACGTGGAAAAAACTTTTCAATATATACGAAGTAACAATGGCATCACAACAAAGACCAATTGCGAATCTGGAGCTCCACTACTTACAGTCGAAAAAGTAAAGTGTGCCATCAAAAGTCCCGAAGATGGTAAAGCAGTAGGCCCTGATAATTTTCATTCCGAATTCTTAAAACTTATGGACTACGACGGTATAAAATGGTTGACAATTATATTTAATAATAAATAATACATATATATGTATATGACACAGGCTTAATTCCCCAAAATGGCTAGAATCAACTCTTATAAATCTTCCAAAAAAACCAAATACGAGAAAGTGCGAAGACTATAGAATTATAAGCCTTAAGAGCCATTTACTTAAAACATTTCTAAAGGTAATTCGGAAACGAATATAAACTGCTCGTCAAAAGTTAGGGATATAGAAAATTATGCTCATTTCCATAGTTGAATTTTTCGTGAACAGATTAACGGATTCCGCTAATTCTTTTTTATTATTTTAGATTTTTCTTTAGTATTTACTCAGTTATGCAAAGGTTTACTCAAACTTCTTTTTTGTACTTATACCGGGTGGAAGAATAGTATATTGTACAACAAGTGAGAAAAAAGACATATTTCTCACGAGCACAGAAGTTTGTTGGCACGAGCCGAGGCACGAGGCGAGGGCCGCAAATCAAGCGAGGGAGAAATATGTCATTTTCTCATGTGTTGTACACTGTACTTTTTCTATGGATGCGGTTTTGTCAAGAGTTCAAATTTCAAAATTAAATAATTTAGGTGCTTTTAGGTATATTTTATGCGTAAATTGAAATAAAATATATATACATTAGGATGTAGGTATTTAATATTCCTGAAATTTATATACCTTATTTTTTTAAATTTTAACTTACAGTTATTTTTGAACAGTTTTGAAAAGTAATTCCTGGTAAGTTTTACTTGACAACATTAACTGTGTTTGTATTGTGCATGTTATCGTGGAAACGGCGATCATAGTATGGAAGACCGTAGGAGAACCCGTGAGAAAAAAATATTTCTCACTGCAATGGCCGACGTTTCTCACTGAGTGAGGAATTGTTCGTGTTGAATGTATGTAAGTAGTGAGAGAAGTTGCATATAGCATCTTCGGTATAGGTTATAGCATCCATAGAAGAACGAAATGTTTTTCTTATGTTAAGTTTGAGACGCCCTGTAGGGAGGACGAGGTTCAAATGTAACTATACATTAGAACCGTATTGTAGTCTCATGTTTTGTGAACATTTTGTTTTTTGAATGTCCCTGACATTTTTAGTAATAAAGAAGATAGGTGGCTTTACTCTTTAACATGTGTTTTAACTGAAACAAAACTAAATTAACAATAAAAAATAACATGTAACAAAACTTTAAAAACAGTGAGGCACATAAGGTAAACTGTTCTTATCAACACTTATAAGAGTTATTTGTCGTCCAGGTAAGCGATATGCACAGCGCAACATAAGAAAAACAAGATTGTTTAATGGCGGATGCTTTGTAATATTTTGGGGCGGAATTTCCTTGAGAATAAGTACGGATTTGGTGTCTACGTGGAGGTTCTTTAAATACCGAGAGATTATTATTACACAGATTTTTTTTTCTTTAAACACTATGTTCCTCTCGCGCTATTTGTAAAAAATAGACATGGCCTCCTCACGTATCACATGTCGTAAGTTATAGCACATATAAAGAGTAAAACCGTCTAGTTTCTTTGTTATTAGAGATATCAGAGAAATTAAGAAAATAAAATATTCGCAAAATATCAGACTACAACATAATATTGGACGGGGTCGAGTTCGCTCCCAATGGTAAGAATTTTACCTGAACTAAAAAAAGGTAGAGTCCGAATTGGCTCCCATAGACAAAATTTATTTTACCTAAACATGTCGAAAATATCACCCAGCGTTGTCACTTCTTTCAAATTTTCTCTTTTTGTTAGACACAGGTACCTTCCTAGAAATATCTATGGGAAAGGAGGAAGACCTAACCCTTCGGTCCTAACTTAACTTTCGGGTATTAGAGTGTAGAGCGCAAACCGGCCGATTTCAGGTAAGAGCGCAAAACGGTCGAGCGCATACCGGCCGACACCGATAATTTGTGTTAAAATTGCCACATATGCCAATGTTGAACTAAAACAAACTCTAAAAGTATTTGTCTAAAAGTATAATTTTCCTATAAAAAGTCTATATAACTATGTAAATTTCCTAAGCAGTATAAATATTACACGATTTGGCAACAATGTCTAATGTTTCCGCGATTATATGAGAGCCTACCCGCATTCATGCGGGAGCCAATTCGTACCCTTCTAAAATATACCTGAACGAAGCGGAGCGAACTCGACTTCACCCTAATATTGATGCATATCCACCTTTGTGCCTTTTTCTCCCTACAAGGTGCCTAAAACTTTTTATTTCGGTTAAAACACATGTTACACTACAAAACCGTATATTTTTTGTTTCTACAGATATCAGCAACATTCAAAAAACAAAATGTTCAAAAAACATAATACTACAATATGGTTCTAATGTATACTCACATTTGTACCTCGTTCTCCCTACAGGGCGTCTTGAACTTAACATAAAAAAACATTTCTTTTCTTCCACCCGGTATAAGTACAAAAAATAAGTTTGAGTAAACCTTTGCACAACTGTAAATACTAAACAAAAATCTAAAATAATAAGAAAAATTAGCGGAATCCGTTTATTTGTTCACGAAAAAATCAACTATGAAAATGAGCATAATTTTCTTTATCCCTACCTTTTGACGAGCAGTTTATTACAAAGTAATACGAGGAACATCTAACAAGGACACAATTCGGATTTCGTGAAGCTCTGTGAACACGGGATGCCCTTTTTGCTGTACAAGTGCTATTTAGGAGATGCAGGGATGTAAATTGTGTATATATGTATGCTTTATAGGTTGCCAGAAAGAATCTGACAGAGTAAAACATGCCAAATTAGTAACTCTAATGCAAGAAATTGGAATTGACAACAAAGAACTGAGAATTATCAGAAACATTTATTAGAATCAAACGGCTAAAATCAAAATAGAAGACCAGTTAATTGATGAAATTGCAATAGAACAAGGAGTACGACAAGGCTGTATTTTATGTCCACTACTATTCAATATTTACTCTGAATGGGTATTTAAGGAAGCTCTAGACAGTTGTGGGAAAGGAGTATTAACAAACGGTGAATGACATTAGATATGCAGATGACACCATAGTTTTTGCCGATAATCTAAATGATTTACAGATATTAACAAATCGTAAAACAGAAGTCAGCAACAGATACGGACTAGCTCTTAACATAAAGAAGACCAAATTCATGACAATTGGTAAAAAACCAATACTAAACGCACAACTTACAATCAACTAACAGAATATCGAAAGAGTTGAGCAATATACATAGCTGGGCACGAATTTAAATAGCCAATGGGACCACTCACCAGAAATTAAACGGCGAAAAATAAAAGCAAAAGCAGCATACGTTAGAATGACACCCATTTTCAACAGTCTAGATGTATCATTAAAAACAAAATACCGTCTGTTGAAATGCTACATATTCACAGTTCTGCTCTACGGAATGGAAGTGTGGACACTAACTGTTGCATATATGAGTCAGCTCGAAGCTTTTTAAATGTGGTGTTATAGGCGCATCTTACGTATATCCTGGCTTGACCGAATTACTAATGTGGAAGCAATGCGTAGAATGGGGAAATAGTGTGAAATTCTCATAACCATCAAAACAAAAAAATTAGAATATCTAGGACAGGTAATGAGAAATCAAGAACATTACGTCCTTCTCCAGTGGATGATTCTCCAAGGGAAGGTAAATAGTAAAAGAGGACCGGGAAGAAGACGCATTTCCTGGCTTCAAAATTTACGAAAGTGGTATAACACGATTACCACTGAACTGTTCCGCGCTGCGGTAAACAAAATCAAGATAGCCATGATAGTCGTCAACATCCGGAACGAATAGGCACTTTAAGAAGAAGAAGAAGAATTATTGCAAACTCTTCTCTGTCTTTAGCTGTTATTATTAGCTGTTCAAAATTTAGCCCTGTCCATTGTCGGATGTTTCTGAGCCATGATAGTATTTTCCTTCCTAGTCCTCTCTTGCTCTCGATCTTTCCTTTCACTATCTTCTTCTTTAAGTGCCTCTCCTATCGGAGATTGGATACCATTAGGGCGATTCTGATTTTATTTACTGCTGTTTTGAACAATTCGTTAGTGGTACAGCCAAACCACTCTCTCAAATTTCTCATCCAGGACATTCTTCTACGGCCTGGATTTCTTCGTCCTTGGATTTTTCCTTGCATTATATTTTGTAGGAATGTGTACTTTTGTCCCCTCATCAGGTGGCCTAATTATTCAAGTTTTCTCTTTTTTATATTCAGTAGAACTTCTGGCTCGTTATTTATTCTGCGTATTACTTCTTCATTTGTAATTTTATCCACCCAACTTATTCTTAGTATACGGCGGTAGCACCACATCTCAAAGATTTCAAGATTTTTAATATTCCTCTGTTTAAGAGTCCATGACTCAACACCGTAGAGCAAAGTATTGAATACATAGCATTTTAACATTCTAGTTCGTAGATGAATACTAATATCACGATTTCACTATAAGTTGAGCATATTAGTACTAATTATTTCTCAGTATGTGGCCTAGGTATGATGTTTTTCTAACTTTCACGGTGTTGAAAAGCTCTCTTTCATTGCTTATTCCAAGCACCACTTCTTCGTTTGAGATATGCGATGTCCATGAAATTTTGAGGAATCTCCGGTGGATCCACATTTCAAAGGCCTCCAATTTATTTCTGGATTATGTTTTAAGGGTTCATGTCTCAACTACACAGAGAAGAGTTGACCAGACATAGCATTTTGATAAACGTACGAATTTCGAGTTTTATTCGAGAATCACAAAGCAGTTTTTTTTATTTTTTCGAATGATTTTCTGACCTGTTCCGGGCATATATCATGAATAAATCAAAGTTGTAGAGTAAGCCTAATGGCTCCAGCCTTCTATAGGGAAAACATATACAATATTTAATATTCTAGATAAAAAAAGATCAAGGCAGGTTTTGTTTATATTTGATTCAGAGTTGGACCACCATCTCCATATAGCTATTTCAGCATCCTTATGCTAGTGTCCTTCCTTATCAGTGAAGCTCAGAAGTCTCAACTCTGAAGGAAATACAAACAATTCTGCCAATTTAAAGCAAACCATCGCAATGCAATGAACTCACCTCTGAGACGCAATTTAGCGACATCTCTCGTATTACGAGGAAAACAACGAAAAGCCCCAGATACAAAGTTTACTACCTTTTAAACAATTAGAATAATTGAAATAAAAATGTAATAAACAATATTTTAAATCTAAGACTTTTCGTTAATAAACTGCTTTCTGGCTGCATCCCGTATCTCCGGATCTTACAATATATAATCACAAGAGACGACGAAACTAGGAGAAAGCAAATAGAGGACGCTTAGGCCACGCATTTACCTTCCCTTCGTCAAGGAAAAGGACCGAAAGACAGTTTCTAAATACCCAAACTGAGTAAAAATGAAAAAGATAAAAAAGATCAAGGCAGCTTTTGTTTATATTTGATTCAGAGTTGGACCACCATCTCCATATAGCTATTTCAGCATCCTTATGCCTCATCAGTGAAGCTCAGAAGTCTCAACTCTGAAGGAAATACAAACAATTCTGCCAATTTAAGGCAAACCATCGCAATGCAATGAACCCACCTCTGAGACGCAATTTAGCGACATCTCTCGTATTACGAGGAAAACAACGAAAAGCCTCAGATACAAAGTTTACTACCTTTTAAACAATTAGAATAATTGAAATAAAAATATAATAAACAATATTTTAAATCTAAGACTTTTCGTTAATAAACTGCTTTCTGGCTGCATCCCGTATCTCCGGATCTTACAATATATAATCACAAGAGACGACGAAAGTAGGAGAAAGCAAATAGAGGACGCTTAGGCCACGCATTTACCTTCCCTTCGTCAAGGAAAAGGACCGAAAGACAGTTTCTAAATACTCAAACTGAGTAAAAATGAAAAAGATAAAAAAGATCAAGGCAGATTTTGTTTATATTTGATTCAGAGTTGGACCACCATCTCCATATACCTATTTCAGCATCCTTATGTCTCATCAGTGAAGCTCAGCAATTTAGCGACATCTCTCGTATTACGAGGAAAACAACGAAAAGCCCCAGATACAAGCCCCATTTAATATTCTATTTATATTTGCCCCCTTGTGATTTTATCAATATTTAGCTTTCAGTCCTCAAGTAAAAACAGGAAGGTTGTATTTAAAAACCTTTTATTAAATTATACTATAACATAATATTTGTTTTAGGTGGTGTAGCAACGTCACATGCGACATCATTTGGAGACCCATATTTAGCAGCGATGTTTTTGAGAAACGGTTATAACCTCAAAGGACATGGTCAACAAAGAGGAGGAGCTACGAATTATTAATATTTATTCGGAAATAAAGTCCAGTTTAACGTAGAATTATTTGCCAAATACATATTTAAAGCACAAAAAAATATGAAGAGAATGTTTATCATGTTAGTTGAAAGAAGACGTACCGCCATATTACTCTTGTATACTGAAGCAATATTTTTTGTAAACTATTTTTTACTCACCATTTCTATTTATTAAATATAATATTTAAAGTAATCAGTATCTATTACGTTACCTTTCACTTGCAGTTGCCTATTTACTATACCCATTCCTCCTCAATATTTATTCCGAAGAAATAATAACAGATACAATAGATACTATGATAATGCAATTACTCAAACAGTAGAAAAAAAAGAATGTGTGTACTTTGTACGCACGTAAGAAGTTATACTTCTATTATATGATTTCAACGAAATCAATATACTTTAAACAGTTTATTTATACTTAATTTAAAAAAAAAATAAAAACCTTATTTTGTAAAAGGTATATGTATTTAAAATCCCTAAAAAGGGCTGTATCACAAAACGTTTTCGGAATCAATATTCCATCATCAGTGTTATCACCTAAAATAAGTGTAACTCTATAAGTAAAACAAACGTGAGGTTAAATTTTGACAAAGATAAAAAAGTGAATAGATAGGTATACTTACAGGTTTACATGCTTTAAGCCACCAAAATGTATGGGTAAAAACCCTTAAATTGATTTTAAACAGTTGGGGTTACAATATGTTATCAGATTTTGAAGGATGTTACAAATATTTTTTGACGAATGTCATGTGATGCCAGGGGTTAATCTGAAAATATTTGTAACATCCTTCAAAATCTGATAACATAATGTAACCCCAACTGTTTAAAATCAATTTAAGGGTTTTTACCCATACATTTTGGTGGCTTAAAGCATGTAAACCTGTAAGTATACCTATCTATTCACTTTTTTATCTTTGTCAAAATTCAACCTCACGTTTGTTTTACTTATAGAGTTACACTTATTTTAGGTGATAACACTGATGATGGAATATTGATTCCGAAAACGTTTTGTGATACAGACCTTTTCAGGGATTTTAAATACATATACCTTTTACAAAATAAGGTTTTTATTTTTTGTGATTTATGGTATACAGCCAGTACAGGAATTTTTCCTTGTGATATTTTTATATTTAATTTAACTATTAAACTAATTTTAATATGTACTTACTACTTTCCAAAAAATTTTATTAAAACAATACCAAAAATTAAAAAAATAAAAGAATAAAACACACACAAACACATTGAAAAATGCCACAAAGAAATGATTTCTGAACAATAATTGTTGCCAAAAATTTTAACTAAATACGTATTTTCTGAAAAAAAATATATAATAATATATTTACAATCATAAAATGTATAAAAAAATAAAAAAATAGTAACTTGCATTGGGGATAGAACCCGCTTCCCGTCGATCCCGCCGATCGAAATTCGAAGTTCTTTCCCATTGCGCCACGTTCGCGTATCTGTCATGTGGGAATATACACCAACTGAACGTTTACACCATAAACTTTTTAACAGTTGTTTATTACTTATATGAATTTAGTCAAATAATTAGTTTGATTTTTGTGGAATTAAAGGAATATTTTGTGGAATAACAATATATTGAATATTGGTAGAAATTTTGATGATAATCAAATTATGTAAATCAAAGCATTACATACTATTTTGGTAGATTCATTTTAAATTTTCCAAATAGGTAGGTACCTATGTAATTTTTATTAGGATACTGAAACATTTACAATTATTACGTACCTGTCGCTTTTAAAAACTATTTAAAAAGTCACTACAATTATAAACTTGCTTTTTTATCTGCCATCACAACAATAAAAACTGCATAATGTACACACCATTTGTTTATTAATATTCTCCATATTGAACAATTATTGACAGATGATTTTAACACCCAATCAGATCCCGTATAACGTTTGAGCGACTAATACCGCACTGTCGGTGTGCGCATGCGCCCGGGAAAATAAAAATTCACCCTCGTGCCTAAAGAAGTATAACTTCAAAAATAAAGGTTTAATGATAATGTAAAGAGAACTCACACACAGTAAAAAGAAATATAGAAAGACAAAAACGAAGAGGGAGCAACAAATAAATAGGACAATCTGAAAATAACTAATCTCCGTTTCAAACATTAGAATAAGTATGGTTGTATATTGCAAGCAGGATTGCATAGATAGTTTTATAAAGACCTCTATACTCTATACTAGCCAAAGACCACAAGATGATTTCCTGACACGAGTAAGGAACCTCATATATCAGGGATCTGAAGTACTTTTACTCATTCCAGTGTCAGAAGTCAGAAGCAAGGGCAGCTTTAAAGGAAATGAAGAACCATCGATCGCCTGTAATTATTAATTGTGTGACTCGTTGTTAGGGCGATAAAAGCAGGAGGGGAAATGCTACTAAAATCAGTAAGCGAACTGTTCAATAAATGCTTACATAAGGGTACGAATACGAATCCAAGAGAATGGAACAATACAGTCCTAGTCTTGTTACACACAAACAGCACCGGATAAAGGGGGCGCCAAATTTTGAGGGATGCCGATATATAAATAAAATATTTTTTACATTCATTATTTTGTTAGACTTTATAGATTATATCTTTGGGCAAAGATTATTCCTAAGACAATTATTGAATAACTGTAACAATACGAAAACTATTTCTACATCACAAAAACAAAAATTCTCTAATAAAAATAATGCAACCTAAAAATTGTTATGGCTTTTAAAGGTCATTTCTCAGGTACCTATGACTTGTATGGTAATACTTAAAATACACGAAGATCAGATTTACAAAGTATCAACAAATTTATGAATTAATAGTCAGTGATATTATTTTACATACTGGCGCTTGTCATCATAGCTTCAATGATTAAATAGTTTTGTCTTTCTGTTCTGTAAACTTTTGCATTATCAATATTGTCGTGTGTCCGTGGGTGTGTAATTTGAAATAAAAAAAAGTGGGTATTTATCAATTAGAAATGACAAGTTCCTTTTCTTATGAATATATAGAAATTTATTTCGAATACTTTGTAAGCGTTATAGGATATTTTACTTTTTGTATAAAAGAGGCGCGACGTCGCGCGTCGTATGAAAAAAAATAAGGATAGATTTTTGTATCACAAACTGAACGAGAAATTCCAAAATGATTTTTGTTTGAAATATCTCAGTGGCGTACTATGTTTTTCTTTAAAAAATTCAGACCATTACCAATGGTAGATTTAAAATTCTTAATTTTATACCAAAAAATGCGCAATAATTACCTCTTAAAACCCATCAAGTTGCATTTGCATATCTCAACCCGTTTTAGAGCAATAAATAAATCGTCAGTTTGTAAGAAAAATTTTAACAACATTTCCGTATTTCGGAAACAAAACATTTGCGGACATACGTTTATCGAGAAAATTGTCATTTTATTTTCATATAGAATTAATTACCCCTTAAAGTTTGTCGCATTTATTTAGAAACGCCCTGTATATAAAGATTTCCACAGTTTTCACTGTATTTCTTAGCTCAACCCAGTGCCGGATTAACCATTAGGCGGACTAGGCGGCCGCCTAGGGCCCGGGCACTTGTTGGGGCCCGCATCCACACACAAATACATTAATTAATATTTAATTATTTAAGCAGTTATTTAAAAAAAATTTAAAATGTTAACAAATCAAATAGGGCTAATTGAGACAAAAAAAAAGAAAATGGTTAATTTATAATTTCCAATCAAACTCAGTTTTTTGCTTTGTCTTTTGTCAAATATCAGAAAAATACAACCGACTTCAAGACAAATTAAGCAGTTATCTTCAAAGGCATTTTTATATTCCATGTTCTAATCATTCCTTCAATTTGGTAATCAATTTTGCCAGCAAATTTTGATAAAAGCTGGTAATTATTTTGGTATGGTACGTTTTGCTTTCAATTTCTACCCACCGATGGGCCTTATATTCCATTCACTCACGGTAAAATATTGCAAAACCTCCGGATATTAAAGAACCTTTGGATTTGAAACAAGAGCTTGGATTGACATGAAATTTGGTATAAGCATAGCTAACATGTCAAATAAAAAGTGATATTGTGCCAATGTGTGTTTTTGCTCTACGGTTGAGTCCACCCCTTCTCGGGGGTGAAAAATATACCCTTAAAATACGTCCGGAAGTTGATAAACTGGCTAATTGTAAGCAACTTTTGTTCAATAGAGTTTTTCATCAAGTCAATACATTTAGAGCTATTTGCAATAGAATATCTTCATTTTTCAACAAAAAATAACACGTTTTTAGACGGTTTTTCGCAAATAACTCAAAAAATATCGAAAAAATATTATATTTTATCGAAAAAATATTCTTAGCAAAAATATAGCTTTTAAAAAATTTAAAAAATGCTGTATGTGTGCAGTCTGTAGACCCAGTAGAAGCAGAGTTGTAGCTATTGAAAAGTAGGTTCTTATTCGTCAAATTCCAAATCGAATATTTCAACGTGAAATAATCAAAAAATGAAGCACTTTTCATGGAAAACTCATCATAACTTGTTTAAATGTTTTAAAAAAGCATTATTCTTGTTTAAAAAAAAAATTATATCATAAAAAGTAAGCAAGATACGCTCAGAATAAAGTTGATCCCATTTTTTTGGTAAAAAAACTGGTGAAAAAGAAAATTACTCCCTAATTAGCATTCCAAATGAAATTAATCCTTACCGCTTCACAAGCTACTTTACTTATGTATTGTTTATATGCTCTGTAAGTTTTATCGGTATAAAGTGCTTATTTATAAAAGGGCTGTAGTAGAAAGGGCTTAAACAAGTCACTAATCACAAGTGTATGCAATTTTTTTTATTTAGCTTAATGCCTCGAAAACTAATGGCAATTGGCATGGTACAGTGGATTTTTCCAATCAGGTACCTAGTGTAGTAGGTAGTGTGTGTGTTGAGTAAATGTCTTGTTACTTAGCAAAGTCGTCATTGTTTTTGCAAAGAGACGCTAATTGTATCCGAACGTCTGCGGTCCCTCCGGTGAGTACCGATCCCACAAGGATAGAAACTATTTTCGTTTATTAATTTTTAATAAATGAAAAATTCTTTACTCAGGGTATGCAAATTTTGAACAGTCATATCTTAACCAATTTTTATCTTCCAAAAAAGCAAAAATCTGAAATATTCAGAAAATCAAAACCTATATTTTTTACTCTTTAAGATTTTTGGTACCACTAATAATTTTTAAGTTATTTTGAAAAAAAAAGACATGTCTTTTTTCAAAATTTCAAAAAATTTGTTTTACTTTAAATCCCAATGTTTTGAAATATAAGCACTGTGAAGCGGTGAAACTTACAGATCGTATAAATAATATACTTATATAAGTTTTTTCAAGATTTTCATAAATTTTCTAGATTTTTGTGCCAAAAAAAGGAATCAACATTATTTTAAGCTTTACTTGCTTAATTTTGATACTTGAAACTTGTTTAAAAAAAAACAAAAATAAGACTTTTTTAACAATTTAAAAAAGTTGTGATGATTTTTCACCGAAAAGTGCTTCATTTTTTGGTAATTTACGTTGAAATATTTAATATGGAATTTGTCGAATAAGAATCTAGTTTTCATTAGCTCCAGTTCTACTTATACTGGGTCTACATACTTCATACATACACCATTTTTTTAAATTTTGTATACGCTATATTTTTTCTAAGAATATTTTTTCGATAAAATACTTAATTTTGGAGTAATTTGCGAAAAACCGTCCAAAATGGTGTTTTCTTTTGTTGAAAAATGAATATATTCATTCGCGAATAACTCAAATAGTATTGATTTACTGAAAGAACTCGATAGAACAAAAGTTACTTAGAATTAATCAGTTATCCATTATTTTGAATGTATGTTTTTTCACCCCCGATCGGGTGGCACTCATACCCAGGGCAAAATCACATATCGACACAATATCCCTTTTTTCTTTGGCATATTAGCTATGGAATATCAATGAGTTGTTGCGAAATGTAAAAAAATGAAAAATGATCTTTTTTACATTGTTGTAATTTATTTTTGGAGTAACTACTTCCCAAAACAACATAAATATCTGTAAAGTTTTAAGTAAATGGTCGATATAAAGGGGCCTACTTCTTATGGCCGCCTAGGGCTCCATGATGCCTTAAACCGTCACTGGCTCAACCGTTCTCTTCAGTTCTTTCTGTTTTGCCAGTCCCCTTCCTGCAGATTTCTTTTCTATTGCTTCGTCCATTTTATCTCTGAAAGATCTTCGGGGTCTGCCTCTCTTCCTTCTTCCTATCGGGCTCCAATCTCTTTAACCAAACGATTTTGGTCTGCTCTTCTAACATGACCATACCACGTTAATCTCTTTTGTTCTATGTAGTCTATTATCTCTTGAATTTAGTACCATTCTTTTCTTAATCTCGATGTTATTTATTCTATCTCTTCTGCCGCTTCCCCTTATATACGCAGAGCTAGAGCCGAAAAATCATCGTCATAAGTAATATGGAGTTTGGCATGTGAAATGTGTCTATTGTATATTGATAATTATGACCCCTTTCAGGCTGACACCTCAGTGGATACAGGAAGTAGCAATAGGGGATGAAAGGGGAAACTTAGTGTAGTCATTAAAGGTTTTCACCTCCTACTTTGTTAGACCTCTATCGATTTGCATGAAAATTGGTGAGAGCATACCTCAAGAAATAAAACTGATTTGGTGCCAACTTGCACTTTTACCCTGGGGGTGGATACCACCCCTTCTCGGGGGTGAAAGCTGTTTTATTAAAAATAACCCTACAAATCGATAGAGCGATAAATTTTAAGTAAAATTTGTTATATCATGTTATTAAAATAAATCAATACTTTTTTAGTTATTAAAGATCAAATATTTGTCTATTTAAGAGCACATGCGTGAAGTTACGGATAATAAAAAGAACATTTAATTAATTTTATGTTAGTAAAATATTATTTTTATATTATTTCGATGTTTCATTGAATTTTTTCTATCAATATAAACTGAATATGTTCAGAAACAGGGGGTGTCCAATAATGGGTACTTTTGACATATTCGAATACACTTTTGCTAAATTTATAATATCGAAATAATATAAAAATAATATTTTAGTAACATACAATTAATTAATATGTTATTTTTATCATCCGGTACTTCACGCATGTGCTCTTAAACAGACCAAATCTTTTATCTTTAATAACTCAAAAAGTATTGATTTATTTGAATAACATGATAAACAAATTTTACTTAAAATTTGTCCCTCTATCGATTTGTGGGGTTATTTTTAATAAAATAGTTTTCACCCCCGAGAAGGGGTGGTATCCACCTTCAGGGTAAAAGTGCAAGTTGGCACCAAATCAGTTTTATTTCTTGAGGTATGCTCTAACTAGTCACCAATTTTCATGCAAATCGATGGATGTTTAACAAAAAGGAGGTGAAAACCTTTAATGACTACACTAATTTTTCCCTTTCATCCCTTATTGCTACTTCCTGTATCCACTGAGGTGTCAGCCTGAAAGGGGTCATAATTATCAATATACAATAGATACATTTCATATGCCAAACTCCATATTACTTATGACGATGATTTTTCGGCTCTAGCTTTTAGACTATTAGGAATTCCATCTCCGTTGCTCTTATTTTGCATTTCGTTTTCGTATTTAGTTTTCACACCCTTTTAGTCAGAATACTTTTGGTCATGGTGTTATATATTCTTCTTTTTGTTTTTATACTGATGTTCTTATCCCATTGTACCGGGTCCAATTTTAGTATGCAGTCTATTGTTTGTCCTAGTCACTCGATACCTAGAAACATAGCTTGGTTCTAGCTATCGAGTCATAGGCCTACTCATGAGAATAAAAAAATTAATGAATAATTTTTAATTAAATTTACATAGATGATTGTAGAGGCCAAGGATATGACAACGGCTCTAGCATGAAGAGAAAAAATAAAGGTGTACAAGCTCGTGTTTGCAAAGAATATCCTCGTGATCTTTTATGCTAAGTGGATACCACTCTCTCAGTTTAGTTATTGGGGATGCAGCTATATCTTGCGCACAATCAACATGTTGTTTTATATTGTACAACGTGTATACAAATTTTTTCTGCTTGTTGACAATGTGCATTTATTTTTAGCTCGTTTCTTCGTCGCTTGAACCTCAAATGTGCTCGTTATGCTAGGCCATATGTTTGATAAGTAAGTTATAAATAATAACTATTGTATTATTTTTTAAATAAATATATTTTTTTCTTGTATGAAGGGGCGCCAAATTATATTTTGCCCGGGGCGCTCAAAACCCTAGAACCGGCCCTGCACACAAAAGGTGTTATATATTACTAAATTTGAAATGTATAGACTCATCGGCCTCTTGACATAGATGTAAAAACTCTTTAGAAAATCTTAATGAAGAGACTAACACCTAAACTTGTTTTTATTAGCTCAAAGATTAGGCAGGCTTTAGGGCAGGCACATATGACCATTTGCATACTATAAATGAGCACCGATCCTTGCATTTGTCAATTACGAGAGGACTTTTGATTCTGTAGTCTTTGAGACAGTACTGAAAGCATCAAAGCAAATCCTAGTACATTACAGGTATACGTCACTAACCAAAAACATCTACGAGAACGATACATGAAGTATACGACCACAAGAAGAGACAGAAAAATTCAGCTTAGGCCGAGAAGTAAGACAAGGAGACAATATTTCACCAAAGTTGTCCACGGCAGCTCTAGAGTCAATATTTAAGAACACTCAATGGCAAGATATGAGTATGGCTATCAATTTAGATGGATATAGTTATTTTCCTTAATTTTATTAAATATTATTATTTTTATTATTATTTATTTTCCTTATTTTCCTTAAATTTGTTAGATGACCTGCCCCATAAAAGTAGAAACATTTTATGCGGGGACTTTAACATTGATTATGCTGCTGCTAGTGCTACACAAATATCCTTGGTCAACATATTTGAATCGTATGGTCTAACAATGCACGTTGATTTTCCTACAAGGATTACAAAAACTTCATCTACCATAATTGATTATACTGTCTCAGATTTTTCACCCCTTGATGTCCACTCTACAATTATTAATGCTGGACTATCTGATCATGAAGCAGTTTATACGAAGTTTAATATTTTGAGCAAACCCTCCTCGAAAACCCGACGTTTAGGCAGGATTTTTTCCACCCGGAACTTTCGTAATTTCCAAAATTTATACTTAACCTCTGAGTGGCGCTTTCCTGCTATGGACGTGGATAATAATTTCAGTGCTTTTTTGGATAAGCTTGTCTGTATCTTCAATAAAGCATTTCCTTTAATTGCAATTAAGCCAAAACATCGCAAACCCTGGACTACTAAAGGTATCCGAATATCTTCCAAGAATATGCGTTCTCTTCTCTATATCAGGAAATTTACTACCAACGTCTCTATCACTGAATATATCACTAAGCACAGGGCAACCTACCTTAAACTTATAAAATCATCTAAAAAAGACTACTACCATAACCGTTTGGGAAGCTCAAAAAGTGTTGCAAAAGAAACTTGGTCCATAATAAACGATCTTCGAAATAAAACCCACACTGCTAAAACAATTTCCCTTCCAGACCCTGAAAATCTAAATGAATACTTTGTTAATGTGAGTAAAAATATTACATCAACTATTTTGCCACAACAAGATCCCATTGCTTATCTCCCTAATTCAAGAAAGGTCTCGAATTCATTCTTTATAAAACCAGTCGATAAATCTGAACTGATCCAAACAATCAATAGTATCAAAAGCAAATCCTCCTGTAGTACTGATGGTCTATCGATAAAAATTTTTTCTAATCTCCCAGAAATTGTGTTAGAAGTCCTCATCTAACTAATTAATGATTCCTTTGAGAAAGGTAAATTTCCAGAGTGCCTGAAGACAGCCATCATTATTCCTCTTCATAAGGGTGGTGAAATATCTAATACTTGCAATTATAGACCTATTTCACTACTACCGGTACTCTCCAAAATTATTGAGAGACTCATAAAAGCCCGACTTATGTCCTTTCTAGTTGAAAACAACATTTTATCACAAAATCAGTTCGGCTTTTTAAATAATAAATGCACCACTGATGCCATCTTTTCTGTACTACATGAGGTTTATCAAGCACTGAACAATAATCTTCACACTGCCACCGTTTTTTGTGACGACGCCAAAGCTTTTGATTGTGTAAATCATAACATTTTGATAAGAAAACTAAATTTCTACGGAATTCGAGGTATTTCTTTAGATTGGTTCCAATCTTACTTGGATGATAGGAAACAACTGGTTAGAGCAAATGATACAGACTCTAGTCTCAAAAACATTGTATGTGGGGTACCTCAAGGTTCAGTATTGGGTCCTCTACTTTTCCTTATCTTTATTAATAACATCACTAGTTTAAAAATCGATGGAAAAGTCTTTCTTTTTGCTGATGATACCAGTATCACTTGGAGCAACTCAAATATTGCAACTCTTCATGCTACTATAACTTCTGATCTACTTACAATAAAAACCTGGTCTGACTCTAATTTACTCTCGTTTAACGTAGATAAAACAGTAGCATTGTCTTATAAAGGAGTCCTTCACCCCTTACCTCTTAATAACAGCCAGATCAGTACCGTTGACTCTGTAAAATTTCTTGGTATTTTTTTAGACAGCAACCTTAAATGGTCCCACCATATCGATTTGTTAAGGAAGAAACTATCCTCAGCTTGCTATGCTATAAGATCTGTTTCGAATGAACTCAATTTAGCATCTTCCAAAATAACATATTTTTCTTTGTTCGAGTCACATCTTCGTTATGGTCTTCCTTTTTGGGGTTCTGGTACAGCTGCCCAATTCGATGTTATTTTCAAATTACAAAAAAGAGCAATTATATATCTGTTTGGCCTCAGAAGAACAACACATTGCAGAAGTTACTTCAAAGATCACAGAATTTTAACCCTTCCATCTTTGTATATTTTAGAAACTGTTTGCTTAATTCGTAAACATTTACATGTCTTTCCACCAAGACCTAATCATGACTACTTCACGAGAAATTCTACGTTTGACGTCTATATGGCGACCCCGTCCTCTGAGTTAGTAAAGAAATCTATATTATATTCCGCAAAAAAACTTTACAACCATCTCCCTCTACAACTTAAATCTGCAGCATCTTTCCCCAAATTCCGTAAATTGACAAAAGCCTACCTATCTGAAAGACCATATTATTCAGTAGAAGATTTTCTTAATCAATAACTAAGAAATTACAGTACCCTTTGCACAAGTAGTATTTTTATTATCATTTTTTTTTGTCTATATTTGGGTGTCATATGCAGCAGCTTAACTTTTAAACTTATTAATTACTAGGTAGACTATGCATTTGCAATTGATTACTTCTGTTTAACTTCATTATTATTGTTATTATTGTAAATATATTGACGATTTATGTAATTTTAGTAAATTGGATTGTTATTGTTTTGTTTTCTTGACTTTTTATAAGCTTTGTCGATAAAATTGTACAATTTTTCATGACAATAAAGCATATTTCTATTCTATTCCTAACAAGTGCAGAAAGTCATTCTTTTCCGCACGCGACTGCAGTTTGCCGAACGACGCGAAGCGGGAGTTCGGCAAGCAGTCGAGTGCGGAAAAGAGACTTTCTGCAAGAGTTAGGAACAATATTTTTTCTAAGAGTCTTTAAAAAATTACCAAATCTTAATCAAATAATTTAATTAATATGAAAATACATACACAAATTAATTCTTTGACAAGGTTGTCAAAACCAAACTTTCAATATAATTAGTTAGCATGACGACGATCTTGGTTTCCATGACGATGATTCAAAACGACCATAGAAAAAAGTGTTGTGTGATTTGGTAGAATGCGATCTTACCCTTCAAAAAATATGTCACGGTCACGTATTTCAGCACCTGTTTAATTGGAAGGATACTACAAATCTGGCCTCCACATAAGTGGTCTGTAGCTTCTACATGATAGGTGTGAAATTTTAAACATTCTTGCTGTTGATTGGATAGGAAGAGTGGCATAATCTAGCCTCCATGCTAGGTACATCATAGCCTCCATACGGTACTTCCAATATTTAATATTTTATTTATTCAAGTGGACAATAAAGTTAAAACACAAACAACTTTTGTTTCTTACTTATTTATTTAAACAATAATGTGACATTTTACATAGAAATATGAGTAATTTGGATTAAATAAATGTTTACTTGTCGAATTTTTCCACCGTCTGCACACAACAGCTGAACGGAGCCATTAGACCTAACAACAAAACGTGAAATAAAATGTGTATTTTAAAACTGTTGGATAAACAGTACCTACAATCAGAAAAACTTACCTTTAAAAAGGTACTCGATTATGAAATAACAAAAATATCAAAAAACACGACTGAATATCAGCTTTTTATGGTGACACAAACACATCACATAACCGACCATATAAAATAAGTGAACGACAACGAACGAACGAACACGGTATAATTTTATTTTCCCATAAGGCGCTACAGTAAAACATGGCGGATACGATGCGTATCGAGTGTACGTAATCCGGGCCCTGATTACAGGGGCCGGATTACCTACACTCGATACGCATCGTATCCGCCATGTTTTACTGTAGCGCCTTATGGGAAAACATGGCGGATACGATGCGTATCGAGTGTACGTAATCCGGGCCCAGATTCATAGATAGCGCAGGATTTGTCAAAAGTCATGTTCCACCAATCACAAGGCCGACATCAGCGCCTCTGACTAAATGGAAGGAAAATAAATACGATTACATGTTTTTTATTAGAGTGAGCGGGGCATGAAAACGACTGTTATTGTCTACCGATTTGACTTTCGAATATTATGTCAAAATAATTTTTTCTTCAAACGTCAAATAATGATGACATTACTTATCTAACTTGATCCTGTCAAAGTTTGATGTCTCCGCCGGCAGCAGTTTTTTTCCCATTTCTTTACGGCGGAGGGAAAAATGTTGTCATGGCAACAATATGAAACATGTCACAAAGCAACAATACAAATATCATTAACAACAATTAAACATCATTTTTATTTATAGTAATATTAAAAGTACAATTAGTTAATGAGGCGTTTTCAAAATTGAAACCGTGCAAAAATGTTCCCGACTCTTGATACGCATTGGTAATTGTTGATGATACTCCTCTTGTATCGCACCACTCTTGGAAGTGCTTGTACGCTAACCGATACTTTATTCCGGACTTGGAGGGCCCCAAACGTGCTACTGCATCATTAGCCGCGGACTCAATTTCGTTTAGGTTTTCCATTTTCGCACTAAATTTGCGCTTGCGCTTGCGGTTGCAACAACAATAAGCTGTCTTTAATAATTGCAAACAACTGTCAAACAACTGTAACCAGGGAGACGCAAATCCCACCGACGACTTAATTATTTTAATTTCTAACATCTAGACGACTTTGATAGTTGTCACAGTTAATTTCGAGTAAAAATAGCGTATGAATTGTACTATTTATGGTTGAAAATTGCTACGTTTGAAGAAAAAATAGTATACTTTATTCGGCAAAGAAGCGACTTTTCTTGACTTGCCCTCTATTACGCGCCGAACGAAGTGAGGCGCGTAATATCGGGCGCGTCAAGAAAAGTCATGCTTCTCCGCCTCATAAAGTAATATACTATTATTTCATCGAATTGTCGCGTTAATTTCATTAAAACAGGAACACAATAAGATATATTTGAAATAAATTAATAAATAATATCTAAATATTAGTTTATTGCATGTATTATAATTACTTTAAGGCCATATTAATATATCTAAATTAACACGCGTGCGGAAAAGTAAAAACCGCGTGTGGAAAAGTAACACGCGTGCGGAAAAGTGAAACTTTCTAAACTAAAATGCGTGCGCGAAAGTAGACATTTTTGCACGCTCGTAGAAAAAAGAATAAATCATCTGAATTTTGCAGATGACGTTACAGTAATCACAGATAACTTACAAGATACAGTTTATTTGATAGATTTGCTTAAAACTCGGTCTGCATTAAAAATAGAAACAGAAAAGTAAATTTATGACAAATCTCGTAATAAGTCGAAATGTAAATATTGACAATAATACTATCGAACAAACAGACACTTACAAATATCTGGACAGACTTACAAATTATACGCTTGTCTTTTAAGTTTTGCATATAGCCGCTTAGAGGGCGCCACCACTAAAATCTTCCGACAAAAACGTAACCTCAATCTTTTGTTGACATAAATCGAGAATTTCATTGCGATACAACCAGTCGTGTAGATACAGTTATTTTTGAAATTAGAAAGTCGGTCGAAAAATGGATCTTAGCGGAGAACATTTTCGAGCAATAATTTTTTACAATTTTCGGAGAGGATTATCCCAACTAACAGCAATGTCACGCTGAAATGGTTTCTGTGTTTGGGAATGAAGCACCACACCAGTCAACTATTTCCCGCTGGTATTGCGAATTTCGACGTGGTCGCTCCAGTTTCAGCGACGAATCCAGGCCAGGTCCACCGAAAACATCAGTCACGCTGCAAAACATTGATGCGATTCGTCAGTTAATTAAGGATGACCGCCGTGTAACATACCGGGAGATAGAGGCATTATTGGGCATTTCAAAGACTTCGATCCAACAGATCCTACATGAAGAACTGGGTGTTAGGAAGTTGGTTTGCCGTTGGATCCCTCATTTGATCACAGAAGAGCAAAAAGCGGCTCGCGTCAATTGGTGTCGAAAAACATTGGAACGGAACATTGAAACAAACGGAAAGAAAGCTCAAAAAACGTTTACAATATTGTTAGTGGCGATGAATCTTGGATTTTCTCCTACCAACCGGAAAATAAACGCCAATCCGCTATATGGGTGTTTCAAGATGAGGAAAAACCAACAAAAGTGATCCGTCCTCGAAGTGTGTCAAAGAAAATGGTCGCAACTTTTGTGTCAAAATCTGGTCATGTGGCAACAATTGCTCTAGAAGATCGAAGAACGGTTACTTCTGATTAGTATATAACCGTTTGTTTACCAGAATTTATCGCGAAACTCCGAGAAAGCAACACACAACGGCGAATCATCCTCACTCTGCCCAAAAGACAATCGAATTTTTCAAGCTTCAAAACATCGAATTGTTAAACCATCCACCGTATAGTCCCGACCTAAGTCCCAACGACTTCTTCACGTTCCCAAAAATCAAGAATTCAATGCGTGGGCGGCGATTCCAGTCGCAAGAAGAAGCCATCGATGCCTTTAAAACAGCTGTATAGGAATAACTGTTTTACCAATAGGGAACTTGCATAAATTTTTAAATATTAAAATGATATTAAAAAACATAAGGTAACATGATCTTAAAACGCTTACATGCGAAAAAAACAAATATTTTTAACCCGTACGCTAATTACGACGCTTTGAAAATGCTATAAAATTCAAATATCTTAGGAGACTCTTGAACGTCCTTCTATTGGTTCGACGTCACGGGCCACCGTCAACCGGGCTAGCTAGTCGGAAACAACGCGATTAGGGTAGGTATCACTGGTATATTACATTTTAATCGTCTTTAATGGAAAATTCCTAGGTATTATTTATGTTCATCTTATATATTGTAATAAGTAGTTCCCCAATCAGCTTAGTTTTAAACTGAAATTGATAAAGTTGAGTGCTACTTTGTAAAGAGTTTAAAACGCATAATATGACGGACGAGGGTTTTTCAAAAGGTCAATCTGACTAACTTACCTACCGTTGATGTCTTCATCGTGGCAACTTTTATAAAAAGTAGTGAAAGCTATTCTATTGGGGAAATGGGAGGTGTCAAGGCAAATACGTAAGAGTTATTAATAAGCATGCTTAAACCGTTTATAACAATAGTTTGGTACCAATATATATTATAGTATACGGTTTACCCCATGAGTTTGATCTACCTACCTCTAATCGAAGGATTTCGTATATCCTGGAAAATATTATGGTGTAATTTGCATTATAATAAAGATTATATTTTATTGTAATATTTATTAGTACCTACTGGAGCCTTTCATTATTGTGTTCAAAGCCTTCTGACAAAAGATTATGGTGATTAGCAGACGTACCGATAGAACGTGTGCATAGTCAACAAAATCCTTCTTTACAAAGTTAATAATACGCATAAATAAGAAGAATCATTATTGTAATTTTACAAGTTACCTAATATCTTTATCATCTCAGCTTATACTTACACCGCATCCCTCGGTAGACCGCAAGCTATAGTAGAAACCCAACTGTAGACCGCATACTATAGTAGCACCAATACTTTTTAGTTACTCATACTTTTATTACTAAAAGTTTTGTTTATTTCTAAGTTACTTGTTTCTTCTTTGTTCTTCAACACAAGAAACGACAAAAGTAATTTCATAAAAAAGAACTTTTTGATACATGTCAACAGAGATAAAATGTTAATATTTTGCCTGTCACAGAAAAAATCATTTTTGCCACAGAGTAAAACAAGATATTTAGTATAGTATAGTTGATCCAAAAGATGGCATAACCCAGACATCCAAAGTGAAAGTTATCCTCCAACACCAAATTGTTCTATATGGTCCACATAATGTTCAGAAAAAAGTCACACCATTTTGAGCCTCGGGTTTGGGGGGGGGGAGAGGGGGAGAAATCGGTAAATATAAAAAGTATCGAAAACCTCCAGTTTTCACCCTCAGTAACTCTGGAACCGTTGATTTTATAACAATTATGTATAGAACCTTTTTTGTTTTAAATTTTATGTAGAACATGTTTCTATAGAACATTCCTTACGCTAAAGCATAGTTTTAGAAATATTGACGAAAAACTTAAAAAAACTACTAATTTACCGATTTCTCCCCCATCTCCCCCCCAAACCGGACGCTCAAAATGGTGTAACTTTTTACTGAACAATATGTGGACCATATAGAACAATTTGGTGTTGAAGGAAAACTTTTACTTTGGATGTCTGGGTTAGGCCTTTTTTGGACCAATTATACTATACTACCTCCGTAACTTTGGAACCGTTCATTTTAAAAGGGTTATGCATAGGGCCTTTTTTATTTCAAATTTAATGTAGAACAATTTTGTGTAGAGGGTTATTCATGCTAAACCGCTTAGTTTTAGAAATATTGACGAAAAACTTAAAAAACTAGGAATTTGCAGATTTCTCCCCCCTCTCCCTCCCAAAACCCGACGCTCAAAATGGTGTGACTTTTTTCTGAACATTATGTGGACCATATAGAATAATTTGGTGTTGGAGGATAACTTTCACTTTGGATGTCTGGGTTTGGGTCTAACTATACCATACTAATTTCAACTATATTATTTATCTATGGGTAAACTGCATTAAATGCAATAGCCCACCCCGAACGGGCAAACGATACGAGTGGCTTGTGACGTCAGACCCCAGGTCTCGCTTTTGAAGTTGTTTAAAACGGAAATTTTAGGCGCGAAACTTTGATTAGATATTGTACGTACACTATTCATTGTTAAGACGTAATATTTTGAATATAACATTTTAAAACATAAATTAACAATTTTATGCAAAAAAATTTTTTAGTGCAAGTTCCCTATTGGTTGAACGTATGCAAAAGTGTATCGATCTTGGTGGGACATATTTTGAAAAGCAATAAAGTACTTTAAGTCTATATATTTTTTATTTTTATGGCTATATGCAAAACTAAAAAAGACAACCTATTGTGTCTGTTACAAACACATGAAATACAGATTGGAATGGATCTGATATGGGCAGCATTTGGCAAACTTAACCATATCTCAAAAATATAATTAGCATGTGTCTCAAGCGAAATGTTTGTAACTAATATATTTTGTCCCTAAAAACTTATCAATTAAAAATTTTAACACTGACGCAAAAATTCTCGAATAAAGTCAGAGTTACATAAGGAGCCATGTAACGTGCAACGATGGGCGTGAGCCTTCGAGACCACATAACAAACTATGTAACAAATCAGGCAAAGATCAAGACGTTATCGAAAGAATCACGACACTTAAAGTAACTGGGCAGGGCACTGAGCTAGAACACAAGATGGAGTGTGAACAAGACGAATCATGGAATTGAAGACCAGAAACTATAAAAGAAGTCGAGGAAGATCACCGACTAGCAGTGGCGACGCGTGACTTTTTCTGAAGTGTTACCAAAACCAGATGCAAAAAATGTTATTTAAAAAAATGAAGATATGGCTAAATGTATATATACACTTACCGGCACAAAATTCCGCCACCCAAAATTTTTGATTAAGTTTGACAATCTATAACTTTATTATTTGTACTTCGATTTTCAAGATTCTTGCACGAGTTTGTAGGTACATGTATTGATGTCAATTGCTATTATTCCGGTAACAAAAAATTTTTGCTTAGATGGCATTATACGGGGGTGAATGTAAGCGTTGTTTTTTCTCCTAATTTTAAAAAATTCTGTGGAAAAATTGGAAGGCTGATTTTGTTTTATACTCCTTTTGTATTATCCTGAAGGTATCACTAAGGTCTTGTTTTTTGAATTATCTGAATATCTTTTTTCTTGTAAGACCTGTAATTAAAAAAACACTGCTTTGAAGGTTTATTTAATTAAAAATATCAAACGCACTAAAATTAACAAAACAAAACAAATTTAACAACAAAACAAAACAATTCAATAGCGATTATGTCCACCTCTTGCAGCAACGACTGCTCACAATTTGTTTAGCATCTAATAAAGATGTGTTTTCCTTGCCTGGGGAATAGCCCGATATTCCTCTACCAGGGCCATAACTGTACCAAATTTTCTGGAGGCCTAGGATGACGGTAAATAGTAAATCCCATAAATGCTTAATATGATTGAGATCTGGGTTGCATGCGGGCCATTCTAATCTTATCAATCCAACCTCAATTGTATGAGTCAATCAGTGTTTTTATTTACAAAAAATGGTACAGCTCTTAAAAGAAAAAAGATATTCGGATAATTCAAAAAACGAAATGTTGATGATGCCTCCGGGAAAATATGACAGGACTATGAAACAAAATCAGCTATTCCATTTATCCACAGAATTTTTTAAAATTAGGAGAAAATACAACGCTTCCTTTCACTCCTGTACAATGAATGACATGCAAGCAAAATTTTTTGTTACCGGAATAATACCAAATAATATGAATACATGTACCTACAAACTGGTGCAAGAATCTTGAAAATCGGAGCACAAATAATAAAGTTATAAATTGTCAAACTTAATCAAAAATTTTGGGTGGCGGAATTTTGTGCCGGTGAGTGTAGCTTCAATAATATCATTTTGTATATCACTTGAAACTCTCGAAAAAACAGATGTTTCTAGATGTTGACCAAATTTTTGATCTTTTTTGGCAATTAATGTTAACAATTCCCTTTAATTGCATCGATTGTCAGAGTCTTCGCACTCAAAATGACCACGAAACGCTAGTTCTTGTTTGGCCCAAAAACATACAGTATCTATTATAAGTGTGCTAAGGATATAACTATCTATTTTTTTAACAAACTCATTATGTTTAGCAATATTTGCTTTAAAAGCTTGGTTAATAGAACTTTTGAATTTGGTTTTGCCAAACTGAATCAAATTGGGTATACATCTTACATGTAGGTAACGGAGAAATTTCATGTCTCCTTTTTAAAAATCTAACACTATTTAAGTCATGAACCTGGTCCACCCATTTTTCTGTAGAAACCAGAAGACATGGCCAACAATACAGTATATTTTTCTTGCAACCATAATATAACCAAGGATTTTCACTGTACCAACTAAATTTAAAATATCGAACTACTTTTCTTGATTATTCTTTTTTAAATTGTTTAAAATAGGTCTTTCATTTTTAATCTCATTTTTTTCTTCAAAATTATACAAGGAGAATTACTTTTCAAGTAGTTGATCGATTAAGAAGCGACACTCATCCATGGTTAACTGCACGCACACTTTTTATAGGTACTGTCACCAATTTTAAATCTGGTAACAGCGCTACCGATACACAGCGCGCTTATGCCGTCGCTTCTTCAAAATTTTCAGTCACTAGCCGGTCCCGAGCGCCAGCATAGGTATATAACCATTGTAACCAGAAATGAGTCTGGTAACAGAGTATAATAAAGTGCAACTGAGTCACATAAACTCGCCAATATTTTCGTGTCTACGAGTAGTTGCCTATTTACTGAGTTAGGTACTATTACCACATAATATAATAATATATTTCTATTGGTAAAAATATTGGTAAATAGAATTATTCATCGTCATAAAATATTTATTTGCAAGATTTTTAACTGTTACCAATGGTAACAGTGGTTACATGGACGCTTCGCTAGTGCCGACTAGATGGGTTGACGACGTAAAAAGAGTAGCGGAAAACTGGCTACAAGCGGCTCAGTGTGGAGAACACTGGAAATAACTGAGGAAGACCTATATTCAAGAGTGGACGCGATTGACTGTGTGATGATGATGATATCCTTGCTAGGGAGTTTGTTTTCCATTTTATTAATATGCCTACTTTTGGTTTAATTTATTGTTGTTTTCAATATTTTCTTTAATTTTAGTTCCCAGATTATGGTAAAAAAAAAACAAATATAAACTTCTTATATAATTTAAAGGTTAAAAACTTATTGAGAAATTTGATTTAATTCTAAATAAATCAGTTTATTGTGTATCATAATTAAATGCAAATTATGTTAAATGATGTTATTTTAACATACGCATTTTTTGCAATCTAGTTGGCCTTACAAATAATGTTATCATTGAATAAAGTACAAAATTCTTCCTTGATTTGAAAAAAACTGGACAAACCAGAATACTACATAATATGCCAATAAAAATATAAAAAAAAAAACAGAAGTGGTGGTATTGCTTCAAACGATCAAAACTATTTTTTAGATTTGATACCATTAGTAAATTAAACTGCAGTGATTAACAATGAAAGTTGTTATTATTTTCGCTTTTATCTGCAATATTGCATTTGCAGCTCATGTTTACCGTAAGTACTGTTATTCTGCCATTTTTTCTCAATGTAAATACACATACACATGTCCAAAAGTTTGGAATAAGTACAAATAATACAGGTCATAAATTTAATCACATATTCTGGGACCAAAAATAATTCGATTGAACTTAACTTACCTTAGTACAAATGTGCACATAAAAAAAGTTACAGCCCTTTTAAATTACAAAATGAAAATCGATTTTTTCGAATGTATCGAAAACTATTGGAGATTTTTTATTAAAAATGGATATGTGGCATTCTTATGACAGTAGCATCTTAAGAAAAAATTATAGGGAAATTTGGACACCCCATAAAAATTTTATGGGGGTTTTGTTCCTTTAAACCCCCCCCCAAACTTTTGTGTACGTTCCAATTAAATTATTATTGTAGTACCATTAGTTAATAACAATATTTTTAAAACTTTTTTGCCTCAGTACTTTTTCGAAAAATCAGTTTTTATCGAGATATTTCGAATATTTGTCAGTAATAATATGAACATTTATTTATGATTTACATTTTTAGGGCTATTTTGAACCATATTAAAAAAGAAGTCACATCTCGATAAAAGGTGCCTTTTTGAAAAAATACAAAGAGGCAAAAAAGTTTTAAAAACACTGTGTTTAACTAATGGTACCGCAGTAATATTTTAATTGGAACGTACACAAACATTTGGGGGGTTTAAAGGAACAAAACCCCCATAAATTTTTTATGTAAACATATTGAAAAATAAGCTCAACTCGATAAAAACTGCCTTATCGAAAAAATACTAAGAGGCAAAAAAGTTTTAATAATGTTGAATTTAACTAATGGTATCACAATAATAATTTAGTTGAGACGTACACAAAAGTTTGGGGGGTTTAAGGGAACAAAATCCCCATAAATTTTTTATGGGGTGCATAAATTTTACTATAATTTTTTAAGATGTTCCTGCCATAAGAATGCCACATGTCCATTTTCAATAAAAAATTTCCAATAGTTTTCGATATATTGGAAAAAATCGATTTTCATTTTGAAACTTCAAAGGGCTATAACTTTTTTTATGTGCATATTTGTACTAAGGTAAGTTAGGTTCATTCGAACTATTTTTGGTCCCAGAATATGCGATTTTATTTATGACCTGTATTTTTGTTACACCCTGTATATCTACGCCTATGGTGGTTTCAAAACTGTTGTTGATATTCATTCTAGAGGGTTTTTAAATAATAATTTCAAAAAATTTCAATCGTTTTTGCATCATTTTGGTCACATTCAACTGATTAGCGTATTTACACATTATTTCAGTCTTTGTTTAAAGTTGAATTGAGCCGTTTAAAAATTCCTAGAAACATGATATCTCATTTTGACAGATTTAAGGTAATTGCTTTGTTACAACAGGGCTTTAGTCAAAGTGATATCGCGAATATTGTTGATGTTACTCGGAGTGCTGTATCGAAAATTAAAAAAAAAATCCAAGATACAAATGACATCAAGGATCGTCCCAGAAGTGGTAGAAGTCGATGTACAACTGCAGCGCAAGACCGGCAGATAACATTGATTGCTCGTAGAAATCGTCTGGAATCTACAAATGATATATCCAGAGAAATTTCTTGGCTTCAAGGATTGAATATTTCACGGCAAACAATAACACGCAGACTAAATGCGGTAAATTTGTATCGTAGTAGACCCCTACATGTTCCTAAACTAACCTACCAACACAAAATAGTAAGATTGCAATGGGCTAGAGAAATGGTGCATCATGGTCCTAACTGGAATAACGTTGTTGTCTGTTCTCTGATGAGTCAAAAATTGGATTGGTATCTGATTCGCGAAGAACACTGGTTTGGAGGGCCCCAAGACGTCTAGAAAAAGCCCAACCGCGTGTCCCATTTTAAGGTGGCAGTATTATGGTTTAGGGTGGTATTATGAGTGGTACACGGACGCCACTGCTGGTTCTAAAGAGAAGAGTCACTGGTGCTGTGTATATCGAGGAAGTTTTAAATCCTGTCATACGTCTATTCCGAGGGGCAGTAGGTGATGAATTTGTGTTTATGCATGACAACGCACCTCCTCATCGAACAGCAGCAGTACAAAATTTTCTGGAAGAAGAAGGAATATCTACATTACAGTAGCCCTCGAATTCCTCCGACATGAACGTTATTGAAGATGCTTGGGACATTCTGAAAACACGCATCAAGAAGCGAAACAATCCTTCTATTACACTTAGAGAACTAAAAGATGCTGCTCGTGAAGAATTCCGCAAGCCCAGCTCGACCAATTAATCGGGAGCATGCACAATTGCCTACAGACATGCATACAGGACAATGGAGAAAATACTAATTGAAGGGGTCGGGGCAATAAGGGACCTAAGCCTCATTTAAAAAGTTTTGAGTAAATACCGTTTAAAGTTTTTGACAAAATCCTGAAATCATATTTTTATATTTTATAATGTTTTCCTTAATTCCTTACATGCATAATAAATTATTAAATATATTTTTTCAAAGAAAGATACAAAATGAAACTGCATTTTTTAAGAAAAAAATTATTAAACAAATAAATGTGGCTTATGACCTTTTTGAAAATATACAAAATGAATCATTCTAAAATCAAGAATATACCTACAATATTATTTTGTATTAAAAAAAATCGGTTTCATCATCCCTGTCTATTTCCTCTGCTTCATCAACTTGATTATAGTCTTGTTCAATGTTACTTGTACTGATTCCAATAACACCGAGATAAAACTGCTGGTTTATGAGAGGAATATATTGTAAAAGTTCCTTTATATCCTGAATTTTTTTGATGTTCAGTACTATTGTCCTCCACATATATATTTTTTAAGCTTTTTGTTGTCACCAAACTTTACAACCCTCTTACCAACATTTACTTAATCAAACGCTCCATTTAGGGTGTGTTTAATGAATATGAAATTTGGCTGTTCGCTATCGAACCAAGAAGGGACCAAGCCACCTACTAAATAAAATACTTTTTTGGTCTTAAAACGTGTTATTGACAAACGAATTTAAATAGAATATTAGTGTTAATGGCTCTTTATCAATAAAAAAAATTAAAACAGGTTATTTATGGCTACGTTTTACTAAAAAAGTGAATTTAATGTTATTATAACTTATTAAGACACAAGCCACATATCCTACAGCAAGAAGGTCTCAAGCCACTAAAATGTTTACTTACCTTTTTCGGAGAAGATTCATAACTTTCACTGGAACTCGTATGCGGAGAATATTCTCGATCCTTTACAGAATCGTCACGAGTCAAAATCCGAACCTGAACTACTGTATTTTTCCTTATAAAACAATTGTTTTTCTTTCAACACTCTTCGATCATATGTCGCCATGTTGATTTTACTGTGGCTTATGACGTTCTTGCTTAAAAATTTTCCATGATTTTGCAAGTCGGCAACAAGGTCATTATAGCCTGGTGGTCACATCTATTGCCCAATAGCCGTAAAACTTCGCTGGTGGCTTGAGACCATTGACAGAGTCCGTTTTACTAAAATCCTCAAATTTCAAAAGATTTGGGTTAGGTCCCTTATTGCCCCGAGCCCTTCAATTATTAGTTTTATTAAAAATGATTTTTTCTATACTAATTTATTTTTAAATGTAAGTTGCACATTGTAAATTTTTCACTCTAAGAGAATAAATCATTTTTTTGCATATCGTTTATCTGGTTTTGAAATTTATTTAGTGTTGTTGAGAATTGAAACAAAATTATGTTTACCTCTTCAGAAGAGTTTACATATAAAAATCAATAAAAAGATGAAATATTCCAATATTCCAAACTTTTGGACATATGTGTACATAGTTTCAAAAGATAGACATCAAAATGGTTTCAAAGTATGGTCATTTTCATAGTTGATGTTTTCGTGAACAGATTAACGCATTCTTTTGGTATTTACACAGTTGGACAAAGGTTTACCCAAACTTCTTTTTTGAACTTATAACGGGTAGAAGAAACAAAAATGTTTTTCTTTTGTTAAGTTTGAGACAATTTGTAGGGAGGACGAGGTATAATTATGGGTATACATCGAAATGGTATTGTAGTCTTATTAATTGTGAACATTTTGTTTTTTGAATGTCCGTGATATCTTTAGAAACAAAGAGAATATACGATTTTATTCTTTAATGTTCGACTGGTATATTATTTGACAAATATGTAAAGACATAATTTCGAAGTCAGTTAAGTATGATATAATGCCCTAGGGCGATATTTTGAAAAATAGCGCCCTAGGGCATTAAATTTAAATAACTAGTTAAATACTGTCAAGTTGACAAATAACAACCTAAGTAAAACTATAGTTACCACAATTACGTTACGACTATTGCTGTTAAATGTACTTATTTACAGAATAATTATTTCCAAATTCATTCAAATTTTTTGCATATAAAGAATAATTTAGTCAGACATTATAACGTTGAAGGCACCACAGGTATTATAGATAATAATAATAATAACGCTTTCAGGCACCCCTAGGTTTGACTAGGCAATCCTCAGGTCTGACTGGCGGTCAAAGTCAAAGCCCAAAATAAATTACAGTTACGGCTTTTGACTAGTCAAACCTAGGACAGACTAAGTTGGTCAGGCAAAGATGGAAATAGAATTTTATGGAATCGGGGTTTGACTAGTCAAACCCCGATCAGCTATTAAAATGTCGTAATTTGTTAGATTAAGTTTAATAAAACGTCATTTTTTAATTTTAATGTTTATTATTTTATATTGTCGTAATTAAAATAAAAAAAATTAGTGTTTATTATCACATGTTGAGGCATTATGGCATTTAGAGTAAAGCTGTATAATACGTTAGACCTTTTACACTTACATAATTTTGAAGAGCATTTCTTATTGCAGTAGCATTTTATAAAGCCTTGTCTTCCAAATTTAGAATCTTTTGTACTAATTTCTCTTAGAGACAGCGTAACGTTTGGAACGTCTTCGGAATTAAGAAAATTCTCTTTGCATTCTCTTATTTGATTTCTTGTGAAAAAAGTGTGTTTATTGTTCCGTATTTCGTACCAACTCTATATAAACCGTGAATTGTTTTATCAAGTATGATTTCCAAAATATTTCGAGCATCTCCTTTGGCTCTATCAAAGCTTAGAATAGGTATTGCTACAGTTTTTCCGATCGAAATTGGAGGAATTTTTTTTCACTTAACTGTTTCATAGTATTAGCCTGGGCATGAAGACCTTCAATTGTCTTTCCTTTATTTATATTATTCTTTTCTGTCTGTGTACAACGCATGCATGTAACTTTTCTTTCAAAACCTTCCATAGTATACACCAATTGGGAATGTCATCATCAACTGTTAAAGAAGATTTTGCAATCGGAGAAAAAACCAAGGATCACCATAATACTAACGAAGCCCCTGGACCGTCGTCACTAGGAGAGGAAGAAAATTGTCAAACAATTCAGCTTACTTCTTCAGATGTGGTTTGTTGTATTTGCCAAAAAGAGAGCTCTGACGTATATACCTGCATAAATTGTAATCAAGTGGTACATGTTGTGTGCGCTGACAGCTGACTTAGCTGACAGCTGTGCGTACTACATACTATGAAGGTTTTGAAAAAGTTACATGCGTGCGATATGTACAGACAGAAAAGATTAAAATAAATAAAGGAAAGGCGACTGAAGCTCTTCATGCCCAGGCTAAAGCTATGAAACAATAAAGTGAAAAAAATTTCCTCCAATTCCCATCGGAAAAACTGTAACCCGTTGTCCTAGGTGAGCGACGGAAAACGACGCGACGCGATGCGGTGCGATGCGATACGATGCGACCAGTAATTCACGCGACCTGTGGCTTATGTAGCGTCGCTTTCCATCGCTCAATCTAGGACAAACGTGACGATGTCAATTCATTCCTAATCTTAAGTATGGGGAAATATACGGCAGTTTTGCTAGAAAATTCATATTTAATACTTAGCTTTAAAAAAATTCCATAAACGAAGAAGAAAGACAACAAATATCATATATTTGGAGCGAAATAAATTTGGAGAGTTTCATCATTTATATCAACTGTTCAGAGCAGCAGCCAACAAAGTGACCATAGCCATTATGATATCCAACCTCCGCTAGGAGATGGAACTTTAAAAAGAAGATCATTTATATTCGAAATTAATAAATAATCCACGTTCGTTTAAAATGTATTGTGGCTTATTACCATGCACTTTCGATTATATAGGCGCTGTTACTGGCTTTAAGGTATGTTAATGAAAAAACACTGGTACTATACATATTAGTTTTTATTTATTTAATAAACTATTGAGTAGCATAATTTGAATTGAAAAAAGCAACTTGTACTTGACACTGACAGTGCGTCGTGTCTGGTCGCGAACAAAACAAATTCGCACTTCGTCGCGTCTTGTCGTAGACTGATTAACCCGAAAACGTAGGCCACACACAAATACAACCATTACTTGATATTTTCGCGTCGCGTCGCGTCGTGTCGCGTTGTCGCGTTTGTCGCTCACCTAGGACAACGGGTTACAATGCCTATCCCCAGCTTTGATAGAGCCAAAGGAGATGCTCGAAATATTTTGGGTATCATACAAGATAAAACAATTCACGGTTTGTATAGAGTTGGTACGAAATACGGAACAATAAACACACTTTTTTTCAAGAAATCAAATAAGAGAATGCAAAGAGAATGTTCTTAATTTCGAAGATGTTCCAGACATTAAGCTGTCTCTAAGAGAAATTAGTACAAAAGATTCTAAATTTGGAGGACAAGGCTTTACAAAATGCTACTGCAATAAGAAATGCTCTTCAAAACTATGTAAGTGTAAAAGGTCTAACGTATTGTGCGACTCTAAATTCCATAATGCATCAACATGTGAGAATAATCACTAATTTTTTTATTTTAATTACAATATAAAAATAATAAACATTAAAATTAAAAAATGATGTTTTATTAAACCTAATCTAACAAATTACATTTTAACTAGTCAAACCCCGATTCCATAAAATTAAATTTCAGTCAAAGGCCGAAACTGTAATTTATTTCGGGCTTTGACTAAGACCGTCAGTCAGACCTGAGGATTGCTTAGTCAAACCTAGGAGTGCCTGAAATTCGGGCTTTGACTATAACATATACACCATTGACCTCAAGCGTTATTATCCTTATAATACCCTCGGTACCTTAATAACTATAACATGACGTGTTTTAATTGAAACAAAATATTAAATTAAAAAAAAAACCTTAACAATTCTGGTCGACACCCTAAGAGTTATTTGTCGAGCAAGTGAGCGGTGTGCAAATCGCAGCATAATAGAGACGAGATTGTTTAATGGAGGCTCTGTGATGTGTTGGGGTAGAATTTCCTTGAGACTAAGTACTCATTTGCTGTATACTAGTGTGACCAACTAGCCCGAAAAATCAGGGACATGGCCCGAATTACGAAGTCGTGTCCCTGCGTCCCGGACAAGGCTTCCGGGCCATCCCAATTTTCTACGTTTTGGTAAAATTCTATTTTGACATTCTGAATACGTTATTTTTCTATGAATTTACATGAAATTGAATTGGTGGAAGGAAAAAAGTCGACAATTTCTAGAGTGTAATACTAATACCATATCCAAAACGCATGCATTTTATATCGTGGTATTATAGTTCTACGAGATCTCAAACTCTGGACTTTTCCCGTTTCTGTATTTTAATTATCGTCTTCTGAAAAGACGATTCAAAAACATGAATATCAAACAATGATAGTTATATTTTTATATTAACCTAAGGTTTTATTTACATGGAAATCCAACGTCAGTTGATTCTCTAATTTTTCCTTTTTTGAAAACGATTTCCGGATTTGAAGTCAAAATGTCAAAAACTAACAAAAATGTAATTATCATTACAGCCCATCACATCAAAAAAGTTTTTGTTAACACAAAAATGTTATATAATCAATCAAATGATGATATTAGAGTTCTATATTTAAAAAAAATGGCCCGATTTTCATTGAAAAATCCCGGATTTTAGGTATTTTTTCAGCCTTGTCCCGAATTCGACTAAAAAGTAGTTGGTCACACATGCATGAAGGCTCTTTAAATAGCAAGAGGTACATTGCGCAGAGATTATTTCTTTGGACACTTTGTTCCTTTCGCACTCGGTGTATTTAACTTGAAATAACAGAGAAACGGTCGATTTTAGGTGTATAATGCTACCAATACCTTTTAGAATGCTTGAAAATACCTTTAAAATTAGCAATATTAAACGTCGATTACGTTCAACCTAAGCGAGATATGCTGCAAAATATTGATGACTAATGTATTTAAAAAAAAATGGGAAGTATATTTTTAGTCCCTCATCCATCAGAATTTAAATACATCGTTTTCCTTCTAGAATACTTTTTATTATAGTGTTATTTCTATGTTCAAAAAGTTGGACGGGTTTAAAATGTAAAATGTGGTAAAACGGGTTTTTGAAAAAAATAAGATCAAATTATAGAGCGCATTTTTAAATTTTCTTAAAAATCTTCCTTTTCCGCAAATCGCCAGGAAATTTTGACATTCCTGTCAAAATTTCTTGAAGAAAAAGTCAGGACTTCCTTACTGTAAGGAAATGTCATTTCCTTACTGTAAGGAAATGATATTTCCGTACAGTTGTTAGTGTTCTACATAAATGATAGAAAACACATTGCTATTAAAACCTTGTAAATTACCTTAATCATTAAATTTTCTTTATCTGGAGCTTCCTGGATAAATTTTTCAATTTCTTCCTTCGTTAAAATCTTAGATTGCTTTGCCCTATAACCTTGAGCTTGCCGTTTCAATAAAGAACGAAGTTTTGAGTATGTAGATATATCTACATTGTGTTTAAGTGCAAGGGTTGACTTCAGCATTGAATAATTGGCCCATAATGTTGAAGATTTCATCTTTAAACAAAGGTCTAGGAAGTATGCCATTACAACATTTTCTGAGAAAGAACTCGTATTTTTACTCATGCGATAATCCATAAAACGTCTGTATGCATTTTCGTACTTTTCTCTTGATTTCTTTGGCAATAATTCTAATGAAGCAGTATTCACTGCCTCAACCAGCTCTGGAGGAGTCCCAGGAATGGAAATTTCATCATCACTTATCATTTTACTTTCGAGAACACCAGCAATTAAATTTATAAGCGTCAAGTTTGACAATTCAACCTCAATACGTTTCCATAGTAACCCAAGTAATTTTATTAGGAATTTCAAAGCACCATTTATTTGGGAATAAAATTATCGCGTTTTTTTTTTAAATCAATTAATATCTGTCGAATTTTAAACGATTTGCGGAAAAATAGTATGTTTACCTCGTAGGAAAAGCCACATTCCTGGACTCTGTGTTGCTAAGTCTCGGCTTGCGCCTCGACTTAGCAATCTTCACAGTCGTCCAGGAATGTTAAGCTTTTCCTACCCGGTAAACAATGTACTATTTTCTTCATGTAACTCGAAAATGATAACAGATACGAAAAAAAGATACCGAACAAAAATGTAGGGTTTTTTAGATAAAAATTTTGATTTCATTTTTCATTACTGTATCTCTTATTGTTTTCAAGTTACAGGGATTTTAAAAAAATTTAAAAATGCGGTCTATAATTAATTTGATCTTATTTTTTTTAAACCCGTCCAACTTTTTAAACATAGAAATAACACTATGATAAAAGGTATAGTAGAAGGAGAACGATGCATTTAAATTCTAGTGGATGAGGGGTTAAATTAATTTACTTCTCATTTTTTCTTAAAATGCATTAGTCATCAATTTTTTTGTAGCATATCTAGCTTAGTTTGAATGTAATCGACATATAATATTGTTCATTTTAAAGGTCTTTTCAGGCACTACAAAAGGTATTGGTAGCATTAAACTGTTATTTCTCTGTTATTTTAAGTTGAATACACCGATTTGAGCATGCACCAAAAAAAAACAAACTCTTCTCACCTACCATATCTCTTTTTGTATTATAACTAGAAGATTTGTGAAGCAACAAATATCTTTGTTTTCTTATAAACTAAAAAAATGTTTTTTATAGTTTTTTTAGTAAGATGCATAGTTTTTAAGGTATTCGCAAAAAAAAACCCTCCGAAAAGGTGCCAATTTCAATGAAAATGGCCAATTTTCAACCACGAAAAACTCAAAAAGTACTGAGTTTTCAAAAAATATAGAACAGTTTTTGCTTAGAATTAGGTTCTATATCCACTTCCGTGGTTATTTTAACCGAAACCACCCCCAAGATAAAAGCGCATATCGGCATAGCATAGGGTAGACTTTGAATTAGGAGATAAGTAGAGACTATTCCCAAAATTTCATTAAAATTCATGCAGTAGGATAGAATTCGAAGGTAATATCCTATTCTTGTTCCCATTGACTGGCGTAATTGTCAATAGAGAAAATTTGCAAAAAATAGTTTTAAATAACAAAGGCACGCTTTTGTGTTTTTTTAAATAAAAAAGTTTGAGAACATAAGTTTCTAATGTAATATTTTGTTTATTTCAGCGGAATACTTAAAACAATATCGCTGCAAGGCATCTTCGGAAAATTATAGTGAATGCTTTCTAAATAAGCTCAGAAATACTCTGCCCTACTACGTTAAAGGCATTCCTGAATTAGATATACCTCCATTTGATCCGTTTACACTACCTATATACAGTCGCAATGTAAACATATTGGGAAACAAGATTAGTGCGACTTTCAAAAATTCGATTGTAACTGGACTAAGGAACTCTATTATTCATAATGCTAAGTAAGGATAATTTTCACTTCTTTTCTTTTTTGTTATCACTTAATTTCATACTAACCTGATAACAATGGTCGATCACTAAAACTAAATTATCTAAAATTAAAAAAAAAACTAATGGGCTGCAGAAATATGACACAGAAAATTAGATCTGACATTTTAAAACGCGTACACACATCCTGACCTGACCTTTATGTTAGAAAGAACAAAATAAACAATATTACCAATATGGTAAATAGTATACATATAATTATTTTACTTGCATTTTTTCTAAAGATAATGTGCATAAGCCATATTTTTAATTTCTAACGTCATAATAGGAAGTACAAAAAATGCAAAATTTTAAAGAATACAGCTCCAAGTAGTAAATTCTAATAGTTAACACGTCATTTGTGTATAAATAAATCATTAACAATTATAGCCCGACCCGACCTGACAGGTTGTAAGGTCGTCAGGTCAGGGTGTGTGTAGACGTTTTTAGATTAACAAATTTCTTGGTTGTCAGAGATAAAAAGAGTTGTGTTGAACTGCTACCAAATAAGATAAGATATTTGTCTCCTTTTCACACTCCGCCTGTCCTCTATTTTGATTTGGACTATAAGCCGCATTTTTTAAGACGTTGCATGAAATATTAAAATTACATTTATATTCATCTTCTTATTGCTTCGTCTCCTTTTGAAGATGACCGGTCCAAATGGAAATTGTAGCTTTGAAACTGCTGCACGAAAGATTTCTGCAGATGAGCGGTCAAACCACTCTTAGCTTCAGTTTTTCAGCTATGAAATTCTAGCGTCTTTTGTTAATACTTTACCTCCCAATATGATTCGCACTAATCCATATCACTCATGACTGAATACTTATGTGAATGTATCAGATTTTTTTTGTATTAAAAAGTGTTTTCTGAACAATTTTTGGTCCTTTGTTCAAGCCTGATGTCTAGTGAAGTGATACAGTTCAGTTCTCCAATTATTATTTTCCGGTGCATATGCGTATATTTTTTGATGCTAACTTGTTTTGCTCCTAGTTTTGTTTTGATTTTAATAATCGTTTTATATATATTAGCACTCTTCTACCATATTAATTAATTTTCTATTGGTTAATATAACGACTCCCTACTTAGCTCTTTTGTTTCTTTTGATACGCCGCTGTATACCATCAGGTACAATTTTGTACAGAAATATCGAAAACCGCGAAGGTAACTCAGCTAGCAAATCAAGGAGAGGGGACTTCCTTTGAAGACATTGGTGGAAAGAATAAACATCCATTTAAAATGCATTGTACACGAAGTCAGTGGTTTTACGACTGATGTGATATCCTCCTCCCAACCTCCTTGTTACTGAATTGGCTGCACTTTGAATATTATATTCTGTCAGTATTTGCCATTAGTCAGTGTCACTGTCACGTTTATTCTCGTGTTAATTTTGTTTCAATTATGTACAATTTTATGTTGATTAAAACCTTATCACACAGGTTTTACTTTGTAATGACATTGCTAGATAAAATCGTTAAATAGTTTTTTTTTATTTAGAGTACACTACTTAATATTCTTTTAATAAACATGAAGTGCATTGAAAATAGGACAATATGTGCACAATCTCTAGAAATGATATACAAAGGTATTAAAATTTACGCAAGAGGAAACGGAAGGAAATTTTACTGTGAAACAGGTAGCAAATATAAAGGCCGACAAATCTTTGAAACCCGATTGATCTGACAACGTCGCGTAACCAAGGTTTTCAATCGGTCTGACCTTGGCAGTTTCAGATATTTTTGTCGACTTTTAGTTGTCTAAAATGGTTTGGCATTTTACCTTTTTGGTACTGCTGTTAAGTTAGTTAATTTCAAAGATTAGAAAAATCTGTAACATTTACTTGGTATATACCTACTTTTTTTTATTTTTAGGGTTGATCTGAATAACAACTATGCAGAAATAAGCGTTACTATTCCTTGGTTGGATATGGCCACAGAGTATGATATTTCTGGTGAATTCTTTCAATACCCACTAGATGTGAAGGGTACTTTTAAAGGAAATATAAGTGAGTATCTCCATAAATTAGAATAAAAAATGAATAAACCCATAAAAGTCCGATTTTGAGATAAGTCCTTAATCTGTTGCAAATCACATGTTTAATTATATTGTATAGAAGGTTCTATCTGTATCTGTATTATAAACAAGAAGCTGTCATAAGAATAAGTAATTTTAAACACCAATAAAATAAAAATCAAAAGAGGCGTTAAACAGGGCTATGTCTTGTCACCATCACTGTTTAATGCATATTCAGAAGAAATATTCAAAAAAGCATTAGAAGATGAAGTAGCAGGCATAAAAATAAATGTATAAGACGATAGAACGAGTTCAGAATTATAACTATTTAGGGACAAACATTAGTGAAACAAATGAATATACCAAAGAAATTAGAATGAGAATAGAAAAGGCTAGAAGTGCATTCACTACTATGAAAAAAAATTTATGTAGTGGAGACCTCAGCCTAAATCTTAGAAAAAGAGTACTAAAATGTTATGTATTTTCTGTTCTTTTGTATGATGTGGAGACATGGACTCTTAATAAACAATGTCTTAATAGATTGGAAGCATTTGAAATGTGGACGTATCGAAAAATGCTGGGAATCTCCTGGACAGACAGAATAACCAATGGGGAAGTACTAACAAGAATACAGAAGAGCAGGGAGATACTGGATTCCATCAAAATAAGAAAACTTCAATACTTGGGTCATATAATACGTGGTGACAGGTATGAGCTCCTAAAATTAATTATGCAGGGAAAGATTCAAGGAAGGCGCAGCATAGGTAGGAGAAAAATGTCCTGGCTGAGAAATCTCAGAGAATGGTTTGGATGCAGCTCAACTGAACTATTTCGGGCTGTAGTGTCAAAAGTTAGAATAGCAATGATGATTGCCAACCTTCGTCGCGGAGATGGCACGTAAAGAAGAATAGGAGGTCCAAATGGCCCTTTAAAAATAATGGTTAAGTAATAAAAATAAGCCGCCCTTATAATCCTTATAATCCTTCTATTACTGAAAATTTGTAAGTTTTCAGGACGGGCTTATATCCTAATTAAATACGGTATATCTCGTATAAAATTCGTACGGCCCTTGGACTTAGCACGGCCCTCTTGTTTTACACCCCGCTGTATTTATTGCTTGGTTTACCGCTTATACCACAATTTTGCATATGTCTGGGCACTATAATTGTAAACCTGGTGTATCTATGACTCCACATAGTCCTGTCGCCAGGGGGGATACAACGGCATCCTTTATTCAGATGGACTTACCGAAGTTTTTTATGTATTTTGATCCGTAGAACACGAATTTGTTGAGTAACAGTTGATCCGGATGTCGATAAGATTGTTATATAAACAAATAACTTGAGGAATTAAATAACAGCGATTTCTCGCAAAACAAAACATTTTTTATATTTTCTGGGTCACTCTAAGCAAAAAATGTTCTTACAAGTTTTTTCGTAGGATGCATAGTTTTCGAGATAAACGCAGTTTAACTTTAAAAAAATCGAAAAATTGTAATTTTTGAACCCGAATAACTTTTGATTAAAAAAGACAATAGCAATTCTGCTTACCGTGTTTGAAATTTCAAGTCAAATTATATCGGTTTTGATTATTTTCATTGCTACAAAATTATTTTTTTATTGTTAAACAAAGCTATAAACACATAGTGTTTCCCGTGGACAATACATGCGTTTTAATTAGAGCTCCATTCCCGGGAAATTCCCGGGACAAATTTCCCGGGAAATCAGTAAAAAATGAAAATTCCGATTCCCGGGAATTCTTACAGATTTCACGGAATTTTTTTTAATGTTTTATTTTCAATTATGAGCGGATATATTGCTAACTCGAGTGTCATGATAAAGTTTGGACGAAAGTTGTGCAAGCTTCATCAACAGCGTTTCCATCACGCTATTCATCTTGAGGTTTTAGATGTTTTATTTAAAAAAAAATGATGGTGATCGTTATGACAGTGACTGTGACTCTCCTACTAAAATAAACATAAAACCGAAGAAAGTTTTAATCATTCAGAATTTGAAACAGTGAGACTCGCCAGTAAGCAACACAATTCTTCAAAATTAACACTATCACACCGTATATATACACCGTATACAGCGTATTAACCAACGTAGACAAACTGATGTGATTACATTGATGCGATATGTTCAAAACAAGGACTTTACTGAAAGCAGACATTTGCCACTACCTAATAAAAGAACAATAAATCAATTAGTCAGTGATTTAATAAAATTTTTGTTTTCAAAGTGATACGGATTCATCAGTTTCATCGGATACCAATACTGATGATTTGAAAAAAAAGTTATCGTTTGTAATTGAGTCTGCCATAGCTGTGCGTACTCAAAAGAATCCAAATGGTGATGATCTTGATCTTGAACATGTCATTAAGAGCTCGCGCTGTATGATAATTCAAATCAGCTGACCGGACATTTAAAAAATTACTTACTGCACTAAAAAGCATCAGACATGTACATCACCAGAAAGCTAACGTGCGTTTTCAACTTCAGCTCTGTACAAAAAAAGAGCCAGCTGAAAGATCAAATACTGAACCATTTATGTTTTCTTAAAACATATTTCAATAATAAAAACAAGGAAAAATTAGATTAAGCACAAAATAATTTGGCTATTTTTAAAATTTCTTTTAAAATTTTGAATTTTCTTTTAAATTTTTGAATTTTTCTAAAAATTTTTAAAATCAAATTTATACGTTTTTATATTATCTACTTAATTCTTTTAATTTTGATTAAGAATTTAAAAACAATTTATTCTTTTTATTTTAAATTTCTCGATACCCGGGAATTCCCGGGAAATCCAAATTACCGACTCCCGATTCCCGGGAAATCACAAGGGACCGGCAAAATGGAGCTTTAGTTTTAATGCATGCTACGTAGAAATTGCCTCGCTTGCACTTGTACCTACTCTACCTACTCGTTCGATTTTAAATGGGAGATCATTGAGAACATCACTCAAACACTATCTGTTTATTTATAGATTTGTTTAAAAATAAAAAAAATAAATTTTTAGCAATGCAGATAATTAATACCGATATAATTTGACTTGAACTTTCAAATGCGGCAAGCAGAATTGCTAATATTTTCTTTTTTAATCAAAAGTTATTCGGGTTCAAAAATTGCAATTTTTCGATTTTTTTAAAGTTCAAGCGCGTTTATCTCGAAAACTATGCATCCTACGAAAAAACTTGTCAGAATATTTTTTGCTTAGAATGGCCCAAAAAATACAAAAAAATGTTTTGTTTTTCAAGAAATCGCTGTTATGTAATTCCTCAAGTTATTTGTTTATATAACAATCTTATCTTAAATGGGAAATAAGCCACAATTTTACCAAAAAAATGAATTTATTAAGGTTTCGACGCCCAAGTGGGGTGTCGTTGTCAAGAAGAATTAGACGTTAGAATAAATGAACATCAGTCTTATATTAAAAATAGAGAATTTGATAGATCTCAAATATGTCAACACGCATGGGATAATGAACATAGGGTTCAGTGGAGAGATTCAAGTAGAGTCCTGAAAGAAACAGATAGTAAAAAGAGAAAAATCAAAGAAGCGGCTCTAATTATGCTAAATGAAAACAATTGTGTCGCAAATTCCTCGGTAGAATGATCCATACTAAAAGAGGAAATCAATAGCAAGAAAATACCACGATTAGTAAGTCATTAACATATCGAGTTAGTACATATTTTATATTTTAGTTTTATTTATATATTATCTATGTATTATTAATATTATTTATAATTTAAAATAACATACATACATGAAAGTCAGAATTTGGTATTAGTTTTGAGAATAAACTAAATGTAAGCCCAAATTCTTACGATGTCGGGATAGTATCACGAGGTTTTTCCTGGTTTTCCCTCGTGATTTACTTGGAATCTCTAGCGCAAGAATTTTACTGCCATCGTTGCATTTGTTGTCTTTTTAAAGACAGATCACATGCTATGATTTTTTGTGGCGGATATTCTTGAGTTGAGGTTGATTTCATGTAATCGAATGAACTATCTTTTAGTAAAGTCGTCCCAGGAACGCAACTCATCAATATTGGCAATATCATTTTAAAGTCTTCTACTTTAAAATGTATAATACATGCCTGAATTGCCGATATAAATGAGTCAGATTAAATAAATTATTAGAAGAATTTTTTACTAAGCAACAACATTTTTGTTTATTTAGTATTATTTTGTATTTTGAAAACGACACCCGACTTTGGCGTCGAAACGTTAATAAATTCATTTTTTTTTGGTAAAATTGTGGCTTATTTCCCATTTAAAATAGTTCATTATAAAAATACCACAAGGAAATAGCTTTAAAACAACAATCTTATCGACATTCCGATTAACTGTTACCCAAAAAATTCGTGTTCTACGGGTCAAAATACATAAAAAAACTTGGGTAAGTCCATCTGAATAAAGGAGGCCGTTTTACAAACCCTGGCGACAGGACTAACAGTCTGGGAAAAAACTTTAGCTCCCATAAAAATTATACAATTACCTGGTCCACAAAACATTATGAGCTTGATATTTTGCTGATGCCAAACCAATTGTGGAAATTCAGTGAACGCAGGAAACAGGGATTGCATTGCAATGTCACGTGCGAAAATTGTAGAGGCGTTAATTGCAAAAATAACCAAGAATATAAAAATGTGTCGATAGACGAAGAAAAGTGACGATGCGCGGTGTATCAAGAAAATGCATTATAAAATATTGGTCCAAAACGGATATTTTCTATAATAAATAAGTGTAATTTTCTAATACAAAATAAAAATTTAATATTTATTTACTGCGTAACCTAAGGGTAAGAACAGAACAAGTGGGTCGAGGTGGAGGTGTAGGTCGCGGTGGATCCTACTAGTTAAGTCGCGGTCGATGTCGACAGCACATAGCAAGGTCACCTGCGCTATCAGTCGAGCTAGAACCACTATCAAGTGAACTAGTTTAATGAAATTTGAATGACAAAAAGACTGCTTTTGCGATGTTGTGTCAGTCAAGTGATGATAGTGATGAAATGTCAGCTGTAAATAATCAGATCCTCCTTCATATTTTAAAAATTTACTGAATTTAATTACTTCAGAAATTCAAAAATAAACTGAATACAAAAAAGGGATTATATAAAAAGTATCAACTCAGATAGCGCAGGTAATAACAACTTGGCTTAGAACGGACCAATCACAGGAAAGCATCCTTGTAGGCCGCGCAGTAGGCATCAATGTAAAACAAACTCATTATATTTTCAAAAGCCTCGATGTAAACCTCCTGAATGGCATTGCGCTAAACCTCCACCGCGACTTGCCTGCTCTGTTCTCTTCCATTCACTACAATGTGTTTGTTTTACATGGATATCGACATCGACCGCGACCTCCACCTCCACCTCCACCGCGACCCACTTGTTCTGTTCTTACCCTTACAGTATTATATTTGTGTTCAGCGACAACAAAAGCTCCCCTAGTAAACCCCCTGATTTTGTATCGAATGTTAGCATCTCCAAAAAATAGTCCATTCTTTCACGGTTTTTGCTCTAAATTTTAAAGAACCGCTTGGATTGACATGAAATTTGGCATACATATAGCTTACATGCCAAAGAAAAAAAGTGATATTGTGCCAATGTGTGCTTTTGCTCTGGGGGTGACTTTCACCCACTCTTGGGGGTGAAAAAATATATGTCCAAAATAAGTCCGGAAATGGGTAAACTGACTAATTTTAAGTAACTTTTGTTCTATAGAGCTTTTTCGCCAAGTCAACAGTTTTCGAGTTATTTGCAAGTGAATATGTTCATTTTTCAACAAAATAACCACATTTTTAGACGGTTTTTCGCAAATAATTCAAAAAGTAAGTATTTTGTCGAAAAAAACGTTCTTAGCAAAAATATAGCCTACAAAAACTAAAAAAAAATGGTGTACGCGTTAGGTCTCTGGATCTCGTAGAACCAGAGTTATAGCCAATGAAAAATAGATTCCATATTCACCAAATTTCAAATAGAATATTTCGACGTGAAATATCCAAAAAAATAAGAACTTTCTGGGGAAAACCTATTATAACTTTTTTAAAGTGTTTAAAAAAAGCTTTATTTCTGTTTTTACAAAAAGTTCCTAGCATCAAATTTAAGCAAGTTACGCTCAAAATAAAGTTGGCCACTTTTGTTTTTGCAAAAAAAAAATCTGGAAGACCACCCCCTAATTAGCAACTTAAATTAAATTAATCGTTACCGCTCCACAAATTATTTTACTTATGTTGTGTTTATATGATCTGTAAGTTTCATCGATTCAAAGTGCTTATTTTTGAAAAAATTTGGTTTCAAAGTAAAATTTTTAAAAATTTAAATTTTGAAAAATATGCTTTTTTCAAAATAACTTAAAAATTGTTAGAGATACTAAAAATCTCGAAAAACAAAAAAAGTCAGATTTGCTTTTCTGAATATCATGAATTTTTTTTGTTTTTCTGTTAGACAAAAATTGATTAAGATTTGGTATTTCTAAATTTGCATACATTCGTGATCAGTGACTCGTTCAACCCCTTTTAACTACAGCCCTTTCAATAATAAAGACTTTGAACCGATGAAACTTACAGATCATATAAACAATATATACACGAGTCAAGAAACTTGTAAAGGCGTAACGATTAAGTTTATTTAAGATACTAATTAGGGGGTGATTTTCTAGATTTTTTTACCAAAACCAAAAGGGACTAACTTTATTTTGAGCGTAACTTGTTTAATTTTGATGCTAGAAATTTTTTTTATAAAACAAAAATGAAGCTTTTTTTAAACACTTTAAATAAGTTGTAATGAGTTTTCCCCGAAATGTGCTTTATTTTTGGTTATTTCACGTTAAAGTATTCCATTCGGAATTTGACGAATATGAGCCGATTTTTCATTAGCTATAACTCTGCTTCTACTAGGTCTAAAGACGTGATATATACACCACTTTTTAAAAATTTTTACAGGCTATATTTTTGCTAAGAATATTTTTTCGACAAAATACTTACTATTTGAGTTATTTGCGAGAAACCGTCTAAAAGCGTGGTTATTTTGTTGAAAAAATGAACATATTCACTGCCAAATAACTCAAAAAGTATTGACTTAGTGAAAAAACTCTATAGAACAAAAGTTACTTAAAATTAGCCAGTTTATCCATTTCCTGACTTTCTTTGGACGAATATTTTTTCACCCCCAAGAGGGGATGAAAACCACCCCCAGGGCAAAAGCACATATCGGCACAATATCACTTTTTTTCTTTGACTTGTTAGCTATGTGTATGCCAAATTTCATGTCAATCCAAGCGGTTCTTTAAAATTTAGAGGTTTTGCAATATTTTACCGTTAAAGAACGGACTAAAACCCACTAGTAATGAGTTTACACTGATTTTGTATCGAATTTCCATAAAACTTCAAGAGACGAGGCATATATTGGGCACCAGGTGCTTTGGAGACCATTGTTGTCATGACATTTGTGATCAGCGATCCCAAAAACCCCCCAGTTGAAATATGAAACTGATTTCCATAAATTTCTACTAAACTGATTTCCGAATTACAAATATTATGGTTCATCACTTCGAAATGCACTTATGTTCAATAATGAAATTTCCCATTATCACAATAATTTCGACATTATCACTTTAGTTCACCAGATTTCCTAAGGCTCTTACGAATCGAATGCACCCACTTTTTTGATTCATTGAGGATAAAATGTTAACAAAATAAAAAATAAAACGAAGTATCGTATCCAGTTTACTTAACTTTTTTATTTTTAGCTGACATTCAACTTTTCTCAAAATCTACTCTACAAACTTTCAAAAATAACGGTGAAGATTATTATAAATTTGATAAAATAAACCAAAAAGTACAAATTGGAGGAGGCCATATTGAAATAACAACTACAGATAAAGATCTTATGCCGATAGGTAAGTACAGAGTTCAAATAAGCAAACATGACAATAGGGCTTTTCATTCACAGTCATTTGTTTCGAGCTTCTGTCATGTGTCACATAATATTAATATATCTACGTCATACGTTATTGGTATATAAATGATACAAACCAAAGACGTATGGCGTAGATATATTAATATTATATGACACATGACAGAAACTCGAAACAAATGACAATCGATGAAAAGCCCTATTGACAGAATACGATTTTTTGTCTTTGTTAGAAGATTTGATACACAATTTTTTAGAATACATTAATAATAGTCCTGGATCCCGCGTAGGTACTAAAAAAGTTGATTAATAGCAAGCTGAAAATTTGTTAAAGCTTAACGGTGTCTAGTCGGACAAACTTTTATGTATGGGAACACTGGAACAGGGGAAGTTTTAACTGTGGAACAGGTTAAAAGTTTGGAACGTCATACTACGAAAATATCCCATGTATTTTGTCGCACAGAACTTCCAATTGATTTTTTACCCTTTCATTAAACTGTCCCATGCAAAAATCAGACTGGTATTTATCACCAACTGTGCATTTTAATAAGTTCGACACGTAGAACATGTCAAATGACAGGAATTATGACAGGTGATAAATAGCAGTCTCATTTTTGCATAAAAGTTTAATGAAAGGGTAACAAATAAATTGGAAGTTCTATCCGACAAAATAGGTACATGGAACGTTTTCGTAGTCTGACGTTCCAAATTTTTGTACCACAATTAAAACTTCCCCTGTTTCAGTGTTCCCGTACTTCAAAGTTTGTCCGAATAGACACCGTTAAGCTATTAACAAATTTTCAGCTTGTTATTATGTAATCAACTTTTTTTTTGTACGAGGGATACAGGCCCATTGAACTTCACAGCAATATAATTGTATGGTGTTCTAAAACTATTGACTTTTGCATGTTTACGTTAAATAAAAAAAAATAGTTGAATTCCTTTGGAAAAGGGATATTTATTAAAAAATATCCAAAAAGAGCTACATCAAATCAAAGAACGTTTTTGGGATACTAATTCCATCATCAGTGCTTATTAAATGTCAAAGTACATGCCTGAGCCACCAAGATATATGGGTAAAAACCCTTTAAATGTTATAAAATTTTAAATTGTTTACATTATGGTATTAAAAAAGATGTGATGTTTAAAATATTCCTGGATTTAACTTCAGGCATCATTGGACTGTCCCCGCGCGGGTTGTAATCTCCAGAGGATATAACCTCATATAAGGGACTTCAAGTGGCAACTTTGACCTGTAATAAGCACTGATCATGGAATTAGTATTCCGAAAACGTTATGTGATTTGATACAGCCCTTATTAGGGATGTGTTATAATTATACCTTTTACAAACACTTTAACTATTTTTTGTGATTTATGGTATACAGCCAGCTACAGGAGTTTCCTCGTGCATTTTTTAAGTTAATTTTTATGTTTATATGGGATTAGCCACAGTTAGGTTGTAATGACAATTACATATTTTACCTAATAATGCTTGGCGTTTCGATTTCTACCTCGGAAATCGTTACATATAATTCGTTATAATCGTTAAATCGGTATAATATAATTTTATGTTATTAGATTTAATTTCTAGAATTGAATTAGAAAATCAATTTTTTCTATTCTCATACTATAATACCGGGTGTCCACTTATATTTTCCCCCATTTTAACTGCCTATAACTTCTAAACGGCTCAAGATAGAAATATGCGGTTTTCGCTGAAATGTTTTATTTTAGTAAAAGTTTTGTCTGAATGGATTGAATTTTTTATATCGCTTTCAAATACGAAAAAAAATTGCAGATTTTGGAAAAAAACGTTGTTGACTTTTCTTTAATGGAACACCCAGTATATTTTTTTGTAAATTGAAAGAAAGGTCATTCACCTATCCAGCGATATAAATTTTTTCAAAATCGGTTGTCAAATCACTGAGTAATTAATTTTTAAATTGAGAGGTGCAACGTGGATATCCCATACCTAAATAACATAACTGAGCAAAATGATATTATGTTATGTGATTTCCACATTGCATCTCTCATTTTAAAAATTAATACCTCAGTCATTTGGCAACCGATTTTAAAAAATTTTATATCGCTGGATAGGCAAATGACCGTCTTTTCAAGATACAAAAAAATATACTGGGTGTTTTAATAAAAACAGTCAACAACGTTTTTTTTTTTCAAAAATCCGCCATTTTTTATTTAAAAGCGATATAAAAATTGGTCACTTACCTAAAAACTTGAAAAAACGATCATTTATCTATCCAGCGATATAAAAATTTTAAAATCGGTTGTCAAATGACTGAGCAATTAATTTTTAAAATGAGAGATGCAATGTGGAAATCACATACCTGTATGTGATATCCACGTTGCACCTCTCATTTTAAAAATTAATTACTCAGTGATTTGACAACCGATTTTGAAAACTTTATATCGCTAGATAGGCGAATGACCTTTCTTTGAATTTACAAAAGAATGTACTGGGTATTCCATTAAAAAAAGTCAACAAGGTTTTTTTCAAAAATCCGCCATATTTTATTTCGTATTTGAAAGCGATATAAAAAATTCAATTCATTCAGACCTTTCATCCATTCAATCCATTCATCCTTTTATTAAAATAAAACATTTCAGTGAAAACCGCATATTTTTATCTTGAGCCGTTTAGAAGTTATAGGCAGTTAAAATGGGGGAAAATATAAGTGGACACCCGGTATATCAATTATGATGTCACTACCTGTATCATAATGAACTTCATTATGATACAGATTTTCATTAAGATACAGATTTTTAACCAATAAAATCCCGATATGGCATTCGCGATAAAGGTGGTATACGCGCAGTGACCAATGGCGAGTCAAATACATACGCTTTGACAGTTCTCAATATGTAAACAAACTGTCAAACTGACAAACTACTTAATTTGTTTGCGTTACAAAGTTAATAAATTTGAATATATTTGTTGTTGTGAATGATCATAGAAAAAATAGTGTATACAACTTGCATTTAATTATCATTATGAAGCTCGCACTCTATACGAAACTCACCGCATACGGCTCGTTTCGTATCCCTCATACTCGCTTCATAATGGCCATCATTAAATGCTCGTTGCTTAATATACTATTAACCCGCGAGTAGTCGCGCGGTGAGATAGAATCTCAATTTTTATCATTTTTCGCGATAACTTGATGAAAAATTTTGCAATTTTGAAAAAATTTCGTAAGTGCCTCGAGGAAGGGTGTAGTAATGCGTAGGAATTTTTTTTTCTTCTTCTTCTTTTTGTGGAATTTATGGCTTTGGGGAGAGCCATTAGCTTTAACCCGCGAGTAGTCGCGCCGTTAGATAGAATCTCACATTTCATCCTTTTTCGTAATATGTACAGTAAAATTTGTCAGTAACGGGCACTAAAAATGAAAGAACTATTGGCCGGTATAGAAAAGTGAACGGTATTGCCAGTTTTTGTAGTCTACATATAATTGGTTTGGGAAATTTTTAAACTGGTCGTTAGAACAGGTGGCCGATGTTGGCAGGTGACCGTTAACACAGGATTTTTTAATAAAATTGTTAGAAATATATATTTCCAATACAAAAAGTAGATAAAAATAGTACAAAATAAAAATTTGTTTTAAATTCGTATTTTGAGATAGAATCTCACACGCGACTATCGACGTTACAGAAGTGAGCGCGACTACTCCCGGGTTAATTCAAATTCAACTCAGTGAAATTTGTGCACCCCATAATGTTCTTAACAGTTTTTATCGAGATATTTTGAATATTTGTAAATTAGACCAGGACTAATCTGTAAAAAAACGTGTATTTTTGGATGTGAGAGGTGGCATTCGGATTTTTGCAGATAAAATTAGGTGACACCTTCAGTAATAATAATTGACTTATGCTCCTTCTCAAATATGCCTGTAACATTAATAAAACAATTAAAATATTTAAAAATTTCGAAAAATATCGATTTTTTTTCTGCTTTCTTTGCTTATAACTTTAAAACGGTTCGTTTTGGAACAAAGTCGTAGGGAAATAAAATAAAGATAATTGAATTAAAATACGACTGGTCAAAAATGTCTTAAGGTATTACCTTTTCTGCAATATAGCAGTAAATACAAAATAAGGGGGCAAAATACGCCTTTTGTTATTCAATGTTCCTTAACCACTTTGGTGGCACTTAGAACCTTAGTAATTCGCTTAGAAAATTCTTATAACTTACTTAAATGGTCTACCAAATTTCATTAAAATCGACCTAATAGATTTTGCATAATAAATTTGCAATATAAATGTTTTTAAAACAGTTCAAATTTTTTAAAATCTTTCTCAGCAAAAAGTAGACCATTTAGAAGTTGGCTAATTCTTTTTTGCATATAAAGAGGTGCTCTACCTATCTAATACACTTTACAGAATTAAAATAGGAATATTTAAGGGGCCTCAGCAATATTTTAAAATTATAAACAATTTTTTGGCTTATAAACAAATAGCTTTGTTTAATAATAAAAAAATTAATTTTTAGCAATGCAAATAATTAAAACCGGTATAATTTGACTTAAACTTTCAAATGCTGTCAACAGAATTGCTATTTTATTTTTTAATCAAAAGTTATTCTCGTTCAAAAATTGCAATTTTTCGATTTTTTTGAATGTTCCACCGCGTTTATTTCGAAAACTATGCATCGTACGAAAAAACTTGTAAGAACATTTTTTGCTTAGAATTACCCAAGAAAAACAAAAAAATGTATGTAATTCCTCAAGTTCTTTGTTTATAACAATCTTATCGACATCCGGATCAACTGTTACCCAAAAAATTCGTGTTCTACGGGTCAAAATACATAAAAAAAACTTGGGTAAGTCCATCTAAATAAAGGAGCCCGTAGCACCCCCTCCTGGACACAGCACTAATTTGTTTAAAAGCCAAAAAATTATTTATAAGTTTAAAACATTGCTGAGGCTGCTTAAGTAATCCGATTTCAATTCTGTAAAGTGCATTAGATAGGGGGAGTGTTTCTTTATATGTAAAAAAATTGACAAATCTTTGTATGTTCTAGTTTTTGTTGTGAAAGATTTTAAAAAATTTTAATTTTTTACAAAAAGTTAATATTGCAAAATTATTATGCAAAATCTAGTAAGTCAATTTTAATGAAATTTGGTGGACGGTTTTAGCACATTACAAAAATTTTCTAAGCGATTTAGGAAGCTTCCAAGTGTAACCTAAATGATGGAAAACATTGAATAAGGACAGGCTTGTTTTGTACCCTTATTTTATATTTATTGCTATTTTCCAGCAAAGGTCTTAAATTAAGACATTTTTAACCAATCGTATCTGATAGAAAATTTAATTATCTTTGTTTTATTCCTAACGACTTTGTTCCAAAATGAATTGTTTTAAAGTTATAAGCAAAAAGAATAGAAAAAATCGAAAATTTTTGAAATTTTTAAATATTTTATTTTTTTATTAATGTTCAGGGCATATTTGAGTAGGAACATAAGTCAAATTATTATTAACGAAGTTATCACCTAACTTTATCCGTAAGAATTCCAATGCCACCTCTCACATCCACCTAAAAACAGATCCTTCCTGGTCTAAATCCACATATTTTTAAATAGATAAGTAAGATTATAGAATATTTATTATTTTCATAATATTATTACCAGGTGGCTATATAGTCCAGGAACCGAAGCTTTTCACCTCGCAATTTTTACAGAATGGATCAATTTGCTTGAAAATTTAAGAATAAGTAGTGGATAGTCCAAGGATCAAAATCTAAATGATGCCCAAAGGCGCTTTTACCATGGGGGCGGTTGCCACCCCAGCTCGGGGGTGGAAATCTTTTATTATATTTTGACCGCAAAAGTTGATAAAAACGTTCATTCTAAGCAAAAAATGTTCTATACATTTTTTTGATAAAATTAAGTTTTCGATTTATTCGCTATCGAAAGTGTTAGTTTTACATAACGAAAAAATCAATGTTTTTCGATATACTATTTATGATGCACTAAATTTTTGCCGTAGAAAAAATTTTTTCAAACCAAGTTCTTGGGAATTAAATAACCTACAATTTCATATTTAGACATTTTTTCGTATCTCTGATGCTAATCTTTCTATTAGGAGGGACCGCAGACGTTCGGAAACAATTAGCGTCTCTTTGCAAAGACAATGACGTCGACTTTGCAGAGTAACAAGACACTTACTCAACACACACACTACACATTACTCCCCTGACTTAGTGATAAGTTATACAATTACGTGGCTAAAGGTTCTAGTTCTAAACCAAAGCCAGAATCAGAGAAAAAAAATCTTTCTATTCTGAAGAAAATGGCATTTTTTACCAAACAACAAAAATTCGTTATTCGCTTTTAACTCCAGTTATTTTTAAAGATATTCATTCTAAGCCAGTCAAACTTGTATAATCCATTAATAATACATAAATAATGAAGAACGAATATGGTAAATGACTAAAAATACCTCTAACTTACATTTTTTTTTTGCTTCCAATTGGATTACTCCTTATTTTTTTCAAAAAAAAATATATTGATTTTTAACCTTAATTTTTTTATTTTTTATATTAGAAAGTTTGATAAAAAAGAATTTTGTAGATTTTTACAAGATCTATAAGTCTGTTAATATTAAATCTTTTTAAAGTCCTCAGTCGCAAATAGAGGTGACTTTGAAAGGGTTGGTAAATATGGTTTTTGCATGTTATTACAATATTTAATTGTCAATAATTTACTCAATTTTTGCCGTAGAAAAAATTTATCTAAACCGTTTTCTTGAGAATTAAATAAGCTACAATTTTATATTTAAAAATTTTTTCGCATCTCTAATGCTAATGTTTCTATTCTGAAAAAAACATTTTTTTCCAAACTACAAAAATTCGTTATTCGCTGTTAACTCCATTTTTTTTTAAAACTAGTCACTCTAAGCCGGTCAAACTTCTAGAACCTATTAATAGTACATAAATAAAGAAGACCAAAAAAATGTATAGAGCGTTTTTTGCTTAGAATGAATATTTTTGCTAAGTTTTTTGGTCAAAATATAATAAAAAATTTCCACCCACGAGATGGGGTGGCAACCACCCCCATGTTAAAAGCACCTTTCGGCATCATATAGATTTTGATCCTTGGACTATCCACTAGTTATTCTCAAATTTTAAAGCAAATCGATCCATTCTGTAAAAATTGCGAGGTTTTGTCCTATTTTAAGCTTCATTACTTGGACTAATAGGCTATTAATTATATTATTCAAAATAAGATAGCTAAAAGGAACTACAACGTTAACGGGGTTTTATTATTTCATATGGTCAATGAACATCTATATATGAAAAAACCGCGGAGTGCTACCATTTAAAGGGGTGCGTTTTTGAGAAATTGGTGAATTAGTCCTTGGGCACAGATTACGTTAGGGTGAGTTCTATGCACTTTTGGTACAAACACTTCTACATGAAAATTGTTCCTGGTTAAATTTCCTATCTAAATATCACTTTTAAAAGTCAATGACACTTTTTTTTACAAAAATATATTCAAAAGAAAAAGCACAAAGAAACCCAAAAGAAAGAAATTTTGTTTTTTGTCCCATAACTTTTGTCCACGAGGATATAGGTATAGACATTGCTTTACAGAAAAAAAACCTATATATTTCTTCTTTAAAATGTTGTTTAGTAGAGGTAATTAGGATTTATAGTTTTCGAAATATGATTTTTCAAAATTCGCCACTCACAGCAATTATGGGCAATTTTCCTTGTTATTTCGCAAATATTGTTCTGTAACTTTTTTCTACGTAACTTTAGGTATATGCAATGGTACACGTAATAGGAATAGAAATCAATTACCTTTAAAATGGTCTACCGTATAACGTTGTACGACTTTTTTTAAAGAGATTATGGTTTTTCAAGGTTTTGTACTTTTAACGATTTTTTATAATATAATAAAAATAAAATAATACTATATAATATATTATATATAATATAATATTAGATTATATATAGTATATAGGTATAATATAATATTATATTATATATTATATATTATATAATACCTAATATAAAAAAAAATATTTTTTACATTTTTTACGATTATTTTTGAAATTTCTCATTATAACTTTTTTTTCTTTTACATGAATATAGGTACTATACAGAGGGGCTAAATTATGGAATAAATTAATTTTATCTAAAATGGACCACTTTGGAGAAAAATCGCGAAACAGGTCGATTTTTATTTTTAAATTACAATTTTTTTGCATATATTTCATACTAGTGACGTCATCCATCTGGGCGTGATGACGTAATCAATGATTTTTTTAAATGGGAATAGGGGTCGTGTGGCACCTCATTTGAAACGGTGTTCAATTCTCTATTCAGTAATATAAATAATAATATCATTATTTATAGAGGGTGACCAAAAAAATAATTTTTGAATTAAATTAATTGACGCAAAAAGAAGAATGTATGTAATTTATTTAACTAAAAATACATTGTATTGCTGTCAGTAAATAGAAAAAAATGCTTATTTCACAAATAAACATTTCTTTTCGCTGAAATTAAATCACAAACAGCCTCCCACCTACCACTTGGCAGTTTGAACATTTAATTTAAGCGAAAAGCAATGTTTATTTGCCAAATAAACATTATTTCCTATTTTATGAAAGTGATAGAATGTATTTTGAGTTAAATAAATTGCATACATTCTTCTTTTTTCGTCAATTAATTTAATTCAAAAATTTATTTTTTGGCCACCCTGTATAAATAATGATATTAATGTTTATATTATTGAATAGAGAATTGAACACCCTTTCAAATGAGGTGCCACACGGCACCTATTCTCATTTAAAAAAATCATCGATTACGTCATCACGCCCAGATGAATGACGTCACTAGTATGAAATATATGCCAAAAAATTGTAATTTAAAAATCAAAATCGACCTGTTTCGGGATTTTTCTCCAAAGTCGTCCATTTTAGAGAAAATTAATTTATTCCATAATTTAGCCCTTCTCTGTATATTGCTCAATAAAGAGAGCTTACTTTCTGTTCTTTAAAATGGTGTATCATCTATATTTAAATATGTAATGGAAACCTAGTGATTCTTTGATATTTTTTTACCACATTTCTTTTACAAAAATTACATAAACATTAGTCTTAGAAAACATCACTTTGGTTAAAATTATTTAAGCGTTGACATTTAAAAAATTTTCAAAATCAAAGTCCATCTCTTCGTTAGCATTAGCTTCAATATCTTCCTCTGACACCTCAGTGTGCTTCAGTGATCTTAGAGTTCCCACAACTAGTACCCATGCACATGCACCCTTTGCAGAATATTGAACGTATTGAACGTTAAAAGTATAGTCTTGAAAAAGATAACCTCTTTAAAAGAAGTCGTACAACATTATGCAGTAGAAATTTTAAAGGTAATTGATTTCTATTCCTCTTACATGTACCATTGCATATGTCTAAAGTTACGTAGAAAAAAGTTACAGAACAATATTTGCGAAATAACAAGGAAATTTGCCCAAAATTGCTGTGAGTGGCAAACTTTGAAAAATCATATTTCGAAAACTGTAAATCCTAATGACCTCTACCAAACATCATTTTAAAGATAAAATATGAAAGTTGTTTTTCTGTGAAGCAATGTCTATACCTATATCCTCGTGGACAAAAGTTATGGGACAAAAAACAAAATTTCTTTCTTTTGGGTTTCTTTGTGCTTTTTCTTTTGAATATATTTTTGTAAAAAAAGTATCTTTGACTTTAAAAAGTTATATTTAGATAGGAAATTTAACCAGGAACAATTTTTATGTAGAAGTGTTTGTACCAAAAGTGCATAGAACTCACCCTAATATAACCTGTGCCCAGAAACTAATTCACCCATTTCTCAAAAACGCACCCTTTTAAATGGTAGCACTCCGCGGTTTTTTCATATATAGATGTCCATTGTCCATATGAAATAATAAAACCCCGTTAACGTTGTAGTTCCTTTCTACAGTACATAATCAATAGCCTATAATAATCTTATTAACAATTTAGAAATATATTGTGGGTTTTACAAATATTCAAAAAATATCTCGATAAAAACTGGCTTACCGAAAAACACTAAGAGGCAAAAAAGTTTTAAAAACATTTGGTTTGACTAATGGTGGCACAATAATAATTTATGGAACGTACGCAAATATTTGGGAGGGTTCTTCTTTTTTGGGTGCCATTTTCTTAGCGAAGGTTGGCGATGACTTCTGCAAAGTCTTCTCTATTTTGGGCTTTTCTTATTAGACTTTGAAAGTTTAATCCTGTCCGTTCTTTGATGTTGCGCAGCCGGTCATTTGTCGTATACCCGGGCCTCGTCTTCCTTCTATTTTCCCTTCTATAATAAGTTGAAGCGTTGATTGAATATCGAATATCCGCATATTCAATCAACGGTTGAAGGAAGTTATACCTGTTGTGTCTAAATATGTGTCCAAGGTAAGATGTTTTACGGTTCTTGGCAATTTCTGTGAGTTCACGTTCTCTATTCATCCGCCTTAAAACTTCTTCATTTCTAACGCATGGAATTTTCAGCATACGACGTAATACTCACATCTCAAAGCTCTCTAAACGTCGTAACGAGCTGACTGTTAACATCCAAGCTTCCACGCCGTGTAATAGTAGGTACACTATATACATAACAAGTTATCATGCGGTATCGTAGGGAGAGATCATGATTGCGGGCAGTGAGTAACTGTCGCATCTTTAAGAAGGCGTTTCTTGCCTGTTCTATTCTACATTTGGGAGGGTTAAGGGTTAAGGGTTAAGGGAGCCAAAATCTTCAATAAAATTTTTATGAAGAGCACAAATTTCACTGTTATTATTTTTTAAGACGTTACGTAACAGATAGACATTTTTTAAAATGTCTAAAGGCCCCAGGTCGACTCAGCCTGAATAAAATGAGTACCTTGGCTAAACCAGGTGTAATAATAGGCGGTTGAATCGTAGCACTGGCCCTGTTACCTTCCTTGTATACCGTAGACCGTAGATATAGCAATAATCCCAAGGTCGCGTCAGTGTGTTAAAACGGAAGACTATTATTATTATATTTGTACATATTAAAGATAGAATATGTGACTTAATTTATGACCTGCCATTTTTTTATACCATGTATTATAAAAAATTTCTAAGTGAATTATAAATATCCTAAGTGTACGACTTTGCTCCAAAATGAATCGTTTTAAAGTTATAAGCTATTAAAGTAGAAGAAAAACGATGCATTTAGTCATTTTTAAATATTTTCATTTATTTTAATAATATTCCTGACTTATTTGAAAGGGAGCATAAATCAATTATTACTGAAGTTATCGAACAACTTTTTCTACCCTGGTACGAGTATATGCATTAAATGTCTAAAAATGGGTATAGTAGTGGAGGAAAGTATGCTAAATTTGCAGTTACTCGAGCGTTATGGGGATCTATTGGGTTGTGAAGAGTAGGTCCTAAAACCAAAAAAAAGTTAAGTTTTCCATAAAGTGGGGAATTTTTCCGATTATTGCGCCATCTATCCATAATTCGAAAAAATGTCTCGAATAAAAGTTACTTATTTTTACGTAAGGAATCCAAATCTGCAATAAAAAATGAGGACTCCTAGATTTTAAAGTAAACCCCTACCCTATCTCCGTGGGGGTTGTGTTTGGTGGCATTCGATAGATTTTTCAAAAATATTGAATACCTACGTGTATTTGTCAGCTTTTCGGTCTGATGTTCATTTCGCGAAATATCTCGGGGTTCGTATTTAAAATTTTAAATTCACCCCCACCCTTCTCCGTGGGGGTCGTGAATGGTATCATTCGATAAATTTTTGAAAAATATTAAAAACGTATTTTTTAGTTTTTCGATCTGACGTTCATTTCACGAAATATTCGATTTCTTTTTGTGAACCTTTGTGACTTGCTTATTTCCTTACATCGTCAGATTTTTTAAATATGCACTGTTTTGCATATATGTACTTAACTAACCGTATCTTAATCTGAGGATTTCGAGTTTTTCTAAGGATAGATTTTTTTTCGGACCCCCCTTAACGAACTCCCCTATATTAAGAGCCAATATATGGTAGAGGTACATTTACAGCGTACAAGGTTTCTCCCCATGTGATAATCTGACGCGCTCGAGTAACTGCAGATCCCCGTTTGGGCTCCCCTACCAGTAGTAAAGGTTCTACAGATAGATAAATTAGACATTGACAGTGACAAATACAATGTCTTCACTTGTTCTTGTTCTATTACGCCAGGGAAATAAGGCAAAAATATACCATGTTCGGGACACTTGAGCAGCCAGGTTGCAAATGGGTTTTTTTGGGTACTATATATCTAATACATTATAAATACAAAAATGCCCATCACAGTTCGGACGAGAATTTTAGTTATTAACAAATAAGTGTCAAAAATGGCAGTTTTTTCGTTTAAATAGGCACAGGTAAAAATAGGGTAATAATTTAATATCTTATTTATAGTATCCTTCTTTTAGTAGATGAGCAAAGGTTTAAAATGGCGGTTTTTGAATTTTAGTCCGATCATTTGTTGCTACGTAAATTTCAAAAAAAATAAAATTTCGAAAACAAAAAATTTGCTATAACTTTTGCAAAAATGACCTTAGGATTTCATATTGCATGAAAAGTTGAGTCAAACAGTCGATATAATGGACAAACAATTTTAAGACGATTCGTCGATTAGTATAAATTTTATTTAATTTGTTTATCCAAAAGAGCTTTTTTGCAATGTTATTGTTCAGAAAATAATAATGATATAGCCATTCTGTGGCAACCACCTGAAAGAAGGATAGTTGTATTTTCAACGTATTTAAAAAAAAATCATTAAAAAGTCATTTTTATCATTCCGAAAATATTTTACTAAAGTAGAGTCATTTTTGGCTTATAAACAATTTGAATAACTTTGTTAATATTGACTTTAGACTAAAACTACTTTGGGGATTGAAAAGCTGGTATTTTTACACGAATTTAAAAAAAAATCGCCTAGGTTAATTACGGTCAAAATTAGCAACTTTTTTTTATTTAATTCACAGCTGCTTTGTTTATAAAAATTAAGCAACCTAACTAGCGCCATTTTGAAGCTTAAAGTATATATGTTGTTCTGAGACTATTTCCTTGTGGCATTTTTATAATTACGTATTTTTTATGGGAAATAAGCCACAATTTTACTAAAAAATGAATTTATTAACGTTTCGAAGCCCAAATCGGGTTTCGTTGTCAAAATACAAGATACTATTAGTATTTTTATAATTACGTATTTTTTATGGGAAATAAGCCACAATTTTACTAAAAAATGAATTTATTAACGTTTCGAAGCCCAAATCAGGTTATATTATTATACTATTAGTATTTTGTATTTTGACAACGAAACCCGATTTGGGCTTCGAAACGTTAATAAATTCATTTTTTAGTAAAATTGTGGCTTATTTCCCATAAAAAATACGTAATTAAAGTATATAGTTTAAGTGTAAAAGTTTGAGTAAACTTTCAACAAAGTGGTTAATAAAGGTTTACAAATTACGTCCTAACGAAATCAATTCATGGTCGGTGGAGGGGAATTATTAAAATCTGTGCACTCAAAAAATGAAATTGATTCATCAAACATATGCTGCAATTAATATCTCCGGAGCTTGTTGATGGATTTTGATCATCATTTTTTTAATTTGTAGTACTCGTAGTCTTGTAGAGAACGTTATGTACACATATTCCCATCTAACATTACAAAATGTTAGGGGGAACCCCCTTTTCACTCAGGGATATGAAAAATAGATTACGACCGATTCTAAAACCTACCAAATATACATAATATATAATTTCACAAAAATCGGTCAAGCGGTCTCGGAGGAGTATGGCAACTAACACTGTTACAGGAGAATTTTATAGATGTAAATATATAGATGTCTATTAAAAAATAGGGGTATGTGATAAAAGAGTGAAAATTAAGCGTTATATGTATTTTTTAATTCTACAACAAATAAAATTAAGGTAGACAATTGTGTTTAAAGGAATAAAAAAATGTCAGGGGGGCAACCCCCTTATAAATTATGGGTATGAAAAATAGGTTAAAACATATTCGCATTCCTACACGATAAACGTGTAAAATTTCATAAAAATCGGTCAAGCCGTTTTGAAGGAGTATGGTAACTAACACTGTTACAGGAGAATTTTATGTACAGTGGAACCTCGATTATCCGTCTCTCCATTAACCGTCACCTCTGTTAACCGTTAGGGTCCGTACATAAGTTGTATTGACTACATAAGCAAAAATTGAGTCATCAATTCATTTTGTTTGAGCATTGCGATAAGCCAAACGAAATTCGCTGAAATGTACCGTGTGGTAATAAATGAAGTTATGGCTGAATGGCTGTTTTGCTTTTATTGGCTAAAGATGACATAAGCGAATTGTTAATTTGTGATAAAATAAGGGTGCAAAGGGCTATCGATTGCTGACAGATGATGAAATCATTGAAATGACAGAAGAGGCGGACGAAACAATTTCAGAAGCTGAAAATGTCGATGATGTTATTGCAACTGACAAAGATTTGCGTAAAGAAGCTAGAGAAGCTGCATCACACATTCAACAATTCATCGAGTGGTATTCTTGACAAGAAGAAGCCAATAAAGTAGATAGATGATCTTACGAGGATTAAGAAAAATGTGAAGCATCAGTAAAAGAAACAAAGGTTTCAGAATATTTTAAACTAAATTGATTCGATTGTACGAACAAAAATTCCTCTTATCTTGTAAAACAAAACATATTATGTAAATAAAATTTGAGAGTTGTACTATCAATTTTCAATTTTTTTTAATGTTCTGTTAACCGTCTTTTCGATTATCCGTCATACCCTTGGTCCGGTACCCTGACGTATAATCGAGGTTTCACTCTAGAAGTACTTAACTGAATTAAATAATAAAAGTGGCTAACTTTGACCACAATTTAATTAGGAGAAAAGTTATTTTTTGAAAATTCGTGTAAAAATACCAGCTTTTGAAATCCCAAAGTAGATTTACTCTACAGTCAATATTAACTAAGCTATTCAAATGGTTTTTAAGCCAAAAATGACTCTACTTTAGTAAAATATTTTCGGAATGATAAAAATGACTTTTTAGGGATTTTATTAAACGCTTTGAAAATATAAGTGTTCTTCTTTCATGTGGTTTCCACAGAATTGCTGTATCATTATCATTTTCTGGACAATAACAGTTCAAAAAAAGCTCTTTGGGATAAACACATTGAATAAAATTTAAACTAATTGACGAATCGTCTTGAAATATTTTATGCATGATACGTACTGGTTGTCCCAACTTTTCGTGCAATATCAAAGTCTTCAGTTCATTTTCGTAAAAGTTATAGCAAATTTTTTATTTTCTAAATTTTAGTCTTACATATTTTGTAATCAGCGAAGCAACAAATGATCGGACCAAAATTTAAAAACTGCTATTTTGAACCTTTGCCCATCTACTAAAATAGGAAGGCTCTAAAGAAGATATTTAAGTACCCTATTTTTGCCTGTAGCGATTTAAACGAAAAAACTGCCATTTTTGAAGCTTATTTGTTAATAACTAAAATTATCGTCCGAACTGTAAAGGGCATTTTTGTATTTATAATGTATCAGGTATATAGTATCCAAAAAATCGATTTGCAACCTGGCTGCTCAACTGTCCCGAAAAAACCTTATTTCTCTGGACTATAATATTATGGTCTCTGAACTTATTTTAAATATATGAATTATTAGGATATAAAGAGTCTAATGCTAACATTTACACAATGTGCTCATACCAGCAACTAGTTCATGATATTAATTATTATTTACTACATTTTTTTTCTTTTAGTTCAAACAATACAAGAATATTTTAATGAGCATCCCAGAGGCTTCTTTAACTTGATATTGCCATTCACATTGGAATACGCACAAGACCTACTCAGAGAATTTGGCAATGAATATTTAGCCAATCTTCCTGCTTCTGAATGGTTACCGCAGTAAACATAAATTTGAAAAAAATAGTAGACTTAGTAGTTTAAACAACATAGTTTTTTAGTTAAAAAAATTGACCGTAGTATTTAAATAATATAATGACAATAATGTTGTTGATGATCAGTTGAGATATATCTATCCGCTATTCTATGGAAAATTCCAGAAATGCAATGCATTTTGAATTATGCCCATAAGTGGAGTAATTCGTTCTAGCAGCATATAGCCTACATGTTCAAATGGACTGAGACCCGTATCTTCTGTTGACCATAGCAATACATACATTTCCTCGTAGAACACTTTTTTGTGATTATTATTTTTACTTTGTGAGTATTTTGTATATGTGAAATAAAAATATTATATTTTGTTTTGTTATAACTTTTGATTTCCAATCAGACTAATCATGAACAAATTGAAGAACTAGAGGTTGAAAAATGGTATCAAACTACTGCTAAGCTTTTAGAAAGCGATTAAGTTGCATAAGATCCAGTCTGTAGCTCATTATTATTTCCCATTATAAGATAGATTTACTTCCTTAGATGAAAATAAATTAAAGTCAACCAAGCCCAGTAAGACATAATTATCTTGACCCCTTTAGAAATCCTCAAACTCGTGAACATAGCAGATAGAAAAATGAACAGACATTTGAACCACATATAAAACTGGATTTTAGAGGAAGTAGGAGAGTCTTTGAAAACACCCACAATATTCGCAAATAATGAGTTGATGACACATTAAAACCTAGACGTCATGGTATTTCGATGGAAACATAAAAATAGAAATATTAACATATATTATGTATACCGTGAAATCAACAAACTCGTAAAAAGAAAAATTAAGCAAGCCAAAGGATCTTGGCTAGAGAACTCATGTAAGGAAATAGAAAGACTTGCAAATCATACGACAGTTTCAACCTCAAAAAGAAACTTAAATAGGTATACCTCCGAAAATAGAAAACCTATCTTTAGTTCCTTAAGGGAAACGGAGCAAAATGCAAAATTTTGACGCATGCCAAAATTTTCAATGTGTTTTAAATGTATTAATTTTTTTTGAATCCTGAGAAAACTAATAAGTTTTATTAAAGAAGCTAAGAATCGGCAATGGGAAGAATTTGGAAATAAAATGGAAAGTGATAGTAAGGGTAATGCGAAATTGCTCTATAGGACCCTAAAAAATCTAAGACAAAAGAAATCAAACGGAGTAACAGGTTTAGAGGACAAAGATGGTAACATATTATTAAAAAATGAAGAGATCACCGATAGATGGCGGGAACATTTTATGGAAGTATTAATGGGAGACAACAACGAAATAGAGAATGACAGGGAGTACAATTTAAATGAACAACAAGATGATGATGACATAACATACGAAGAATACAGGGAAGCAATTCTAAAATTAAAAAATGGCAAGGCTGCAGGACACGATAATATTAAGGCTGAGCTAATTAAATATATGGAAGGAGAAGGATTACAATTGATATGGAAGATCATAAGGAGCTGTTGGCGTACCGGATGCATACCTAGAGATTGGACTCTTGCAACTATTCTACCATTAGACAAAAAAGGAGATAAACATAAGTGTTCTAACTACAGGGGAATATCATTGTTGGTAGTTGCTAGTAAAATCTACGAAATAATACTAGAGAAAAAGCTTCGAGAAAATATCGAGGCCACACTGGATGACAGCCAATGCTGCTTTAGGCCAGGGCGAGGTACAACCGATCTCATATTCATGGTGAGACAGTTATCAGAAAAAGCCCTAGAGCATAACAGTAAGTTGTTTCTCTGTTTTGTGGACTTGGAAAAAGCATTTGATCGCGCGCCACGGAACAAGATCTGGGAAATATTAAACCGTAGAAATGTGAAACCGAAGTTAATCCAAGCAATAAAGAGTATATATAAATGTACACGTGATAATGTAAGAACGAACAATCGCTCATCTCTAGAATTCTACACAAGGACAGGTGTAAGACAAGGTGGTGTTCTCAGTCCTTTATTATTTATCACTCTAATGGACGAAATTGCAAAAGAATGCAGGGGTAAGGTAAAAAGAACTAGGGCTGGGGTGTATAAACTTCAACAAGTTTCCGTGTCAGAGTTGATATATGCCGATGACCTGGTAATTGTGGCAAAATCAGAAAAAGACTTGCAAGTGAATGTGAATGTTTGGAATGAAGCCTTTAAGAAATTTGGGATGAAAATAAATATTGAAAAAACAGAAGCTTTAGTAATATCGAAAACTCAAGAAAATATAAATGTAAAGCTGAATAATGAGACCATTACACAAGTAGAGGACTTCAAGTATCTAGGATCAACAATGAATGGGCAAGGAAATATAGAACCAGAAATAAACAGCAGGGTAATGAGTGCAACAAAATTATACTATGCACTAAATAAAAGTTTTATTAGGAAGAAAAAAGTAAGCCTGAAAACAAAAATAAAAGTATTTCAAACTGTATACGAGCCGGTGCTACTCTACGGTAGTGAAACGTGGACAGTGAACGACAACATCCGTAGTAAAATTCAAGAATGCGAAATGCGATATTTACGTGCGGTATCCGGGGTGACCAGACGTGATCGTATAAGAAATGAAGACATACGTGAAAGGTGCGGTGTTGGAAGGACCTTAGACCGACTTGAAACGAAACAGTTATCGTGGTTCGGATATATAGCGAGAATGAGTGAAGGTAGAACTGTAAAGAGGGTATGGAAAGCGGCATTTGACAACAAACGACGAAGAGGCAGGCCAGCAAGAACGTGGAACGCAAATATTGGAAAGGCTTGCGTAAAAAGGAATACTGGGTGGAGAGAAGCAGAAAGACTAGCTACTGACCGAAAGGCATGGAGACGTCTGATTTCTCCACTTACCTCGACACCGTAAGGTACAAGAGGACGGCTTAAGTAACTAAGTAAGTAAGTAAGTATTTTTGAAAAATTTAAACGCAAAATGAAAGACTGCTTTATTATCGAGGGCCAGAAGTCCCTTAGAATAAATTAAAAGTTTCTTTTGAATGAAATATTTGCAATTAAAAATCACACTAAATTTTCTCTTTTATTTTCACCCCTGTAACTTATTAAAATAAACATTATAGAAGGTTTCAGGGACTTTCGGCCCTTGGTAATAATGTGTTTAAATTTTTCAAAACTATTTATTAGTTTTCTCAGGATTCGAAAAAAATGAATACCTACATTTAAAACAGATTGAAAATTTTGCATTTGCTCCGTATAAATACTGATCATAGTGCCTATTAGCCTATCACTATATCCATATACCCCTAAGGTTTCGTCTCCATATTATCTAATATTGTTCACGGTTGCTCCATTCACAATACTACCTTCTGTTATCTTCGTTAAATATTTCATCTGAATGCAAATTAAGATAAAATATTTATGAATACAAAAAGTAAATTTTTATATTTGTATAGATTTGTAATTATCCTTAAATCTTCATCGTTCAATCCAGATATTTTCAACATTTCTAGTATATTGTTATATCTTACATTGTCAAAAGCCTTTTCAAAATCCATTTCACAGATGTATACATTTCGATTTATATCTCTGCATCTCTGTATTAACACTTGGATACTGAATAAGGCTTCTCTTGTGACCAAGCCACTCCTAAATCAGAATTGAGTATTGCTAATTCTCTCGTCTAATATCTGTGTATTATACGTGTATAATATGTGAATATTCTGTTGTGTATTACACGTAGGAAGATCTTCAAAACGTGACTCATCAGACTTATTGATCAACTTTATTTTTTGTTCTAATACACTAGTTATTTCTTGTTTTTCGTATCATCTTTTCTCTATCAATAGTAACTCTTTGCTTATTCGTCCTGGTGATCCATTTCAATCTCATTCTTATTTTTCCTACTAGGAATAGAATATTGTAATCTGTAATCTGTTGGTACATCTGTACATGAATATGTTTTGACTTCTAATATTGAATTTCTGTAACTTTTTTTTACATAAATATGAAGTCTATTTTGGTTATGAACCACTCGTTCAGGTGGGTCTGCTGCTGCTCTCCAGGTGTAAAGACGAACCTTTGGACGTTTAAAAACTGTATTTGTTATAGTTGCTATTCTATTAAATATGATAACTTATGTATTATGTCCTCTTTCATTTCGTAATCCCAGACCATATTTTCCTATGATATCTTCCTGTTCTCCTTCGCCAATTTTGGCATATCTCCTACGATAATATTGAGTCCGTGTTTCTATAAAGATGGTAATACTCTTTCTAATTCATTATAAAATTTTTTAATTTCTTCTTCTTTGGAGCCCTATGTGAATGCATGCGTTTGGCATATATATTCACGTTTATTGTTGTTGTTTGTATGTGTAACATTAGTATCCTGAAGAGTACGACGTTTTTTACAGCTTTATCTGTTTTCTTTGTCTTAATTATTACTACGCCATTTTTGTATTTAGAAATGTCTTTTCCAGAATAGTATACAACGTAATCGTCTATAGTTACTTTTCCAGATGCTGGCTATCCAATTTCACTTACTCCAAGGTTACTTATGTATAAATATTTAGGCGCTTCATTTCTTTTATCGTGTTATCAATCCTTCCTGGTTCGTACATGCTTCTTACATCATGTACCTATATTTCTTCCTTCAGAAAATGTATCTATGCTTGTAGCTGATCGGGAGATTCTTAGCGCCCTTGCTCTATTTAAGGAGCGTCCGTATTTGGGAATGTTGTATGTATCAGCCATTTCCAGATTTTTTTTTTTGGAAAGTTAGGCTCTAGGTGGATTCTCGTTGCCTTCCTAGAGTGTGAAATAGATGGAAATATAGGGATCAGTCTACCCTCGGAAACCTAATAGCCGTTCAGTGCCGGAATAAACAAGAGTTAGCCAAGAGAGAACAGTTGAAAAAGAGCATCATCTGAAAGCTTTTGTGATCTACCAGATGCGTTTCATAAGCGTATGAGTTTTGATGTTCATACTTTGTGTTCCCGCTCACACCTCAGGGTGTTGACTACAAACTATAGGACAAGGGCCAATTTTTATTTAATACAGTGTGTCCACGGATGGGGTGCCCAAGAGGAAAAACTTTTTTATTTTCAATTTTAACGAAAAATGTCATTCTTGATAAAAAGTTTTGCTTCTTCTAAAACCCCATAAAATTAAATAAAATTCAAGTTTTTCAAATCCTGCTTAATTTTATAGCAAATTTTATGTAAATCCCTATAAATTTTTGAACTAAGTTCGAAATTGTAACAATATATAACTTGGGAGAACAACCCTTTCGCTTCTCTGGATTATGAAGCCAGACTTTGTCGTTCTCCTTGAATCATCAAATTATTTATTAATTAAATAATTATTAATCCAATAATTTTAATAATGAAATTTAACACAAGATAAATTCTTTATTGAACGCTTAACAATGTCGAAAAAAATGACAATTCGCAAATTATTAATCGGAGTTGACAGTTACTAAGCTACATTGTGGCTTGGCAACACTAGATTATTGTTACGATTTCGAACTTAGTGCAAAAATTTATAGGGATTTACATAAAATTGGCTACACAATTAAGCAGGATTTGAAAAAATTGAATTTTATTTTATTTTATGGGGTTTTAGAACAAGCAAAACTTCTTATCAAGAATGACATTTTTCGCTAAAATTGAAAATAAAAAAGTTTTTCTTCTTGGGCACCCCAACCGTGGACACACTGTATAATGATCCATACATTTAAAATTTTATTGATTTATAGTTATTAAGGTACCAAGGGTACCCGTGGTGCCTGATCTATAATACCCGTGGTGCCTTCAACGTTTAATGTCCGACTAAATTATTCTTTATATGCAAAAAATTTGAATGAATTCTGAATTAATTAGTTTTCAAATAAGTACATTTACGAGCAATAGTCGTAACGTAATTGTGGTAACCATCGTTTTACTTAGGTTGTTATTTGTCAACTTGACATTATTTAACTAGTTATTTAAATTTAATACGCTAGGGCGTTATTTTTCAAAATAACGCCCTAGGGCATTATATCATACTTAGCTGACTTCGAAATCATGTCATTATTTGTCAAATAATATACCAGTCGGTAACATTAATAATATTATGCAAGAGATAAATTATTAGGTGTCAAAACAAAAGTAAACAAATAAAACTATTAATCGTAACGTTATGGTGTGGCCCTGAACTATGGCAGAAGTAGAAAAAAATTAAATTGTTACATGTTATTGATTAGACCTGGATCCCGCGTAAGAAAGAAAAGTTGATTAATAGCAAGCTGAAAATTTGTCAAAGCTGAAAATTCTGTCCGACGAAATTAATGGGAAGTTTTCGTAGTCCGATATTCTAAACATGTAGATAAAGATATAGACAAAAATGCTGGTGATAAATAGCTTTCCGACAAAAACGAAATTTAATTAAGTAAATTATTCCTTACAAAGAATGACTGTTGTCGGAAAAAAATAAGGGGTAGATTTCGTAGTCGGACAATTTAAAAAAATAATTTTTGAAATTTCAATAACGGGTGATTATTCTATATCAAAAGTACCTACAATCAATTACAATCGATACCTTTCGATTAATCTCAACATCATTTAGGTACCTTACTGCAATACATTCTAACTAGTAGATTAGGCAAAGTATGGGCCACTCTGTGCTTCGAGGTGTAACGCCAATATTATGCCATCTTTGTCTGTCACATGCGCGGGATCGCTTGGTTAAAAGAGATAGATAGACCATCGATCGACTGTTTGCTCTGTATTCCCTGTCTACCCTTAATAATATGTCTATGATTACATTGCCATTTAAAGGGCGCTTTACAGCTTGCAATTCTACCTGCAAGACGCAAGAAAGTTGCCTAAAGGCATGCGCAGTATGTCGTCAGTTGATTATTGCATGCAACTTCTTGCAATTGCGCAATAATCGGTTTGGTGCCATTTTTTCTGCAAGTTTTCATGCAAGTCTAGGGGAATTTGATTTTTCCACAATATCAAATGTCATTGACGACACGGATTCACGAATACATGCCGATCAGCTGTTTTCTGTTTGTGAAATATATCAACGATGGAAATGAATTAATAATGAAATGGCACTTTCTGAGATTCTATAATAATTGTAAATTGTATATTAAGCTACGGAAGCCCTCTCTCCTCTAGCTAAGTACCTTAGGATAATAATTAATTTGTGTTTCGCAAAAATAGTATTTCAAAATATAGATTTCTTTGTAATTGTTCAATTTTTCCCAAGGGTTTATTAAAATGTACATTCATTCCTAGAAAATTAGAGTCATTTTCATCATCTACTTGGATAAATTCTTCTGTTGGAGATACATTATTACCCCTCTTCTTGTTCAACTAAGATCTTACTCACCATCTCCGATCTCGGCGTTCTAAATTAGTGACTAAAAGGCTGGCTGCAGCAATAATAATACTTAAAGTTGCTGCTACCGCCTTTTTCCTTTTATATTTGGTTATTTCTGGTAGTCTTGGCATTTCGAAATTTACCAAGTTAAATAAACAGCAATAAAGTAATTAAAAAAAAACAAAAGTTTATAAGTTAGGTTAAGGGTAAAACTTTCAAATTGCATGCAAGCCGAGTTGCAAGCTGTAAAAGACAATAGACTTGCATGAAAGTCTTGCATGCAAGAAGTTGCAGCAAGTTTTCTTGCAAGCTGTAAAGCGGTCTTAAAAAAATTATAGTCCAAGCTAAAAACTGTCACTTTTGACAATAATTCATAATAAATTGCAATCGTAATTTCAACAAATTATTTCTAGCCATGTGACATATTACATTATATATGTATTTCATTTGTAGAAATTTGAGAAAAATTACTATATACGATTTTAATAAATAATTTATTTAGGTACCCTTCTTCAATGAAGCCCTTTTTAACTCAAAAAGCATTACAGCACGAAGAATGATATCCAATAAAATTTTGTAAAATGTTCGACAATTACTCAAAAATGTTCCGTTGAATTGTTTCACTTTTTCATTTGGTGGCTTAAAATCTAAACTGTTCACACTCAAAAAAAAAACACAAAAACACTCCATAGTTATTATAAATTTTAATTTCCAACACACGAGGCAAACAGAAAGTCAGAGACCATTGTGCTTTCAAATAATACTTTGTACAGAGCACAAAATGTCAGACATAAAAATACAGCCTTCTACATACACATACTTACGTATATGCTTATAAGCACCGAATTTTTACACTCTTCACATTTTTCAACGTCGTTTTACAGGGTTAAGATTTGGTTATGGAAAAAAAATGTATACAACGTTTTTTGTAGGAAATTTTCCATACTTTCTGATGCACATAATTATAAAACGGTAAGTCGTTGCTTTCACATGTTCTATGAAATTTTTTTATTATCATTTTGAGAATATCTAGAACAAATTCCACCCAAAAAAATATTTTTTTTGCAAGATTGATGCAAAGTACATGCATTGATACTTACCTCACTGTTTTTGGAGTGTGCATGTATGTATATACATATGCAAGTATGTGAATATAAATAATAATAATATACAACTAAATAGCTTTATCAATATGCGACTAAGTCATTCTCAAAAAATGATTGTTTATTTATTTCCTTGGATTTTCCCAAACTTTTGGTCCGACATATAACTTTTAGCGTTACAAAATATAATTTGTACACAAAAAAAAAATCAAAATTAGCTTGCTATTTATCACCAACATTTTTGTCTATATCTTACATGTTTAGAACGTCGGACTACGAAAACTTCCTATTAATTTTGTCTGACAGAACTTTCAATTGATTTTTTAACCTTTCATTAAACTCTCATGCAAAAATCAGACTGCTATTCATCACCAACATATTTCCTGTGATGTGACATGTTCTACGTGTCGGACTAGTTAAAATGCCCAACATTTTTTCGGACAAACATTTTTTCATATCTTGTATAACGTTGGCTATTGAATATACTTAAAAACAACTTGTAATTTTTCACAATCATAAACTTGTAAAGACGACACGTTTATCATACTCCACAATTAAAACTTCCCCTGTTCCAGTGTTCCCAAAGTTTGTACGACTAGACACCGTTAAGCTATTAACAAATTTTCAGCTTGCTATTAATAAACTTTTCTTTCTTACGCGGGATCCAGGTCTAATATCATGGCAGGTTCTTCAAATAATACAGATGAAGAAACCAGATCATACTTTTCATATACTATTTAGCTACAATAAATTACAATACTTTAGAATTATCTGTACATATAGGACGGAATATAAATGGAATGCACTTTTAAACTTCTTTGAAAATAAATTTGGAGTGAATTTTAAAAAAGAGAGGTGATAAAATACGCCCTTGCCTCACTCCACATCGTATTTCCACTGATTCCAAGATGGAGGTATTGGTCATCAATTCCCACCTATTGCAAGACACCTATCAGTTTGTGGTTATGGGCGATCTCGTCAAAGGCTTTTTCAAAGACGATAAAGCACATATATAGGGTGAGGCAGATAACTGTCCTATTAGAAATATCTCGAGAACTAAAGGCAACAGAATCATGAAAATTGGAATGTAGGGGTTTTGAAGGATGATCTATTAAATGAAAATATTTTCATCTCTTTGCAATTTCCGGTTATACCAGAAGTTGCTTATAACTTCGTTTTTTTTAATGGGACACCCTATATATTTTTACATTTTTGGATTCTCCTCAATATCTTCTTTCTTAAAATATGAGGTTTTGTAATATTATACAGGGTATTTTAAAAGATATTTATGTTTTTTTTATTAATTTCGTAGCAACATTCACACCCTGTAGAATTGTAACAGTTTGACATTAAAAACTCTGCTTACGTTCAAGTGATTTTTAATATAGTCTACTATTGTTAAGAATCATTAGTATAGATAATTATGAAATTTTAGTATACAGGGTTGGTCGAAACTTGAAATGAATATTTTCTGAGTTTTCTTAAAGGGAACACCCTATATTTTAGTACTGTAATGAAATGATATTTCATGGTACTTTTTTATTTTATAAGTATTCCCTATACCTAATTGCTTTAATTTGTGAGTTATTGGTGATTCAAGCTAAACATTAATTGCAATAAAAAATACGTAAAATTTTATTAGGTTGGCCGCGAAAAAATTCAATCACAAATAATTTTTCAGAAATAAATACATATTAATCCAGACTAATCCTTAAAATTGCCAATAATGGTTTAGCTATCAAAATACCTACGTAATTAAAATTGTTGGTGCGATTAACAATTAAGCACAAATTAAAGCAGTTAGGTATAGGGAATGTTTAAGAAATAAAAAGGTACCATAAAATATAATTTCATTACAATACTAAAATACAGGGTGTTCCATTTAAGAAAACTCAGAAAATACTCATTCCGAGTTTCGACCAACCCTGTATACTAAAAATAAAAATTTAGCTATACTAATGATTCTTAATAATAGTATACTATATTAAAAATCATTTGAACGTAAGTAGAGTTTTATATGTCAAACTACTACATTTCTACAGGGTGTGAATGTTGCTACGAAATTAATACAAAAACGTAATTATCTTTTAAAATACCCTGTATAACATTACAAAACCTCATATTTTAAAAAAGAAGACATCGAAGAGAATCCAAAAATGTAAAAATATACAGGGTGTCCCATTTAAAAAAACGAAGATATAAGCAACTTCCGGTATAACCGGAAGTAGAAAATAGATGAAAATATTTTCATTAAATAGATGACTCTTCAAAACCCCTTAATTCAAATTTTCATGATTCTGTTGCCTTTAGTTCTCGAGATATTTCTAATATGCCCTTTATTTGCCTCACCCTGTATACCGGTTGTTCTATATTCCTACATCTTTGAACCATGACCTGCAAACTGAATAATTCGTCTATCATTCCAAGGTTTTTTTCTGAAACCAAAATATGTGGTTATATGTGGATGATTGGTATGTAGTCTATCCACTAACATGATCTTTGTTTTCGAGATGTTTGTTACAGATATTTACTGCAGACCAAATATTTGTTTTTAGTTTTCAACAAGTCGTATGGCATCAATTAACTCATCTTGGATATTTGCAAGCAGGGCTCTGTCATCTTCAAACCGTAGATTATTTATTTTTTGACTGTTTATTAAGATGCTCTTTTCCCATCCTCCAATCGCTCTTCTCATAATATGTTCCCCATAGGGGAACAGGGGAACTGTATGTTAGATAATAAAAGTAGTATACATCCTTGTCTGACACCTTGTTCTGAATGGAATTCGATAAAGAGTGTGCCGTGCCAAGCACTTTAACACTCGAAATTAAGTGATATGGCCTATCTCTTTCAGTTTTTGCCATAAGTGTTTCCATTTGATCCTGTTGAATGCTTTACGATAATCTCTAAATCAAATGTATAACGAGATAAGACAAAGTTTTCACTCTAATGGCATATAAAACAACATCACCAGACTGAAAACAATGGGAACATTCTCTGGTTACACCTCCGAGGCTTCTACAATTTGCAATCCATAAGGATGCTGAGACTTAGGAAGATGAGGGAATTTTACAATTTATAATTCACGTCCCATCTGCTCAGCGCCGTAAAGTTCCAACGAGAATGCTTCCCTTCGTACTCCAATCAGAGTAAACATGTAAATAAAAAATGAATAACCATTTTCAATTTCGCTGCAAAACGAAAATACAGCCGCACCATATTCTAGTCCAATCAGAGAGTGCAGCAGGCACCTCTACCGGTTTCGAAACTTATTAGTCTCTCATCAGGAGGCACATATGCTGCTCTCTCTGATCCAACCAAAAAAAACCCCGGCGTGCAGTCCCGGATTGCAATGAACGAAATGACATAGATGCCCTAGCCACAACTGCTAGCAAAAGACAAAGTTTTCACTCTAATAGCATATAAAACAACATAATGTTGCTCTACATCCCACCAGACTGAAAACAATCAGAACCTTCTCTGTTTACACCTCCGAGGCTTCTACAATTTGCAAGCCATAAGGATGCTGAGACTAAGGAAGATGAGGGAATTTTACAATTTATAATTCACGTCCCATCTGCTCAGCGCGGAAAAGTTCCAACGAGAATGGTTCCCTTCGTACTCCAATCAGAGTAAACATGTAAATGAAAAATGAATAACCATTTTCAATTTCGTTGCAAAACGAAAATACAGCCGCACCATATTCTAGTCCAATCAGAGAGTGCAGCAGGCACCTCTACCGGTTTCGAAACTTATTAGTCTCTCATCAGGAGGCACATATACTGCTCTCTCTGATCCAACCAAAACAAACCCCGGCGTGCAGTCCCGGATTGCAATGAACGAAATGACATAGATGCCCTAGCCGCAACTTCTAGCAAAAGACAAAGTTTTCACTCTAATAGCATATAAAACAACATAATGTTGCTCTACATCCCACCAGACTGAAAACAATCAGAACCTTCTCTGTTTACACCTCCGAGGCTTCTACAATTTGCAAGCCATAAGGATGCTGAGACTAAGGAAGATGAGGGAATTTTACAATTAATAATTCACGTCCCATCTGCTCAGCGCGGTAAAGTTCCAACGTGAATGGTTCCCTTCGTACTCCAATCAGAGTAAAAATGTAAATCAAAAATAAATAACCATTTTCAATTCCGTTGCAAAACGAAAATACAGCCGCACGATATTCTACTCCAATGAGAGAAGTTGTTTTCAGTCTGGTGGGATGTAGAGCAACATTATGTTGTTTTACATGCCATTAGAGTGAAAACTTTGTCTTTTGCTAGCAGTTGCCGCTAGGGCATCTATGTCATTTCGTTCGTTGCAATCCGGGAGTGCACGCCGGGGTTTGTTTTGGTTGGATCAGAGAGAGCAGCATATGTGCCTCCTGATGAGAGACTAATAAGTTTCGAAACCGCTAGAGGTGCCTGCTGTGACTAACTGCTGTGCCAACTCTCTGATTGGACTAGAATATGGTGCGGCTGTATTTTCGTTTTGCAACGAAATTGAAAATGATTATTCATTTTTTATTTACATGTTTACTCTGATTGTAGTACGAAGGGAACCATTTTCGTTGGAACTTTACCGCGCTGAGCAGATGGGGCGTGAATTATAAATTGTAAAATTCCCTCATCTTCCTTAGTCTCAGCATCCTTATGGCTTGCAAATTGTAGAAGCTTCGGAGGTGTAACCACAGAAGGTTCCCATTGTTTTCAGTCTGGTGGGATGTAGAGCAACATTATGTTGTTTTTACATGCCATTAGAGTGAAAACTTTGTCTTTTGCTAGCAGTTGCCGCTAGGGCATCTATGTCATTTCGTTCGTTGCAATCCGGGAGTGCACTCCGGGGTTTGTTTTGGTTGGATCAGAGAGAGCAGCATATGTGCCTCCTGATGAGAGACTAATAAGTTTCGAAACCGCTAGAGGTGCCTGCTGCACTCTCTGATTGGATTAGAATATGGTGCGGCTGTATTTTCGTTTTGCAACGAAATTGAAAATGGTTATTCATTTTTTATTTACATGTTTACTCTGATTGGAGTACGAAGAGAACCATTATCGTTGGAACTTTACCGCGCTGAGCAGGTGGGACGTGAATTATAAGTTGTAAAATTCCCTCATCTTCATTAGTCTCAGCATCCTTATGGCTTGCAAATTGTAGAAGCCTCGGAGGTGTAACCAAAGAAGGTTCCCATTGTTTTCAGTTTGGTGGGATTTAGAGCAACATTATGTAGTTTTATATGCCATTAGAGTGAAAACTTTGTCTTTTGCTAGCAGTTGCCGCTAGAGCATCTTTGTCATTTCGTTCGTTGCAATCCGGGACTGCACGCCGGGGTTTGTTTTGGTTGGATCAGAGAGAGCAGCACATGTGCCCCCTGATGAGAGACTAAAAAGTTTCGAAACCGGTAGAGGTGCCTGCTGCACTCTCTGATTGGACTAGAATATGGTGCGGCTGTATTTTCGTTTTGCAACGAAATTGAAAATAATAATAATAATAATAATAATAATAATAATAATAATAACCCAGATACGATCCAGAAAATAACACAGCCCAACAGTGTCTGGATACATTAAAACAAAAACTCTCCGTCTACTCAGGACGATTAAGAAGGTATAAAGTTAGTAACAACCGAAAATGTGACAATGCACTTTTTGAG